>NW_026852088.1:0-371045 GCF_026571515.1 Ruditapes philippinarum
AAGAGTAAGATTTAGCTGGGATGCACCCCAGGAAAATGCCCTAAAACAGGTTAAAAGCATTATTACACAAAGCCCTGGTCCAATACTCTCTTACTTTGACCCAAATAAGGAAATTACTCTTCAAGTCGACTCGTCCAAGTATGGTTTATCTGCAGTACTCATGCAGGAAGGTAAACCAGTGGGTTTTGCATCAAAGTCACTTACCCCTACTGAGGTCAATTATGCCCAAATCACAAGGAATTGTACGCTATCCTTTTTGGATGTAAAAAATTCCACCAGTACATTTACGGTAAACGTATTACATGTCAAAGTGATCATAAACCTCTCCAAGCTATATGGAAAAAAGGCTTGAACTCAGCACCTCCACGACTGCAGCGCATATTACTGCATTTGCAGCCGTATGATATTGATGTAGTTTTCATCCCCGGGAAAGATATACCCCTAGCAGATTGTTTGTCTCGGAAATTCTTACCAGACACATGCCCAGAAATTGCCGAATCGGCTAATCTAGAAACACATGTACACACAATAATGTCTAACTTACCAGTGAGTGACCAAACAAGAGGGCCATGATGGCCCTGAAGTAGCTCACCTGTATATAGGCCCCCAGAGCGGGGCCAGTTTAAACCCCATGGCTTTTATTTGAAAAAACTTGGTAGACACCCATTAGAAGATGTTTCATGCTAAACATCTAAGGTCTAGCTGGTAAAGTTTTTTCTTTACACATATAGTTAAAAACAATGACACACCTAGGGCAGGGCCAGTTTTGACCCAAGGGCTTTTATTTGAAACAATCTTTGTAAGACACTTACTAGAAAATGTTTCATGCTTAATATCTAAACTCTAGCTATTCGGGTTTTCCAAAGAAGATTTTTAAGTTTTTTGCCATACACATATAAGGAAAATCAATGTCACCGGGGCGGGTCCAATTTTGACCCAAGGCTTTTATTTGAACAAACTTTGTAAACACTCACTAGAAGATGCTCATGCTTAATATCTAAACTCTAGCTATTTGAGTTTTTTCAAAGAAGATTTTTTAAGTTTTTGTTATACACATATAAAGGAAAATGAATGACCCCGGAGCGGGCCAATTTTGACCCCCAGGGCTTTTATTACAACAAACTTGGTAGACACTCACTAGAAGATGTTTCAAACTTAGTATCTCTCTAAACTCTAGCTATTTGTTTTTTTCAAAGAAGATTTTTTAAGTTTTTGCTATACACATAAAAGAAAAATCAATGACCCCTGGGGCAGGGCCAATTTTGACCCCAGGGCTCTTATTTGAACAAACTTGGTAGACATCCATTAGAACATGTTTCATGCTAAATATCTTATCTCTAGCTCTTTGGGTTCTTTAAAAGAAGATTTTTAAAGTTTTTACTATATGCATATAGGAAAAATCAAAAAGACCCCTGGGGCAGGGCCAATTTTGACCCCAGGGCTTTTATTTGAACAAACTTGGTAGAACCACTCACTAGAAGATGCTTCATGCCAAATATCTAAGCTCTAGCTCTTTGGATTTTTTAGAAGAAGATATTTAAAGTTTTTTCTTTTGGTTGCCATGGCAACCAGAGTTCTGCATGGAATTAAATTCTTTGAACAATTTTCAAAGGTGACCACCAAAGGAACATTCATGTGAAGTTTGGATGAAATTGGCTTAGTGGTTTATGAGGAGATGTCATTTAAAGTAAAAGTTTACGGACGGACGCCGGACGGACGCCGGACGAAAAGCGATCACAAAAGCTCACCCTGTCACTTTGTGACAGGTGAGCTAAAAATGGAACAAATTAGGTTAACAACCAAATCTGACCCACAAATGAAAATTCTTTCATCAGTTATTCATGAAGGATGGCCTAATAATAGATCAGATTGCCCTCAAAGTATTCTGGAATTCTGGAATTTCAGAGATGAACTATCAGTTATAGCTTAAAGAATACTAAAATTCTAGTTCCAGCAGAGCTCAGATCACTCATGCTTGACATTATTCATGATGCACACTTAGGTGTAGAAAAATGCTTAAATAGAGCTCGAAATGTGCTCTTTTGGCCAAACATGGCCACAGACATAAAGAAACAAAAGCCGGTTGAACCGGGTGATGCTCCCCGAATAGGTTTTGGACACAGGAAGGTATACCTCTTGTTGTGTCAGAGTTATGTCACAGACAAAGTTCAAAGTGTAAAAACAACCCAAATATTGTGCACGACACATTGTCTAAATATGGTGATCATTTTTGTGAAATAGTTGTAAAATCCGATTTCAAATAACAAAGTTATGCGCCTGACATTATTTTGCTGCAAGGTCATGCTGTGACCTTAACCTTCAACGTAGTAACCTAAATGTTGCATGCGACACGTCAATTCAATATGGTGATCATCTCTGTGAAATAGTTGTTAAATCCGACTTCCAGTAACAAAGTTATGGGCCGGACACGATTTTGCTGCAAGGTCATGCTGTGACCTTGACCTTCAAGGAAGCGACCCACATGTTGCACGTGACACATCGTCTCAATATGGTGATCATTTCTGTGGAATATTTTTTAAATCTGACTTCAAATAACGAAGTTATGGACCGGACACGATTTTGCTGCAAGGTCATGCTGTGACCTTGACCTTCAAGCTGCAGAAGTTATGCATAAAGTTCATGACAGATCTTATGATGTAAGAACAAAAGATGGTGCAATATATAGACGAAATAGATACCATCTACTAAATTAACACACGTAAAACATATATAATATTATATCTTACTTGTTTCTTCAAGATTAAATCATCTCTCTTCCAGTTAGTTGACCTGAAAAAAGTCAAATTTATAAAATGATCTTTATTTCAAACTGCAAACCTAGTTCATATGGTGACAATACTGTCTCATGATGTAAGACATTTGCATTAAATTATAATGCTCGGGACAAAATGGATGCTACCTGCCTGCCTGTATGGGTGTATTTAAAATTCACCATAACATATTTAAGACTAAATTGCATCATGTTAAGTGGCTTGTGAGTCTTGTAATGCACAGTAATTGGTGACTTTAAATAGCTGTTTTATTTTTTCAGAATCAGAACAGATATAAAACAAAAACAACACGTCATCGCAATACAAACAATACTATGACAATAGCAGATTTCATACTAAAAATATTCAAATACTAAAGACAGTTTACCTTAGTATTCATTCAGATATGGTATCATAATGAAAATCTGTCTGTTAAAGGCATTGTACTCTGATATTTACATAAATGAAAATTCAAATTAAAGAAACAGCATACCTAACAGTGTCTGCTTTGTTACTATTTGATCTGTTGCCCTCTTTCTCTAATCGAAAGTTTTTTCTACCAGCATGTGCCATTGAATAATGCTATTTGTTTTCCTCTCTTAAATATGCTCTGCAAAAAATTAAATTCATTTAAAGCTTCTTAAACATCTCCATAATCTTTAAATTCTATTTGGCTGGTTATTTTGATAGTACAGAGTCCTGTTGATTAAGTTTCAAAGCTACAATTGTGTTAAAATTAGTGCAGTGATTGTAAGATAAAAGAAATAACAAATAGTGTGGTTCAAATGAGTACATCTACTGTTAAGTAAAAACTAAAAGAAAATTTAATCTATTTTTAAAAATATTTCCATGAAGTAAACAGTTGTGGAAAATGTGTATTGGATCAATCAGTGTGCTACTGGCATTATTTTGATGCATGTTCAACTATATTTGTATGTGGAACAAAATTTTGCTAATACAGCTTTTCAAATGGAAAAAAAAACATAGGTTTTCTACCTAGGTTCTACATAGGTTCAGAAACCAAGAGTTTTTGACAAAATATTACTTTCACCCCACATGATCTATGTCTGGCCCCCAGTAAAATATGCATGAATATGTTGTTTTTTTCTTGTGTCATTTAGTAGAAAATACTTACAAGCTACGGTATGTTTCTTTATGCTTAAAATTGGTTTCCCTTTTGTTTCAAAGCGTTTTCATTAAGTACTGCAACCGTAAAAGAGCACCATGATATCACACACTTTTGGTTCTTTTTTGTTTAATAGGAATAAACAGTGGCGGATACAGAACAGGGTTGTCTGGGGGGCTGACAAATGGGTGGAAGATTTTGACATAAACAAAATCAGGTGAAAATTGTGCATGCTTGAAGACAGGGCCAACATCATGGGACAAAAATTGTAATTGATGTGTCTAATAGCTCATCGTATGAGTGGCAATGTACTTTTTCTTGTATGTGTATACTACTGGTTTTGTAAATATTTAGAAGAATATTGAAACTGGAATTAAGAAAAATGTGGATAATTTCGGTACCCCATATGAGGGCCTCATAACTACGGTATTTTATGTTTTAAAACCATTTATTTTTCCCCCAAAAATTTCGTCGTGGAAATTTGGGGGTACCCAGGGATTTCCCTTACAACTAGTCCCGGGTTTGGACCTTTTTTCTGGGCCCGGGTATTCCTTGGGTTTTCCATTCTAAGCTAGGGTTTGTTTTGAACTTTTTTCTTGGGGAACAGTATCGCAAAGGGCATGTGTTTATGGGGCTTTATTATTTTGGGCCGTTTTTTTTTTACCTAAAAAATTAAAAGGGAAAACCCAACCTCGGTTATTTACTCATAATTTGCGACTGCACTGGGAACCATGTATTTAAAAACTTATGTGAAAAATTTGGAAAGACAGAGTTTATTTCACTAAAAAATACCCTTTACCTTTATCAAATTTAAATTTTTTTTTTTCATCTTTTACTAATGCAAAAAAATAATGTTTATGCAAGCCAATTTTTCCCAAATTTCAGCCTTTGAAAAAAACTTTTACCCGCCCTTTTTTTCTTCCTTTTATTTTAAAAAGTAAATTTATTCAGTGACCACCCAAAATTTGCAAAGTGGGCCCCCAATTTTTCCCCTGTTTCAAAAAGGGTTTAAAACCCTTTTATTTTTGAAAACGGTAATTGGTTTTTTAATTGATTTCTGAGTAAATTTTCATAAGGGTTGGGGGGGTCTGTTATTAAAGTTTTAAAAGAAAAAAAGAAAAAAATCATTTCTTAAAATCAAACATTTTAAAAATCTTTTCTTTACACCTTTTTATTTTAAATAAAATTTTTTTTAGCCCCTAAGACAAAAAACAGATTGCTATTCATCCCAAAATTATTGGTTTTAAAATGTTCAAAACTTAAAAAAACAGGTGCACCTATTAAGACGAATGCCAGGGGTATGGCATTCCCAAAAAATGGACAGTTTTTTATGAAAAAAAAATATAATTTAAAATTTTTACCCAAATTGTTACAATTTAAAGTTTGCTCATTTTAAAAACTTTTTTTTGGGGTTTACATAATTTCATTACAGGGGGAATTCCTTTTTTAAAAATAACCCGCCTAAGAAAAGGGCTTAATATTAAAAAGAACAAGGGGTGCCTCCGGGGCAGTTTAAATTAAGGGACAAAAATTTTATTTATTTTAACTTTTTCAACAAAAAAAGAAAAGGGTTTGCAGTGATAAAAACATGCCAATGAGTAAATTTATATTTTTATTTTTTTAATGATCAAATTTAAAAAAAAAAATGCACTGGGGTTAAAAAACAGGGTTAAAGGGCGTTTAAAACTTTAAAGACTCTAGGAATATAATGGGATGATAGTTTAAAAAATTTGGAAAAAGCCCGGGTTTTCCACGGGACCGGGTGGCAATTTTATAAAGGGGGGTTTTTTTTTATAAAAATTTACTGACTTGAAAAAAAAAAGGAATAAACAACTTTAATTAAAATTTAATCCTCTTTTTAAAATTACCCTTTCAGGTTTTGTTACTCTGAAATTCTCGGGTCATTTCGAAAAGTAAACAAAAGGGTCGGGCCCAAAATTTTTTATGAAGTAGTTAAAAAAGAAATTCAAAAGCTACCGGTTTCACTGGGGAAAAAATTTTTTTATATGGAAAGGGGGCCATTTCATTTTTAAATAGCAAAATATATCATTTAGAATTCTTTTTATTTTTTATCGGGGAAAAAAAAAGGTGCTTAAAAAAAAAACATAAAAAAAAGGGTGGTTTTAATAATTTATTGTTTATTTTTATGACTCCCAGGGGTCTTTTGTTTTAGAAACAAATTTTTCCCCCCCAAATTAAGGTGAAATAATTTACCATGTGGCTGGGGTTCAAAAAATAACCCCTTCACTTAATTTTAGTGTTTTTTGGGGATTTTCTGGGGCCTTTTTTATCATTGAATCAATTTTTTTTCTTATGGAAAGGGAAAAAAAATATCGATATGGCCCCTTTACACAGGCTCCCCCTTTTTAAAAATTGAATGAAAATGACTTTTTTAAATTTTTATAAAACTATTTTTTAAATGCAACTTTAATGGGTTTCCAATTTTTTTAATATTTTCCCCCCAAAAAATTTTTGTCAAAAAACAAGTGACATGTAATGGGATTGAATGACCGGGCGACAAACCTTGGGGATTTTTTATTTTCATTTGGAAAAAAAAATTTTTTTGTAGAAAAGCTAATTTATGCAATGGGAAAATAGGTGTGGTAAAAAAAAATAAAAATAGGATATGTGAAATTTTCCTTTTAGAAAAAATCTTGAAAAAAGTTTAAAAAAATTTGAAATCCAAAATTACTGGGGGATGTCAAAAATAAAAAACTCGGGATGTGTTGAAAAAAAATATCGCGAGATTTGTTTTGGGGGTTTTACCGGTACCGTGGGGGTACCGGGATCCCTTGGGGGCGAATACATTAAATTTATTTAGTTTTAATGTTTAAAAATAAACAAAAATGTTTTTTTTTCTTAACTAAAAAATTTTTTGAAAACTTTTGACCCCAAAAAAAGTTACTGGGAGGGTGTTGGAAAAACCCAGGAACCCGGGGCGAGTTTAGGGCCCAAATTTTGGGGCATATTTTTTGTTTTTTACCCTTTTAAAAGAAAAGGGATGATGGGTCCTTTTGGAAAACCGTGGCCCCATTATTTATAATTAGTTAACGAGTTTTTTTAAAAATTTTTAAAAAAAATTTGAAAATTGATAAAAAGTATTAAAACCCTTTTAAAGGGGCAATTTTTTTTGTTTCAAATAAAAATTTTAAAAAAAATTGTTTTTTTATCAAAAAATAACAAAAAAGCGTTCACATGGGCCCCCCCCAATTTGTTTTAAAAAATTGAAAGGGGGACCCTCCAAAACCCCTTTTCCAAATAAATAAAGGGCCGAAAAAAAGGCTTTTCAATTTTTTGGGGTTAAAAATTTTTAACAAATGAGGTGTTGTTTTTTATCAAAAAAATTTGAGGGCATGAAGAAATTTATATTTTTTCTATACCAGTAATTCACACGTAAAAATACTTCCCAAAAAAATAATCATACAGAAAAAAATTCCTTTTTTTTTGGGGAAAAAAAAAATAAACATTTGATTCGGGAATCTTACATGTAAAATTTACAATAGAATACTGTAGAAAAAAACAGAATCCCTAAAAAAATTTTTCAACACAAAAAAAATTAAAAATTTTGCGGGCTCGGTTTGTACTGGCCCTTTTAGGGAAGGTACTGAAAGTGCAATTCCCGTTCGGCCCCCAAAGCCCGGGTTTAAGCGAATTAAAACATGACTTACACCCCCCAGACAAGTCGGTGCGTTAACAGTCCCTTCGAGCTTATTCGTCTGTCCCGGGAGCATTGTAAGTTTCTTATATATTTATCTAGTATGTAGCCCTGTTTAATGAGGTACTAAATACACCCTTTGGGCTTTTGGGTCAGTTAAGGCATCCCAAAAACCTTAAAACAAAAGTATGTTTTGTTTTATCTATCTATATTAAGACTAACTAGTAACACTCTTAAACTGTACTGTACGTAGCTCATACATAATTTTCAGAAGTAGGCCTACATGTTTGATGATTTATCCCATCAAATATTAAAAGGTAATGTTCAACAGCAATTAAGTGCTTAACACATGAAAAGAAATAGCTTTTGACTTTTAATCAAATGATCACTGATAGTTTATACTATTTCAGTAAATGGATAGGCAATACCATACCAATGAAATATACCTTCATAATATGTACTTTTTATACGATTTATATATATTTTAAAGATGAAACATGCGGTAATAATTTGGTGTTACGGAAATGAACAATCTGATACGGTAATAAAGACAAGAATTTATTCAGCTATGCATTTTATTTTTATAACACGACAACTGTGAGAAAACTGATAAAATCGGACGACGCGAGTCTTATAAGGATTTTGTAGCTGTGCACAAGTTCAATAGAATCAGAAATTTTCTTAACATTATTAGTCATATCACCATGTTATGCTGACAGGTGGCAACCTTTTCGCTACTTATAAAGAAAAGTCTGAACACTGTTACTTAGAAAATTGGTTAAGTATATGCCACCGAAACAAAGTCAGGCTAGCAGCTTATTCGTAAAATGAAAATCAGGCAAAATAATTAAAGAAGATGGAGAAAAGGTAATCTCTAAAGAACGCTAACAACGGCAAAATCGAAAATGTTGCGGGCTCATTTTGAATGTGCCTGTTCAAGAATGGTACTTGAAAGTGCAAGCTTACATACTACATGTAACTAATGAACTGCCGACGTTTGCACTGAATCCAATCTGATCAACCACTCTCCTTCCTCGGTACGTGTCTGTTAGCACATCGACAGAGTATTGAAAAACCATTGAAGACGACAAGTCCGCATTTGTCTCCAGCTCGAGGTTACGTATTTTTGGGCGTCACGACATAGCTCGTATGAAGTTAGCTGCCAGTGTAAGTAGACATTACTAGGAAAATAGAGAGAAACGGAATCACTAAAGAAAGCCCAACACGGTAAAATTAAAAATGTTGCAGACTCGGTTTGATTGAGCCTGTTCATGGACGGTACTGGAAAGTGCAAGTTACCGTCCACGGCCCCTAGCAAGGGCTTAAGCTGAATTCAACATTTAAACATGAAAATGGTGAAATTCCCCATGCCAGTAAATGAATGCGTGTGCCCTAAACGAGAAACCAATGAACGGAACTAAATAAAATGGAATTTTGAATAGGGATCTGAGGTTAAGAAGCCTGCATATCACAGACAAGACGTCAAAAGACAAATTTAAAAAGAAGGCAACATATCCCAATGTTACTTGGGTGCGTGAGCCCCTAGAATCAAGAGACAGCTTGAAACTCCCTAATTTTTGAATTTTTCTACCCTTCTGATATCACTAGGGAGGCTGTTATAGACCTCAAAATGGAAAGGGTTCTGACAATACCTGGTGGTTTGTATAGCTACAGGATTTGTAGCATACATGACCATACTTGCAGTTGAAAACAAAATTGGCAATATTGAGATATTGTACAAACATTGGCAATTGTCTTTAACTTAAATCTTCTTAAATGGAATGTGGGAAGTTAAGCTTTTCAAGATGACATTAATATGATGATGTCGTGAAGTGAAGTGATTAAAAACAATGCATAAAGCCCTGTATTTTTTTCAAGTTTTACAGTGTTGGTTTTCCTACAGAAATGCCACGTTACTGGACAAAAAGCAATGTAAAATAAGAAAACCAGCATAAACTACATATTGACATGAAATTAGTTTTAAGTCATATTAAGCAAAAAATAGAAAATACATTTTTTATAAAAAAAAATTATTAAAATGAAGAATTATAATCTACAAAATCAATAAAGTATTTTGGAATTCACACCTACAGATGAGCCAAAAATTTTCAAGAAAATCAAACTTGAAAAAAAATATTCAGATTTTAAGAAAAGTAAAAAGATTCAAGATTCAGTGAATGATTTGCATATTTTGTGCGATTTATGACTTGATTTTGTATTATTATCACCATAATTCTACTGCGTTACTAACGTAATATTTTTACCTCTTTTTGGTAATTTTGGTGTATTGTTAGTGCTATTTACAATGTGTTAATTTCTTCCTTTGTTCACTTCACAATATTTTGCTTTTAATACCTTTTCAAAATTTTCACGAAAATTAGCAAGAATCTTGAAGTATGCTGCTTTAATCTTTGAAAACATTTAATTATCGCTTATGCAAATAGTTGATACATGTACTTGCATTTGTTTGGATTTAAACCAACTTTCATCCTCTAGGATAGAATTGATTACTATAGCATTTTATGTCAGAATGACAGATTATTACCATTAGCATAGATTATTACCATTAGCATAATAATAAAGAGTGGGTTTTCGATGTAATAAAATATTATCATTAATAAATATGTTGAAAAATCAGGGGCTTCATATTAACTGGCTGGTATATTATAAATCACCAAGTAAACCTTTTGTTTCCTCTTTTGGAGATAACTGCTCATAATTTTACAAGCGATATCGAACAGACCATAACTTATGTTAAGACCGATTTAGTAATGTGTAAGAGACAACAAAAATGTACATGCAAAGTTGTTGTTTTTTTTTTTTTTCGTTTTTTTTTGTCTGTTTGTTTGTTTAATATCGTTCGCCTTGAAGGACTCTCATTACATCTATATCGTACGTCGGCGCAATCACACTTGATTATAACGCGACGGGAATTAAAAATAGACAATCTGATCAAGTTAGCCTTGCTTTCTTTTTTTATTGTTATTTTTAGTCTTTACAGTAGCTATACTGTCTTGTTATCCTTTTTATTTTTTCTCCGGGTGTAAAAATTTTTTGATATTAAATTGGCGTAACAAAGTTATGGCAAAATGTTTGGATATGTGAAATAAAGAGGTTATTAATATTGTTGAGTATTAATGCTTTCGATGGATCACTTTGTTTCCAGATTTTTATACTTCACAACAGCATGTGTCAAGTGTCGTGTGGCAGCTGTAAAAAGTTGCCCCGTACTTCATATATGATGCCAGCACTATAAGTGTTGAGAATTGAGTACCGCTCTTGATGCCAGCACTATTAAGTGTTGAGAATTGAGTACCGTTTCCAGATTGTCATTAATGATTCTATTGAACTCGGACACAGCTGCAAAACCTACTGTACATTACTGATATTTAGTGTATATAAGAATGTCAAGGTATAATGACCACATGATATTTAACTTGAGACTTTATCAAAATGATAAACCCACCCAAAGTATGAAAGACATTAGTGTTATCTCAATTAAGCCATACAGTACAGTATAGAAGTATTTTTTGCATAAATATTTTTTTCGCGTAAAAATGTGAAGAAGGCCTCATGCTTGTCCTTTACGCACTTTACTCAACTTTAGGTTGAAATGTTTCTTACTTACACTTTTGAGGTCAAATTTGTTTTGTAATCTTAATCTTTTTGAACTGCAGTTTGTTGTTAAAATTGTGTGGTGACAGAGGAGCACCTGAAATATTTTGAAAAATATACCCGAGGATCATTTGGAATTGCATGTATAACGGTAACATTGCGCAACTAACGATTCGCCCCAAAGCGACTCGCACCACCATGACCACTTGTACAGTAGTCCAATAGATTAGACGTTACAGGCTTGTTATAGTTTTATGTTGGTCAAGCCTTTACGTCTAATAGTTATTGCTCAAAAACGCGTAGCATTTTGAAAAATTAAAAAAATGTCTGTTGACTTGCCTTTGAAGCTTTATTCAAAAGCTTATCTTCTGTTCTTTCAATTGCATGGTCTATCATTAACAAAAACTCTTAAACAATGTACTTAAATAAAAATATTAATATCAATCTATTTTGCCTATCGGCCATACTGGTTAATAAATAAAGCGCTTTACAGATTGATTCGAATTTTTTGAACGGAAAAAATATATTTGAACACACTGACGGTGCATGGGCAATTATTTCGTTGAAAAAAATATTCCGTTAGAAACTTCTGTACTCATTTAAACGCTTGCATTTGAATTAGCCAATCAGATTTCGCGAACTGTATGGCGGCCATTTGTATATCAGCTGTACAGGGAATTTAATTAAATGAGATGACTTAATCATGATTTTTTGGATGTGACAGTTTAATTATTTTGTTAAAAGGTATTTATTTTTTAGTTTTGTTCATAAATAGGTCATAAATAATGTAAATACACGCTGTTTTAATTGTTTAAATTCATATAGATCTAAATCGATTGTCTAATGTCAATTTTTTTGCTACACGATTTTGCAAAGATCTGTTAAGACCTAACGTAACATGGAAAATGAAAAATGTAAAATATCAGATTAATGAATGATAAATATGAAATAGGTTACGTATAGGTCTTATAATTAGGACTACTTGTACAGTAGAGTAGACTATATTCGCGTCTCATTGCCCTTTGATTATTGTCATGTAAAGTAAAGTCTGGAAATAGCCTTGTTTTACTTTTGGCCATTTCTGGCAGACTTGTCATTGAAATGAATTTTGATATGCCAGAACCAAACAGGGCTTCATGACGTGAGTTCTGGGGGACACCGGTTCAGACTGGCAGGTTGTCTGAGATGTGATATACTGGTTGGGGACCACCAAACCCGAAAATGCTTAATTTAGTATTTTCTTTGTCCAGTGGTTGTCAGTCACTTTATTATCAACAATAAGTGCATGTTTCTTTTAAAATTAAGTAAATAAATTTATTTCAACCTCAGTAAATGGTAAACTATATTTTAATGTCTATTTCAAGAATGTTGACGTTGAATTTCGGGGGTCAAGAAAGCAATGCTGACCTCCATAATAACCAGCTATAAATTCATTTGCATAGTGAAATAATAGAATATCCCAACAGTGTTCAATCTAGCAGCGCGCCATTGCGGCCATATGACCCCCTGAAAAGCGCCGCCGGCGCAAACAAAATCAACTGTGGGCCCGACGGGCGCACTCATAAAAATGCCCGCTAAATGACATTAGAAATGCCTTCTTAAACCTGATTAAAGTACATAAAAGATAAGTTTCTTGTGAATAATATTAATAAATACTGAATTCAAAACTGAAGTTTGTATTGAAAAACAGAGCATGTTGGTAAGATAGTTTTAACCGCACTCGGTAACCATTTCAAACCTTTATCGCTACGCTCTCTCGGTACGCGTCTGTAAAATACTATGTAGACTTGTTCTTCGTACCGTAACTATTACTTACTTTTGAGTCACCAGTTTTTTTAAGTCAAAACAAATTGTCACAGATAATCCCAATGAACGTGCGTGTAGTTTATAGTTTTTTTTCAACGGTCAAAACAAATAAATATGTTAACTTTCCAAAGGAAAAAATATATATATTATTTTGTGAAAAGTGCGAGTTAATTTAAGAGAAGTGTGCATAAATTATTACGCAACACGCCTTCATCCAATTAAAAAAGTCTTAAAGATGGAGCAAACAAACACGATTGGCTAGGGAGTGTCTGACAATTAAGGGTAAATTAACTTTGATTGGTCTTTTGGCTGGTCGGCGCTAAAACATTGGTGCAATATCATTAATCATACAGACATCTTTTAAGCGTGACGTAAGAACTGCTGCCCAGACTAAAGATCAAAGGTACCGGTATGTCAATATACATTGTCTTAGCACACTGTTGACACTTTTTTTTTCGTTGGATATATTTGAGAAGGGTAAATGTTTTTAGCGACTATTGTAAGTTTATATTCTTCATAACCAAACTATTTCAAAATATGATTTTTTTTTATATGGGGCCCTAAAAAAAAAAACTGAACTTTTTTTTCAAAATCCTGGTTTAAAAAAATTAAAATTTAAAAATTTTTCAAAATTTTTCTTTGAAAATTTTTGTCATTGCAAATTTCTTTCCAAATAGTTTCTTAAAATTTTTAGGCCTGTACAACGCCTTTTAAATTTTAAATTTTTTTTAGGTTTTAGTGGTTTTGGGAATTTTGCATACCCGTTTTTGGGGGCTAATTTTGGTTAGGGGAACAAGTAAATTTTAAAAAGATTTCAAAAAAATTTATTTTTGAAATTTTTTGTTCATTTTTAAAGGGGTGGGCCCCCTTTTTTCTCAAATGACCCCCTTTTGAAAAGTTTATGGGCCCAAAGGGCCCCCTGGGAATTTGTTCTAGATTGAACACTGTCCAAAACTTAAGCTTTTGTTGCAGATATATTGTATATCGTGTTACAAATCAAAAATCAAAGCACCCAAGCTTTTAATCTGAATTAAATCAACGTCAATGTACATATCTGTCCCGGACACCATGGTACTGTAGTGTTGACAATTTAGGTAATTTTTTGATACCCTTGACGAGCCTCAGATATAAGTGTAATACAATCAGAAATAAACAAACGTGTTTGTTAGTAAGGAGAAGAACCTAGCCGAACTGTGTCAATTTTTTTTATCTCTAGGTTAAAAATTATGAAATCTGTACGGAAAATGTTCAAAAAGTGTCCGGTTGATGGTCCCCGACCAGTATGTATATAGTAAAAACTTAAAAAATCTTGTTATAAAAACCCCAAAGAGCTAGAGCTTATATATTAATCATGAAACATCTTCTAATGGGTGTCTACCAAGTTTGTTCAAATAAAAGCCCCTGGTTAAAAATTGGCCTTGGCCCAGGGGCCTATATACAGGTGAGCAATTTCAGGGCCATCATGGCCCTCTTGTTGTGAAATTGTTATCAAATTGGTTGAGGACAAGAATCAGACCTAGGGACATAATTATGTTTTAACCAAACACAGATTCTTGTTGTGGTTTCATAGTTTGTTGAGTTAAATTTTATTTGCCTTCCAGATTTTAAAAGATGTCATCAGATAGTGGAAAGAAGAAATATATAAACGAGAATAGGTAAGACTACTTAAATAATTATCAAGGCCCACATTCTATGATTTTTACTTAAAATATATTTTATCTATATTAAAACTTCATGAATGCAGTTATTTACAGGATCAGTAATTAAACTATGAAAGCTTATAAATGCCATGATTTCATGAAATTTTGGGGCAGAAATTTGGTCCCATTTCTATATTTAATATAATTTTATACCCCCACCACAAAATGGGGGGGGGGGGCTATAATGGATTCGCTTTGTTGAGTCCGTCTGTCCGTCCGTCTCCATTATTGTGCCCACTCTATAAATCTTATACCAATTGAAGGATTTTCTTCAAACTTGGCTCAAATGTTCACCTCAACAAGGGGATGTGCATTACCCATGTTGCCCATGTGTCAGCTCAAGGTCACAATTGAAGGTCAAATATCAAACAATCAAATATTAGACAATATGTCCTGTCCGCTCTGTAAGTCCTACACTAATTGAAAGATTTTCTTCAATCTTGACTCAAATGTTCACCTCAACAAGGTTATATGCAGAACCCATGTTGCCCTTTTGCCGGCTTAAGGTCAAGGTCACACTTGAAGGTCAAACATTGACTTAGAAAATATTCTTAAATTTTAACAAACATTGGGAAAATGAAAGGTTATTTGTAACTGTGAATATGATTTGACAATATATATTATACTATTACCTGTACAATTTGTCTTTTTTTCACCAGAGATAATTTCTTTTTATGTGTATGTATTTGTGCCACTAAAGTTATTCCCTTAACCACCTTTCCAAGTCGTCTTCTGTCAAGGACATTGGTGGGGGTATGAATTGCATTCAGCGATAGTTCTTGTTTCCCCTTCTTTCAGATTATATATATTTTTTTTTAATTTACCTGCCTAAAGCAGAAAACCCTCAACAATAAATTGAAATTTGCTTATTATATGCCGAAATAAACTTAGGTATATATTGTGGTATGGCTTTGACTGTTGTCCATAGAAAATTAGTTAAAGTCTTGATCAAGTCTGAAGGATTTCAATGATTCTGTAACTTATTTTTAGCATTAAAGTATGTTTTGTCAAAATACAGGTCACTTTTGATTTTCTCTGCAATCATTTTCAGCTATTGCTACAGTCATGTGACCTTGACTTTTGAGGTAGAGACACAGATTTTTCACATGACATATAATTTTGTGTACAGAACATTTGTGCAAAGTTTTTTTTAATGATATCCTTCAATGCTTGACAAAGTTAAAGTCTGGACATGAATGTGTACCTTCAACCTCTAAGTGTGACCTTGACCTTTTGGGTAGTGACATGGGCCTTAGACGCGACACGTTGCCTTGATGTGGTTGAAATATATGCTAGGTTATTTAAAAATCCTTCCTTGCATGACAAAGTCAAGGCTGGACACACATGTGTGTACTATTAATCTCTAATTGTAGGAATTTGAACCTTTAAACTGTGTGTGTATGAAGTGTGACCTTGACCTTTGAGATAGGGACATTGGTCTTAAGACGCTACACATATGATCATACTAATTTGGTAGACATTTGTGCAAAGTTTTTAAAATCCTTAAATGCATGACAAAGTGACAGTCCGGACATAAATGTTGTCTTGGCTTTTTTTCCTTCTATAGTATCAGGAGCTGTTTCCCTCCCCCCCCAAGCAAACTTTAAAATCATGCAGTTTTCCCCATAAATTGAATTTACATCAAGTTTTTTCTTCCCTTTTTGCAAATTTACCATGTAATTTTTTCCAAAAATTAAGGGCTTCCCTAACCTGTGAAAAAAAGCCCTGGTTGTGTAAGTGTAATTTTAATTTGCCATCCTTCCGTGGGCATAATAAACACTGTTTGCCTATTTGGGTATAGAATAGAATTATTTATCATAAGATTTCATTCATGGGACATTCCTGTCATGAGTCATCCAAATTGGCTTAATTGTTCAAGATTAGGAAAATGTTGTTTGAAGTACAAAGAACAGCAGATGGTAAGCGACCTTAATACAATGTAGCTCACTAACATTAAATAACTTTTATATGTCTTTTTCAGGTTCCGCTTCAAACTTCCACATAGATATGTAATTTATGACAAGTTACACCGAAGTACAGTATTTGTCCTTATATCAGGTTCTTTTATAATTTGTGTTAGGATGGCCATTGACTTTTACCACCAGCAGAGAGGTAATAGATATTTCCAGCTAATTACATGTATATCTGTATAATATATATTTCCAGCTAATTACATATATATCAGAATAATAGATATTTCCAGCTAATAACATGTATATCTGTATAATAGATATTTCCAGCTTATTACATGTATATCTGTATAATAGATGTTTCCAGCTAATAACATGTATTTCTGTATAATAGATATTTCCAGCTAATAACATGTATTTCTGTATAATAGATATTTCCAACTAATTACATGTATATCAGTATAATAGATATTTCCAACAAATTACATGTATATCTGTATAATAAATATTTCCAGCTTATTACATGTATATCTGTATAATAGATATTTCCAACTAATTACATGTATATCTGTATAATAGATATTTCCAGCTAATTACATGTATATCTGTATAATAGATATTTCCAGCTAATTACATGTATATCTGTATAATAGATATTTCCAGCTTATTACATGTATATCTGTATAATAGATATTTCCAACTTATTACATGTATATCTGTATAATAGATCTATATTTCCAGCTAATTACATGTATATCTGTATAATAAATATTTCAAGCTTATTACATGTATATCTGTATAATAGATATTTCCAGCTAATTACATGTATATCTGTATAATAGATATTTCCAGCTTATTACATGTATATCTGTATAATAAATATTTCCAAGCTTAATTACATGTATATCTGTATAATAGATATTTCCAACTAAATACATGTATATCTGTATAATAGATATTTCCAAGCTAATTACATGTATATCTGTATAATAATATTTCCAGCTTATTACATGTATATCTGTATAATAGATATTTCCAGGTAATTACATGTATATCTGTATAAAAATATTTCCAGCTTATTACATGTATATCTGTATAATAGATATTTCCAACTAAAATACATGTATATCTGTATAATAAATATTTCCAGCTAATTACATGTATATCTGTACAATAAATATTTCCAGATTAATTACATGTATATCTGTATAATAGATATTTCCAGCTAATTACATGTATATCTGTATAATAAATATTTCCAGCTAATTACATGTATATCTGTATAATAGATATTTCCAGCTTATTACATGTATATCTGTATAATAGATATTTCCAACTAATTACATGTATATCTGTATAATAAATATTTCCAGCTTATTACATGTATATCTGTATAATAGATATTTCCAACTTATTACATGTATATCTGTATAATAGATCTATATTTCCAGCTAATTACATGTATATCTGTATAATAAATATTTCAAGCTTATTACATGTATATCTGTATAATAGATATTTCCAGCTAATTACATGTATATCTGTATAATAGATATTTCCAGCTTATTACATGTATATCTGTATAATAAATATTTCCAGCTTATTACATGTATATCTGTATAAAAGATATTTCCAACTAAATACATGTATATCTGTATAATAGATATTTCCAGCTAATTACATGTATATCTGTATAATAAATATTTCCAGCTTATTACATGTATATCTGTATAATAGATATTTCCAGGTAATTACATGTATATCTGTATAATAAATATTTCCAGCTTATTACATGTATATCTGTATAATAGATATTTCCAACTAAATACATGTATATCTGTATAATAAATATTTCCAGCTAATTACATGTATATCTGTACAATAAATATTTCCAGATTATTACATGTATATCTGTATAATAGATATTTCCAGCTAATTACATGTATATCTGTATAATAAATATTTCCAGCTAATTACATGTATATCTGTATAATAGATATTTCCAGCTAATTACATGTATATCTGTATAATAGATATTTCCAGCTAATTACATGTATATCTGTATAATAAGATATTTCCAGCTTATTACATGTATATCTGTATAATAAATATTTATAACTTATTACATGTATATCTGTATAATAGATATTTCCAACTAAATACATGTATATCTGTATAATAAATATTTCCAGCTTATTACATGTATATCTGTATAATAGATATTTCCAGCTAATTACATGTATATCTGTATAATAGATATTTCCAGCTAATTACATGTATATCTGTATAATAGATATTTCCAGCTAATTACATGTATATCTGTATAATAGATATTTCCAACTAATTACATGTATATCTGTATAATAGATATTTCCAACTAATTACATGTATATCTGTATAATAGATATTTCCAGCTAATTACATGTATATCTGTATAATAGATATTTCCAGCTTATTACATGTATATCTGTATAATAGATATTTCCAGCTAATTACATGTATATCTGTATAATAGATATTTCCAGCTTATTACATGTATATCTGTATAATAAATATTTATAGCTTATTACATGTATATCTGTATAATAGATATTTCCAGCTAATTACATGTATATCTGTATAATAGATATTTCCAGCTAATTACATGTATATCTGTATAATATATTTCCAGCTAATTACATGTATATTTCTAGCTAATTACATCTGTGAAATAATTTAAATAAATTTCAATAATAAAGATAGCATGCTGTTTTGTCCACAGGTTTGGAAGAATGACTTAATATATTTGCTATTAATATGTACATGTACAAAAAAAAACATACATACCAAAAAGTCTTGCAGCTTGCATTGTCTCTTATATGAATGATTGAAATAATTATGTGAATGAAAAAGTCATATTAGAATAGTTACCAAGCTTCCCTTATATTGAATGTGGTACTTACCAGACTTCACAAATATATAAAATGTTACCTAGGTGTCAGTTTCTTTCTTGGACCAGTACCATGGCCATTTAATACATGTATTAAGGCATTTAAAATATGGTTTGTACATTACTCATTAGAAGATCATTTATTTATCACATGAGAAAACTAACACTGCACAAATATTAAAAACCATGTTATATCCATTCTATAAGGTTATTTGACTTTATAATGTGTGCTGAAAGGATTCATGTATTTACAAACAAAAAATAGGAAACACTAATGTCAATGAATGAAAAAATGTGTTAGTTATTTCATTTTATTTAAGAAAATGATTTGCCCCAAGACATATTACATTATTTATACATGTAGTTGGAAGTTTATTCAACATAAAGTAACTATTTATTTTGTTTATTATTTCAGTAAGAAAACCAATATTAACTGAGATAGCAAGAATAGATCAGGAAGTTGCAATGAAAAAGATGCAAGCAGAGAGAGAGGCAACTCTTAATATACAACAGAAACTACAAGACGAGGCAGATACACTTGATAAATAATATAATACAACATAGATATGAAGACAAAAAATGGTGAAACGAATATGTGATATCATCAGATCATTTAATGCTCAACTGAGCATGAAGGTGTTTTTTTAGTTGAGCTTGGAGGGGATTTCATTGTTTTTGATGACTTTCTGTCAACAAATGATCCATCATCCACAATTTGTTTGACTATCATTTCCTCTGAAACAAAGGGCACATTTGAATAAACTTGTCATGGAAATTTGCATTTATTTTGATATTTTTAAAACTAGTACAGAATGATACTTTTTAAAAGAATTTATGTATGAAACACAAGTTATTTTTAAGAAAGTTAAGCCTTATTTATATAAGCATTATGGTATGGCGTTGTCTGTCTGTTGACAATTGGTTACTGTAGCACAACATTTGAAGGTTATCAGTGATTATGTTTTGTTTGGCCTGTAATGTAAACAAGTTATATCAAAACTCTGTCAAGCTGCAATCAAATCATTATAAATAGAGTTATGCCTTTTTAAAGCAAATTTTAATGTGAAATTATTATATATATTTTTTTGCATTTTTTCTTTAAGATTTCATTGATTGTGTTTATATTTGGCATGTAAATTTGCTATATCAAAACACAGATCAAGTTACATTTTTACTAGAGTCAACTCATTATTAATAGAGATATGCCGTTATTATATAACAATAAATTTGCTATCTTTCTATTTTGCACATTTTTGTCTGTATTACTTTCTTGTAAACTTGCCTTCAGGTGTATACCTCTTGTTGTTCAACTTAGCACACAAGCTCTGATGTAAGCTGTTGTGATCGCATTTTGTCCAATGTCTGTTGCTTTTGACAGTTTCTTTTAATAATATTTCTTTGATGAACCTCTTATTTTTGTTCAAGTATGGCCCTGATAATTCATACTGGTCATTTATTTTGTAATGGCTCCTAAAAAATTACTAGGCCTAGAGCCTAGTACTTGTTATGTACCTGTATCTGAACCTCTACCACACTTGTTTAAAGCATGGCCCATGAGTCAACATTGTCCGATATTGGCACTTTAAATAAATCTATCATTTTCTGAGGGTTAGGGTAGGTCACCCAAGTTAAAAATTTCAAAAAAGATCCTTTATACATTACATACCTCCTGCATCTAGGTTTTTTCAACTGTATCAAATATTTTTTGAACTGCTATGCCAATGTTAGTACGAGTTTTATCAACTTTTTCTGTTCACTTAGGTGAGTGAAACAGACACACAAGTGTCACTTATTAATGTATGAATAAGTGAAGCCATTTTGACGAGTTACTTCAGCAAATCTTTTAAATGAAATGACAATAAGAAGTGTTCATCATATGTTTAAAAGAACTCACTGAAGTGTGAATTATATTGAGTTTCTTTTTATTTTAAATCATTGTAAATTTTGTAAAGTTTGTGATGATTATGAATGTAAAATTTGATATGTTATTACTGTAAAAACAAGATAATGTTTTGTAAATTGTTTTAGTTTCAGTTTGAAAATATAATTTTTTGTTATACAAAAAATTGTATATAAGTGAAAGAAATAAAATTCTAAAGTTCTCAACCAGTCTTGTATTCAGAATTCCATGTATACATTAACAAGCAATTATCATAGTATTGCAAGCAATCCATAAGTCCCCTACCAGTTAGAACCCATCAACATTCTGAAGGGCCGTTGGCCATTCACTAATGTTTCAATTTTTCTATACACTGTATTTTAAGTAAATTTGTTGGAAAAGTTCTTTAAAAGTGATCACAGGAAACAGTTTTTATGAACCAGACAAACTGAATGACACTTTAAAGTTAATATTTGAAACATCCCTGTTACCAAAATATAACATTTTTAAAAGCAAAATTCTTAAAGAGGAGATAACTCTTGAATTAAAGATGCAATTTCATAAAAAAATTTCAGCTCTTTGACTAATCACAAATATTGTTATATTTGCCATGTTTTAAGCCTATTTGTTGCCAAGGCAACCAATATTCATGTATAATCTCCAGACTGCCATCTACCCATATGTCAAGCTTCATAAAAATATTTCCAGTACTTTTTGAGTTATCACTGGATTCAGTTTATGTGTAAAATTTGCCATATTTTCAGTCTATGTGTTGCCATAGCAACCAGAATTTTCAACATAGGAAGAAAAGAAAAAGAGATGCATAATCTCCAGACTGCCATCTACCCATATTACAAGTTTCATAAAAATATTTCTATTACTTTTTGCGTTAACACTGGATCCAGTTTATGTGTAAATTTGCCATATTTTCAGTCTTTTTGTTGCCATAGCAACCAGAATTTTCAACATAGGAAGAAAAGAAAAAGACGTGCATAATCTCCATACTGCCATCTATCCATATATCAAGTTTCATAAAAATATTTTCAGTACTTTTCAAGTTATCGCGGGATCCAGTTTTGTGAACAGACAGACGAACGGAGGGAAAACCTAAAGTCCCCTCCGGTAAACCGGTAGGGGACTAATAAATTGCTAATGATCCACGTTTAGCTTTGATTGATTTTGTCATCAGTCTTCATTTCAATATACATTTTGATAATGTGGCACATCTTTAAACATACCCAAAATAAAAATAGGATGATGAACATTGTTGAAGTACAATGCAGACATGTCAAATACATAATCTAGAATCTCGATTGGCTAAAACACTGTATGCCATATATATATACTGCAAAGAACTACATGTGTGCATAAAATTAGTTATAACATTTTGTTTTATGGCATATTTCTTGATTCAATTACGAGTTATCCTCAGATAAACTCATTTTGTGTACAGCTTTTTTTAAGCGAGTTAAAGATTAACTATAAAGTTAGTAATACTTCCATTTGTGTTAAAATCGTGCATATGAAAATTGATACTTGTAATTGTGTCGGATAAATATTTATGATATACAATATTTAGATATTTGCTCCAGCCCACTCCACAAGATGTCGGGTTCATAAAGATGTTTACAGAAAACTTATGTGCAACTTTTTCACCCTTTCTCTATTTACACTTTCTAAACCCAGACAACATTGTGATGGTATTTACAGAACACCCATCCCATGCAACATCAGAAATATTATGAAGTTGAATGGCACCACATCAATACTAGTTCATTTTACCAGTTTCAAACCTTAGCAGAACACTTACTCGTCTCTTTCTCAAAAAGGTGTATTTTGTTTAAACATTTGAACCACAGTTTTAACGTTATTCCTTGCAGTTGAAAATAGTGATCTGGAGTAAACATTCTTAGATTTATGTCCTTTAATCGGCCCTCTCAGTATTTTGTGATTTCTGGGGGTACATTGTACAGATTGTACAAGACATTCAAATGAAGTCGACAACACTCTGATCAGGACAGTCTCCATCAAACTTTAAAATACTTGTGTCTCAATCTAACTAAAGTTCAGATCTAATTATTTTTTACATGTAATGCTTAGCATTATTTAGGAGCTGATTTTAGATAAAGAGGGGTTTAACTTATAGAAACATTGGAAGAATACACTTTTGAAGCAGATAGTTATTTAATCAGATTGACTCGTATTATCTGTATATTAGTCAAAATTTACTCAGCAGATGAGTTGGTAGGTTACTAAAAACTTATTTCAATTTTAAAATCTTTTTCAGGTGACTGTAACTACTTTATTTACTTATATCAGGATGGGCTAAATTTGACTATTTCTGTCACAAAAGCTACAATAATTTTGCCATGTCTGGTCATCAGATAAACAACAAAATAGCATTTGTAATTTCCATATAGCTATCTATTTAAATATCAATTTAATCAACATAACATTTAAAAATTGTAATTTAATGTGTAAGACAGTCAGATTGACTGACAAGAGGACACAATTATATATAGACCTCTCCACTGAAACAAATGTTTTACAACTAGTTAGAAACTACATTCATGATACAATAAACAAGATAAATCATTTCAATTAAATAAATATCATAACAATTTAACAAGAGAGCCATAATGGCCCTGCATCACATGATCACCCTGTATTGTTCACCAGGGTAAAAATTATGATTTTCTCAAATCATATGGTATGTCAAGTTATCTGAAGTTTCTATTGTCAACAAGAAGTTGTTAAAGACAATGTAGCAGTCTTCTAACAGTATAATACTGTACAATACCCTACCACAATCATTTATAAATGTAGAATTGACATTAAGAATTTGTCTCAAATTTTAGAGTTGACACATTACTAGGAAGAAATCATGCTTGAGCAATTTTAAGGAAATTGATATAATTTTTACATACATGGAACAAGTGTTAACTTTATGAGTTATCATATCTCAGTTATGCGTCAAATTTCATTTTTACTTTTTAAATAACCATAAAAACCATGTCTTCTTAAAATGACATGCATAATATCTATATCAACACACCCAGGAAAGCATCATCAACCCAGCTCTTGTTTTGTTTGAGTTATGGCAGGATCCAGATTTCTTCACAAGGACGGAATGAAACACACAGATGGAAAGATACAAAAATTAATTATAATTTGCAAAATATGCATATGGCCCTCAATCCACATACCAAGTATCATAAATTTGACTTTTGTCCTTTTTTTTTTTTTACTAATGACAGGATCCAGATTTGTTCCATCATTTTACATCACTTCCATAACCATTGCAATCACAATGAAAGATTTTTAATCTTCATCTGGTCCTCTATACACATATCAAGTATAATCAACCTAGGATTTGTTCTTTTTGAGTTAAGACTAGATTCAGATTTCTTCAGACAGGAAGTGATGGAATGAAGGTATATCAGTGAACAGTTTGGGACTAATAAGAATACTACAGACCAATTTTAATTAACTTCCTGTCTAATAAGAGTGTAAAATATACATTGATAAAATGTAGTCATAGAAATAAACAAGTAATTTTGTTGAATTTGTGATAGCCAATGATGATAGCTAATTCAACGGTTGTGTTGAGGGGTGTTTAGAAAGTTTGTTCCATTTACATGTAACAAGAGACACCGGCAAAAAATGCTTTTTTTAAGGACCATAACTCAGCAAAAACTCATTCAACCTAAACATTTGAATAAAATTGCACCAGTAGTTGAAGAGTAGACAAGACAAGTTTTGTGAAAGATGGACAGACTGACAACGAAAGCTTATACCCTGTAGCAGACAGATAAAAAAAGAGTCAAAAAAATTTAACAGTTCTGCAAAATAGTCCTTATTGTGTCTGGTTTTAATCTATATTTAATTTTTTTTGTCAGATCTGGGTGGTTTGTTCCTGGGATAACTAACTCAATTACAAATTAGTGGACTACTAATCCCACATAATTTCTCAAACAGCAGCAAGAGACAAATGATCATAAGACTCAGTATCAGAGATCAACTATTGCTGAAAAATTAAAGCTTTGCTCGAGGATCGTACCAGCGACCCCTTAATTACACAATGTAATAGTACACAACATCTATTGATATATAATAACAGTAAAATATCATTTTGTTACTAAGAATTACAGTTACATGATTCAAGCATAATGCATGCAAATTAATGCTTTAATTATCAAATTCATTAGATCCAAATATGCATCAATTAACATATAAATAAAAGGTCTAACAAAAATCTTTGGATGGAAATCATTAAATCTAAAACATTTATATACAGCTAAAAATACCTTTTGATAGATTTGTTATCCACATTAACAGCTTGGTACAAATGGCAAGTTATGACAAACTCTGTTTAAAGGTCACTATAAGTTAAATAACATGATTTACTGTCATAGAAATACAAGTAAACAATTTATTCGATATGTGTTGGCCTAATCTTTTGATAATTTATAAAACTTGTCGCACTAAATTTCTAAGATTTCTAATAAATAGAACTCTCTGATTTACAATGTAAAAGGCATAAAAAATAAGAAGTAATGCTTCTTTTAGTGTCTTGCCCAATAAGCAAGTTCAAGTTAACTTATATCAGTCTATCTTCTTAAAAAGATTATTTCAGAGACTTATTTAACAAATCAGTCAACCTAAATGATCTTCACCTAAAAATGACAGTTGCCTCAAAAGCTGACTAATCTCCCTAGACTAGCCAGAAAATAAGTAAAGTTTATACAAACTAATTTAGTTATTCATTTCAGGAGCCAATTAAATATTTTGGGTAATTTTAAGAACAAAGGCATCCAAGGAGAAGTGTGCTCAACTTTTCTGAGTACTTGACAGTATGATAAAAGCATAGTAGAAAAATGAAGACTGATTAGATAGGCAAAAAGTATTTAAAGTTTGTAAAAAATATCTTTGAGGATTTTTATTTTCAGAAAATTAATAAATATAAAAAGGAAGATTAATCAAGCAAAAATTACCTTCAGGGTTATCTGCATTTTAAAATTGCATTCAAATTTGGAAAGTGAACAACAATACCAATTTTCATAGTTTTAGAGAAACTAACCTTAACAAAAAAGTTAACAAGGACACAAAAATCTATGTGAATGAAAGGCCCATAATGTTGCAAAATATATTTTCATGAATATCTGCCTTTGTGATATGTTGTTAATGAACAAGTATACAAGTTTGAATTGATTAACTTAAGCAGTTTCCAAGAAATTGGATCTTAACCTATTACAGGTGACAGTACCCTTAGACCTTTTGACCTCAAAATCGGTGCGACTCATCAAGGTGCATCAACATATAAAGTTTTAATCTTTACGTTTCTTTAATATTGAAGTTAATGATCATAAATGATCAAAAAGTTAACCAATGACAAGTGGATCATGACACTTCCTCCAGCTAAAAATGTTACCACCCAGACTTGGTAATGTTCTATCCATTGGACAATATTTATATATTTTTTTAGCACTTGCAGCTAACCAAATCTATTTTACCAAACTTGATAAGACAACAAACTAATGATGTTTTGTGTCTCAAAGAAAATGTTTCAACAGTCCTAACTTACGACACCCAATTTACAACATATTACATATTAAGAGGATTAAGCTTATACCATTGTTTTTTGGTGATTGAACTAGTTCTATGCTTTAAGTCTATTGAAAATGTAACAGGTAAAGATGGAAAGTGCAAACACATCAGTCTCCCCGTGTCCTACTACCTTATGACCTTTTATCAAACACAGCCAAAAAATTACTCAAGACTGCCAAAAAGGATGCTACATACCAAATTTGAAATAAATCTAGCAAATTGTTTCAGGAGAAAAGACATTTGTTGACACAGGGCACTAGAGCATCCCCTTCCCAAAGTTCCCATACTAATAAGTCACCCTGAACCTTTGGTTCTGATCAGCTAAATAGAAGTGGACTTGGTCCCAGCAATATTAATATCTTTTAAAATTGTTTCCTTTATCAGAAAAGAAGGAAAATTGAGAAATAAATATTTTGAATTAAAATTATTGTCAAGACTTTCCAGTGACAACTGTGTTAGTACTAGTCTGTGAAGGGTAAGTAGGCGGAGGTTGTGACTTTCCATGTGATGAAATAGTTGCCTCATAAGGTGGTGGATCATTTGAATCAGTTAAATCAATGAATGTATCATTTATCTGGTTTACTTTATTTTTTTTATTTGTTTTAGCACTTATACCCGAAACAAAAGTTTGCGCAACATTACTAGGTAAGCCATTAGGACTTGTAATAGTCACATTTGGCGGTGAAGTCCATACTATGTTTTTTGATGGCAAACTTACAGGAGCACTTGTTTTTTGTGAGGTAGGTACTGTTGTTTTGATCATCTGTGTTATTTGTCCAACGTTCGGTATTGCATGAATAACTCCCTGATTGAATCTTCCAAGCTGAGCTACTGGTCCCTGATGTAATATTGTGGAGAAACCAAGGTTTTGAGTAGACGGGAGTGTAACATTCACAGGCATAGGATGCTGAGTAAGAATTGCTAAACGTTGTTGTAAAATTTGTTGTGCCAAAAGATGTTGCTGCTCTCCTAATTGCTCTTGTTGCTTAGCCAAGTGTTGGATCAACTCGTCCTGGCTGAGAGGACGAGAGTTTGGCACAGTTACTGACTGTGGTGGTTGAGAAGAATTAGAAACAGTAGATGCAGGAACAGAGTTCTGTTGACGAGGTGTATATGGAGGTAATGGTGGAAGATGGGCTGTTGCTTGTTGAACAAGGGCAGATAATTGCTGTGCTGTCAATTGTTGCTGGACTGGAAGAGTAATAATACCTGCAGTCTGGTTTCCAGTCACTGTTGTGTTGCCAATTGTTACAGTCTGGGAACCAGGGCCAAGTCTAGCTGAGCCTAAATGAGGGGTAATGATGCCTTGAGGTGTAACTGTAACATTCTGTGGAACTAAATTACTAGGTACTTGTCCAGCAAAAGAGACTTGACTCTGAGTTATTTGTCCTGGAGGTTTAGACATAACACAAGTAGATACAAGTCCTGCTCCTTGCTGGCTTCCTGATAACTGTGAACTTTGCATGGCAACATTAGGCTGGTAGTACATAGATTCTAAATGCACAGACTGAGGCCGTGAAAGACTTTGGATGGACTGGTTTGTGGATGACACTTCCTGAGACTGAGATTTACTTTTAGTTTCTGCTGCAAGCATCATTCCAGAATTAGACAGACTCCTGGCAATAGCTTTTATACTTTCTTCAGCATCACCATTACATAAAGCTTCACCAATACTATTACTAGGACCAATGTTTTGTTTCATGATTTCCTCAGCAATTTGTCTTGCTAGATCATCACTTTCCTCTAATATAGGTGCAACTGAGGTTTGAGGCTGGTTAGAAACATGAGGGTAGGCATTCTGAGATTGTTGAGCTATATGAGTCTGGGTATATAAAGGTGGAAAGACCATCTGAGACTGTGCATCTTTCTGATTTGATTGTGAAGTTCCTTGAGGAGATTTGGAATAGTGTGGTATCACTGATGTCTGGGTTTGTTCAGGCTGCATAGCTGTTACAGGTAGGTTAATAGCAGACACATTAGGGTCTTTTGTTATTTTCAGTTCTCTGTTGGCCAAAACCAATGACTCCTCAAAATCTTGAAGTTCATCTGTGCCTGGCAGTCCGCTGTTTTTACCTGAAGTTGACATTGCAATATATAAATGCAAATTAAGCATTGAAAATATCTGACTCTTCAGTCTGAATACAATGAAGGTATCTTATCAGATTATTTTAAGGCAAGTTTCTACAACATCACTCACCAAGATTAAATGTGAGAAATAGTTACTATAATTAGAACAAATTGAATGTGTCTTTTTTTGACCCCAGTTACATGATATTAATTTCACTTGTAGAAGTCCACTTTCAAATGAGCTACATGCCAAATATCCAAGTTTCAGGCATTGCAGCTTTCCACAAGCTTTAAATGTGCTTTCTTATACATGTCTACATTCAAAAAGGGACCCATAGGGCTGGGCCAATTTTGACCCAAGGGTCAAGATTTATAAAATTTCAGTAAAAGACCAAACAGTAATGCTACATGTCAAATATGTAAGCTAATGTTACATAGAGCACAAACATCATATAATCACAAAAGTTCACTTCTGAGCTGTATGTGCTTGACTGAGTTTATAGAAGGGTGAAATGTGATTATTCCGATAACCTAATATTAAACTTACTGTTAAATATGTCAAAAGCAACATCTGGCAGCCTACTGAAAACCTCCTGAAAATCATTCTCCTCCAGTAGCTTAGAAGCTGTTGTGTCCAAATCTCCAAACATTTTCACATTTTCTAATTCTGGAAGTATATAAAAATTCTGCTTACTTTATCATTTATCAAAAATATATGATTTAAAATAGGTAAAAAACTAGAAATGTGTCGTCATGCCACGGATGCCCCCGCATTCAGCCAAAATTTCAGATGTTACAATATTTAGTTCCAAATTTGTTTGCACAAACTATTTTTTTCATTTTAAGTTCAAAGCCCCTAAAACTATTCAATGCAAACACAAACCGTTTTATACAAAGTTCAAGGTACAGAAACTATTCAGTGTTAACCTTTTGTAAATTGCATACTGCATATTTGTAGCCAAAATAATGACTACATACATTTCTACAAAAGTATGACTGCTGAAACTAAAAATTCAACATTTTTCCAACATTCAAGAGAGATAACTTTGTCCAAAATCATTGAACCACGACCAAATTCGAACTTGAACTGCTTATTCCTAAGATGTATGTATATGTCAAATTTGAGTTGAATGTGTACAACCATTGGGGAGATAATGAACGGAAACTAAAAATTTCTGATTTTTTTCAAAGTTCAAGAGGGATACCTCTGTCAGCTATCATCAAACCATGACCAAATTCAAACTTGACCAGTGTATTCTTATGACATATCCATATGTTAAATTTGAGTTGAATATGTACAACTGTTGGGGAGATAATGAACGGAAACTGAAAATTTCCTTTTTTTTTCAAAGTGAAAGGGGCATAACTCTGCCAAAAATCATCGAACCATGACCACATTAAAACTTGACTTGCGCATTCTTTTGACGTCTCCATATGTCAAATTTAGTTGAATGTGTAATACCATTGGGGAGATAATGAACAAAAACTGAAAATTTCATATTATTTTCAATGTGAAAGGGGCATTACTCTGCCAAAAATCATCAAACCATGACCAAATTCGAACTTGAACAGCACATTCCTTTGACATATCCAAATGACCAAATTTGAGTTGAATGTGTAATATCGTTGGGGAGATAATGAACGGAAACTAAAAATGTCATTTTATTTTCAAAGTGAAAGGGGCATAACTCTGCCAAAAACCATCAAACTATGACCAAATTTGGCAGTGACCTGCACATTTCTTTGACATATCCATATATTAAATTTGAGTTAAATGTGTAATACCGTTTGGTAGATAATGAAAGGAAACTGAAAATTTCATATTATTTTCAAAGTGAAAGGGGCATAACTCTGCCAAAAATCATCAAACCATGAATAAATTCGAACTTTACCAGCGACTTCCTTTGACGTATCCATATGTCAAATTTGAGTTGAATGTGTAAAACTGTTGGAGAGATAATGAATAGAAACTGAAAATTTCATATTATTTTCAAAGTAAAAGGGGCATAACTCTGCCAAAAATCATCAAACCATGAATAAATTCAAATTTGACCTGGGCATTCCTTTGACGTATCCATGTGTAAAATTTGAGTTGAATGTGTAATACCTTTGGAGAGATATTGAACGGAAACTGAAAATTTCATATTATTTTCAAAGTGAAAGGGGTATAACTCTGCAAAAAATCATCGAACCATGACCAAATTCGAACTTGACCTGTATTTTCTCATGATATATCCAAATGTCAAAGTTTAGTTGAATGTGTGCAACCGTTACTAAGATAATGAGCAGAAACTGATGATGACGGAATGACAGAATGACGGAACAGGGTAACACTGTATGCCCCAGCCATTATATGGTGGGGGCATAAAAACGTGTTAAGAACAGAAGGCATAATTTGACAAAGGCTCCATCTCATCAAATCATAAATATAAACACACTTAAAACATAAAATCATTATTTTTTCATCAAAATTGGTTAATTTAAGATCCTGTTTTATGTTTGTCTGATTTTTATGCTCTTTTTAACACGTTTTTGGAATTATTGTGGCGATAAGTACACTTAACCAACTTTCATGAATAAATAATCAGAAATTACAGATTTCTCAGCAAGTGACCAACTACTAATTCTACAGTCTCATGATTCTTGAATGTGGTGAGAGACAAATGTAATTTCATAAGATCATGTCATTTATTTAAATTGTAAGCTAGTTTGTAAAGTTTAAAGTTACTGATTAACTTCAGGGTTGTTATTAGTTAGGCAGAATACTCAAATGTATTTTGGTTCCCCTTGAAACTTAGAAAACATTTGTTGATGCATGTGATAAAACCAAAAATGGCCACCTCAGAAAATTTTAATAACAACCGTTTTACTAAAGAGAAATTCAACTTAAGGTGGCCAAATTTTTTTCAAACAAAGAAACTCTGAACATTATCAAATTTTCCCTGACAAAAAAATGTGTTTTTTCCCCTGAAAATCTTATTGCCAAAACCTTGCTTATATCCAGCCCTTAATCTATACCTCTAAATTTACAGCACACATGACATCTTTACTTTGATTTCAAGAAATTATATTTAGAATATGGTCAATAATATCTATGGGCAGGGATCTGTTAACTGGCCATAAATAAGATAGACCTTCACTTATATGAACTAAACATTTCCTGACAATCATTGGTTTTATTTATTTTGTATTTTTGGTTTGGTTTTTAACATAAATAGTAGTATATATGGTAATTTTCTAGCTATACTGGTGAAGGAATACCTCAGATGCCCTTCCATGCATTATTTCTGGCACTAGCACAGTCATTGAATTTAAGATTTTTAATTTACTGTCCCAAATTCCAGTTTTGAATTTATTCTACTATATATTTAACTAAATTTTCTTAAAATTTACACTGGCCAAACTAATTTTCACTGGCCGTGGGCAACCAGGCCAGTGCTAAATTCAATGACTGCTAGCAGGCACCTGAGAAGAACCATGTATGTTCTTTAAACCAGCTGGATAGCTTTCTTGGCATGATTTGAGCCCACAGCTGTGAGGGGCAAGTGGCTGATTGCCACTCGACCACACTCAATTTTATAAACAATTTGATGAAATGTGTCCAATTTTTTAGCTTTTATCAAAATTTTCACTGAAAAATCTTTGCAGGATTTACACAGTCCGATAAGGTTAGTAACACCTCTTAAAAAGCCAGATTTACCATTTGGCAAAAATATATATCTGTATAATCATAAAAACGATCAAACAAAGTGGTATTTTCCAGAAAAAAAAAATATGAAAACAAATGCATTCTGATACTGAAAAATGTATTTCAAATATAAGAAAGGAACTATTCAAGAAAAACTATGTTGTTTTTTTTCTTCTTCAGATCAAAATTTTCAGATTTACTTCAAGTCCCTTAAATTCTCTGATTTAAAAAAAAAAAATTAAATTCTCTTATATTTCCTGCTGGCTTTTTTCTTTTTGCCCATCTTCCCTGTTTTTCAAAGTCAGTGTTCATTAAGTGGCTTGCTGTAAAATGTTAATCTAAACTGAACAGATTGTTCAATTACTACCCTTTAGAGAAGTAAATATATAAACCTGATAAAGTTGCGAGATTGTCTAGTTCCTCCAGCTGCATTGTTGATGATAATTTTCTCTGTTCCTTTATCACAACAGTGTCTAGTTTAACCCCATCTTTTACAACTTTAGGAGATGGTTTGTTGGTATCTAATTCTAACTTGTTAACTGCTGGTATGCATGGTTTCTCATTTACATCAGTATTTGAAGATTGTGATTCAGCTTTATCAGAGTCTGAGTCAACATTCATCTCAGATGTAGGCTGACATGATACCTCCTCTGTCTCACTCTCAACTGCCTCTGAAAAATGTAATAAAAATAATTGAGCCGCGCCATGACAAAACCAACATAATGCGTTTGCGACCAGCATGGATCCAGACCAGCCTGCACATCCGCGCAGTCTGATCAGGATCCATGCTGTTCGCTTACAAACCCTATAACAAGTATAGAAACTGATAGCGAACAGCATGGATCCTGATCAGACTGCGCAGGCTGGTCTGGATCCATGCTGGTCCCAAACACACTATGTTGGTTTTGTCGCGATGTGGCTCAATTGTTCTTTTATGTTGCATTTACCTAATAACAACAGAAATGCAGTGGTTTATAGGACAAAATCATCTTGTCAAGATTGTTTTGTTTACCATTCAATATCATTAGTGATTTCATACACAGTCATTATACTTTAAGTAAGCTCTGTTTTATGACCCATTGCAAGGTGAGTGGGAGACCTGATTCACTTATTATAATAATGTCTATTCTATATATGCAAAAAATATCTTAAAATTCATCCAGGATTTTTTTGACTGAAAATGACTATCAATGCACTTTTATGAAAAAAATCCTTTTTCAAGTTAGTGTACTGTAACCTTGACAATTAACCTATACACCTGGCTCTTGCATATATCATCTCAATGTGTGTTACGCATATGCAAAATTATTTCAAAATTCATCAGTGAATAACAAAGTAATGGCCTAAACAACAAGCAGAGATGTACAGCCACAGACAGACAGTTAAGAAACTATTTGTTACTCTTCTGATGCATAAAAAATAATCAGGATGGGATATGACAGAACACAGTTGTTTACACAGAAATGATGAAATATCTAATATCTATGTTTGGTGAGGGTAATACAATACAATAGCTATAAGAATTCAGATGATATTTTATCAAACCATAGAATATAAAGCATTACCTTGATCCTCAGAATCAAAAGGTAAAGGTTTTTCTGGACGGACAGTTTTCCTTTGATTTCTTTTCTTTTTACCCTTTTTTGGCGGTCTTGTCAAAGCTGATGGCTTCGTTTTCTTTCTTGGGCGTTTTGGCTTTGGCTCAAGTTCTTGAGTTTTCAAGAAATTGTCCTGAAAGGAAAAATACAATAAAACACAAAATAAATAAGAGGAAAAAAAATGCTGTTTTTTTTGTTTTTTTCATGAACTAGAACTATTGCAGTTTGTAAATCATACTCTCTCCAATGTGCCCCGATAGATGTGGGCTTGAAAATGTATAAAAGGAAGTTTTGGGCCAAAAAAGGCATATAACAATAATTTGACTCTCTCAAAAAGTGAGTAACATTGCTCTGATAATAGTATCGAAAGATTTTAATTTTCCAATCAAAGTTGTAACAAGTTACACTATATGTAAACATTTATGAAAGGCCAACAAAGTTGAGCAGTGTCAAGATAATAAAAGAGCTCTTATAGTAAATGGCACTCTTGGAAATATAATAAAACAAGCAAATTCGTTGAATTATATCCCCCGCCGAGTACTGGTTATTATTAACACAACAACTGAAGACATAAGGCTTTATTTATATATTAATCATGGCATAAACAGTAATATTCTTTGAACTTGATAAATATTCAGGGCAATAACAGGGCCATAACTTTGTGTTAAATAGTAAAATCTGGAAATGCCAATGAGATGTATGCATACTACATAACTAATCAAGGGCCATAAATCTGAGTTATAAGTATCTGACTGGAACAATGCGACTATATGCACATCTCCTCTTAGTATCCCATAAAGTTTCATTGAATTCCAGCCAGTAGTAGCAGAGAAGTAGCGAGGAAACAAATATTTTTCTATATGGATACTGCATAACTAATCAAGGGCCATAACTCTGAGTTAAAGTGTCTGACCGGAACAAGCGGACGATATGCGCATCTCCTCTTGGTATTGAAGGTTCCCATAAAGTTTCGTTGAATTCCAGCCAGTAGTTGCAGAGAAGTAGTGTGGAAATGATTTTTACTCTATATGCATACTACATAACTAATCAAGGGCAAAACTCTGAGTTAAAGGGTCTGACCGGAACAAGCCGACGATATGCGCATCTCCTCTTGATATTGATGATTCCCATAAAGTTTCGTTGAATTCCAGCCAGTAGTTGCAGAGAACTACTCCGGAAACGATTTTTACTCTATATGCATACTACATAACTAAGCAAGGGCCATAACTCTGAGTTAAAGTGTCTGACCAGAACAAGCCGACGATATGCGCATCTCCTCTTGATATTGATGATTCCCCTAAAGTTTTGTTGAATTCCAGCCAGTAGTTGCAGAGAACTACTCCGGAAACAAAATTTTAATCTATATGCATTCTACATAACTTATCAAGGGCATTAACTCTGAGTTAAAGGGTCTGACCAGAACAAGCTGACGATATGCGCATCTCCTCTCGATATTGATGATTCCCATAAAGTTTTGTTGAATTCCAGCCAGTAGTTGCAGAGAACTACTCCGGAAACGAAATTCGGACGACGGATGGACGGACTTATGAACGGACGGACAGATGCGCATCTCCTCTTGATATTGATGATTCCCATAAAGTTTCGTTGAATTCCAGCCAGTAGTTGCAGAGAACTACTACAGAAACGAAATTCGGACGGACGGACTGACAACGCCAAAACTATATCCCCTTCCCGATTCCATCGGCGGGGGATAATTAAAATGTTATTTGTTTTACACATTGCTGTCATTTGGTCATTTATTTGAAGCATGATATGAAGAATTGAAATACAATTCAAGTGTAGTGAGGCATGCAAATTTAACTTTAAATAATCAACACTGATATCACCAAAGTTCAGGAGAAGAAAGATAGACTTACAGCTTTAACACCATGTTCCATACACAGAGGCAGCTCATGTTTGGTATCTACAACAGGATGACAGCACTGAGTGTTATCAGCAAATTTTGCTGTACAATACTCAAATAACTGCTGGTCTACATTGTACATCACATCTTATACAAAGTTAAGGTCATAAACCCATTTATCAAAAAAAAAACATTGAATATAGATTTGAAATCTTGAATTTTATTGTCTTTAATTAATATAAGGTGAAGAAAAAATAGTAAACTTTTAAAAATAAAAAATCCAGATAACAAGAGTTGACAGTATATATTTAAGTTAAAATATTTTCCATGCTAAAAGGATACGTTTAATACAATGGTTTGTGTATGGCACAACGTTGTGTTTACACTGAGCTTCATTTTCATCCAGGTACAGGCATCTTCTTTTTACTAAACCTTTACTTTTCGATCTGAAACATCAGAATTTTATTAGTTTTGAATCTTATTACCAAGATGTTTGTCTACAACAGATTCTGCTATAATCTAAGGTAGTGAGGGAACATGACATGTGGGCCATGATGCTCTTATATCACTTAGCTGCACGAAACCTTTAGCTACCTTATATCTCAAGTTCATTAGAGTGTAAGTATGAACCTATGAACACATGAAGAGCAAGATATTTCTAAGTTGTTAACATAAAACTACCAAAATTCTTATTTAATTAAGCAGTTTCTAAAGAAATAACAAGGTCTTTCCTTGATTTGACCTTAGTGTTGATTTACTTTTTGACCGCATATCACAGAAGATCAGCCATGTTCCACATATGATGGAAACAAAAGGTTTTTTCTTTTATCAAGACAGACATTCTGAGCAAGCTTCAATATTCAATTCTATATATAATGAAGTTGGTTGTCCCACTTACTTTAAGTTAACAAACCCAAAGTTTTGATGACAGAAAAATGGCCAATCCTTATGGCTCATCCTTGGTGTTACAAAGTTTCAAGTAGAAATTAGAAATGTGTCAACAGGACACTGATGACGGATAATAATACACACAAGTCTGTGATAACGATCAGTTCTGTTCTCAAATATAAATATATCATGCAAAAAGAGTATTAAATATGTGACTATAGGCAGATCAGAAATATAATCTATAACACAAAAGTTTACATTTTAACTGAATAAACAAAACTTCATGAAACTAAGTTGAAAAAGATCAATTTTACCTCTCAGAAGTTTTAGATTTATCATGATAAATCTCTTGTAAACATTCAACTGCAGATTTTTGAGATTCTCGTGCTGCAGAAATAAGACATTTTGTTCTCGTAAATTTGTTTTCATTTATTACACTTGATCGTCTAGCTTGTGAACACTGTCTCCGTAATCTTGCCCGACCAAGAGCAAGTTTTGCTGTTCGTAAACCATCATCACTTCTTAAATAATTCAAAATAAAATCAAATATATATCAATACTATTTATCACAACAATTAATTTTATAGTAACAGAATAATTATTTTTACAAAAATCTCCAAATGTGATAATTTTTTATATAGCATGATGGACCTTGATAAATCACCTGAAATCAGTAACTAGAAAAGGTGAAAATTCTTCAAAGCAGAAGGTCACTGGGTTCAGATTGGGGTAGGGCCACTTTTCACATAATTCATACAATTTAAGTAAATGTCAATTAGGCAATGATACATGCCAAATATATAAGCTTTAGGAAATATAGTTAAAACTTGTATTACTATAAAATCTATGAAAATTAACTTCTTCTGAGACAGTCCGCTACCATGTGGACTGTGAATTTGAAGATGTTGTTTAAATAAACTGTGGATGATGCATGGCATCTAACTGATATCTAAAGTATCTGCCTATATTGGCCTAGCTTTCTTGTGACCCTTCAAATAATTATATTTAAACATTTAACTCCAAATCAAATGAAACTCGTTATATGTGTATTTGATTTAGAAATATTTAAGTATACAAGAAATATACAATTAAAGTATACACTTTAAAGTATACAAATGCTGAGGACACTTTAAAAGTATACAAGAGCTGAAATCCAATGCTAGAAAAGGTAAATTTTTTTTATTTTATTTTTTGTAATTCTCCTTTTTTTTTAATTCTTACAATGGAGAAATAGTCATTTAGTCACACTGGGGTAAAGTCATTTTAGAGAATAGGGTCAGGATTCTTAGTAGAGTTCCACTCAACAACACTAAATGCTAATTATTTAAGCTCTAGGCTATGTAGTTTCTTTCCAAAATAGGTCTATTTAAAGTTAGTGACCCCTGTAACAAGGCAACCTTTAGCCCGATAGTAAAGATTAAATCACTTTTGTAGAGTGCCACAATTCAAAATATCAAATCTCTTGGTATTATAATTTCTGATGAGATTTTAGATTTTTATTTTATACTATAATAATATAGGTATATGTAAACAAAGTTACACCATTACTGGCCATTTTCAGCACAAAGCAATGCATTACAATCCACAGACAACAAATATATAGCTTAAACACTTTAAATTAAATATTTCATTCTGACTTACTCTTCTTCATCTTCTGCAATTTCTTCATCAGAAGACGCCCTGAACCAATCTGGTTGCCATGGTAACATATCACAGTCAGATAATTCACTCTCATCAGAGCTTGCAACATCTGCAAACAGTTTAAAAAAATCAAATCAGGTAACATCATGAAACAAATGAAAAAAAGGTCTAATTTTTCCAATTCAAACACCCAATAGCATGTCCATTTAATTATAGAAGTTTCCAGAAAGTACAGTGTATGACATGATTTGGCCCAGTACAAATGTCACACATCAATTGATATTTTGCACTTCACAGGCAACTGCCAAAGCAAAAATTTTACATGGTATCTTTACATAACAAGTATTGTAAGACATAGAATATTTAAGACCTAGCAAGTATATAGCACCAACTTCTACATTCCAACTACACCCATTAAAATAAAGGCAAGGTAGAACTTACTAGAACAAATCATAGTGTGTCTCTCAATCCTCTTCTCTTTACTTTTATTGTAGTATTCTATTGCACTTTTAGATTTCAACTTTTTTATGTCTTCATCATCTAAAAGCTTAGGAATTTTCCTTGGTTTAACAACTGTCATTGGCAGAGAAAATAATGGAACTGGACGTTTAGATGATCCAGATGAATTTATACGAAATTTCCCTCTAGGTTTTGTGAGTTTTGATTTTGGTTGCTGAAAACCAGTCAAATTCAAAATCTGCTTAGTAGATTCAGCAACTTTCAATGAAACACTTGGGGTTGTCTGTGAAGATTTGAGTAAAGTAAGTTTAGAATGTCCAGGAAACTGAAGTAATGGTGATGATAAGGAAGCTGCAATTGATGAAGATGATGACAATAATGCTGTTGTTGAAGTTGATACTACCTTATCACCACTTAGTGATGCATCAGGTACAAACTGTTTCTTCACAATAGGAACTTGTGAAACTGATGAAGATTCTGATGTTGTAACAGGTCTTATTTGATGTACAGTGACACAGTCACTTTTCATGACCTGTTTATTGACTTGTCCAGTTTGTGTGACTGTATTTGATACATTAGAGACTGGTACAGTCTGAAGCAACTCTCTTGTTGGTTTATGATGAACACTAGAATATGGTGGTGGTGGTTTAGACTGTGGAGTGAAAGTTTGCGCCAGTAAATGTTGTAATTCTGGTTGCAATATAGCCCCTACATGTGGTTCAGGTACAACAGTAGAAAGTCCAGTTTCATTACTAAATGCTTGACTATCTTCCACAGGAATATTAGCTGCAGAAGCTAGCTGTTTCAAAGTTTGTTCAATGTCACTTACAGTGGGAACAGGTAAACCTAGCTGCTCTAAACTCATATTCAATGTCTGTAGATTCAGACCATTTAAAAGATTCAAATGTCTAAGACTAGATACTGGAGCTGTATTTGATGATCCTACTGCTGCAGATAAGTTAGAAATAGAATTTGTTCCATCTTGTATCACAGTTACATTGGGTGGAGCTAAATTAGCTGGAGAATGAGAGAGATGATTTGGAGAACTTGAATTTATTTGATAACCTGGTGAACTTGTGAAACTGTGGCAAGGTGACTGTGACTGAGAAGATGTATTTGATGAACACTGATTCCTCCTTAATTTATCCTTAATTTTATTTTGTGCAATTTTTGTTTGCAAGCTATTCATAGTTCGTGAACTTTTGACTTTCCCTTTTGTTTTTGTTTCAACTTTGGGTTTAACTTTCTCCAGCTTTTCTGCCAGCTCTGGGTAAATCTTAGCTAAAGAAGACTGACCAGCATCAACTGAGGGTTTAGTCACAGAAGCACTGTTCACTGGTGTAACAGTTACAGACACAGTTGGTAATGCAACATTAGAAATCATAACTGTAAGATCTTTCACTTTCCTTTCTGTACTATCTGTGGGGAATGCATATACATCATCCATATCTTCCCCTCCAGATGATAGTTTATTTGACATTAGCTTTGATTTTATGCCACTGACAGACAGCCTTGGTCTTATTTTGTTCTGAAGAAGACCAGGGTCTGATTTAGCACCAAGATGAATTTGATTTGACAATGAACCTGGTCTTTCTTTCTCTTTCTTTGGTTTCCGTTCTTTCTTAGGCAACATTCCCAGCACTTGCATATGGTTGTTACAATATCTGAAAATATATAACACATCAATTTATATTTATAAAATGAAATTGTTCACTAGTCACAATATCCAATTTTTGTGAAACTTTGAAGGTCCTACTGATTAATGCTATAAAGTCAGCAAAGGGGTATTACGATAATCTAAAATGTGCAGTCATTTATACAAAACTGTAATGAAATATCAATGTAGTACAGTCAAACTTGTATTAAGCGACCGCATAAGGGAAACACCAAAAACGGTCACTTAATGAAATGGTCTCTTAAGACAAAGCATGACATAAAAGTCAAAATTTACAAATGACATCTTTCTTATGCGGTGGGAATGTTTAACAACTTCATTTTTATATGAATGTTGAATAATTAGTACACTCGATAATCTAAATGGATGCCAATGTAAAAATAACTTGCTGTTATTTTATTGACAAAACAGTTTTGATCCATTACGTACATGTTTGACATTTTTTCCAGAATTTTTCAACTTCTCTGTTGTTTTTCCTTGTCTCCAACACGAAAACCCTATTAGTGAAGATGTTTTTCTGTTGTGCATTTTTCATTCAAATAAACAAACTACATCTAATTTAATTGCTGATCAAGTTCAAGGTCAATTCAATGCAGTCTTAATGTCAACACCACATCAGTAGGGGCGGAGCGTTGCATTGTTTAACCAATATTATTGGATAATACATGTCACGCGTATCAGGGCCAAAACATCATTTTTGGGGAAGGGGCCTCAGCCTTTTTCTTGGGGAAAATATTCGTAATTTTGGCATATCTTGGGAAAAGGGGTGTCAAATTTAACACAAACTTTTAACAAGTTCTTCAAAATAGAAAAGCAAAAAGCACTGGGATATACTAATAAGGCAGTAAAAGACCTTAATTCAACACCATGATTTAATTTTGTTCTAAATTCTATGGGAAATTTCAAAAGAAGGGGAATTTGGAGGACCAAACTGGGGGGGAAAAAAGAGGCTAGTTTGGTTGGGGAAGCAGCCTATATTCGGCCTCTACAAAGAAGGGTTTTTTGGCCCTGCGTATACCTAACTTCATTTGCTTACGCTAAAACGGTTTGGGAAATAGAGTTTTTTACACATTTATTTGTTGTGTTTTGATTGTTGACACTTACGAGGCGGCGTTATCTAAAAGCACAAGTACTTGACAGGTTAAAGTGGTCGTTTAATGAAAAGATTGCTCTCAATTAGGTGACTAATTAGCAGTGCTGGTGTTGAGCAAAAGTCGCTTAATACATTAAAAATATAGAGAGAAAATGATCGGGGGGAACTTAAAGTGGTCGTTTAAGACAAAAGCTATGAATTGATGATGTGGATCATGTGATGTGGGTGAGAATAAGCTTAAGTCTGAAGAAAATCCATTAATTTACAAAAAAGATAGATGTAAAGTGAAATAGAATTTTAAAATAAAATTCTAGGTTCAATAATTTTTAAGATATGGGTACTTCAGTTTTAAACAAAATCTTACATGATGTGGGTGATGATAAGGAACATCTTTTTGAAATTTAAATTGTAAATCCCTAAGGAAATGAAGATGTAAATGACTGAATGCAAAATATAACAATTTTTAAAGAAAATTCTAAATATAAAGGAGTGATAATTCTGTAAACATGGGTTTGTTCGAGTTATAAAACTTGTAAAATACAATGTTGGTGTGATCTTAAGTCAGAAGTGATTCCAACGTGAAATTAAGAAGTAATCTATAGTAAAACATGACATTTTTCATAAGGAAGATTTTTAATTTACAGAGGATATAATTCTGAAAATACAAGCAATAGGGTTATTAACCTTACCACATATGTATGATGATTGAAGTTAATACCTCAACAATGGAAAACGTTAAATCAAAAATATTTTACAGAAATTCAAGTACAAATACTGAAATGATGATCAGAAATTTGGATGCAGATGAGTCATGGAAAGTAGGACAGTACACAATTTCCAGATAGATGTCTTTTTACAAATTGAGGTTCATCAATCAAATGCACACTTTTTTTCAGTAATCCCATGATAAAGATTTCTGAACAGACAGTGGCCAGAGCTACTGAATGTCCTCTTACAAATGTAAAACCAATAAAGGAATATTAATAATATATATATGTACTTATCTATCTGCATTTACTTACTCTCTGTCTTCATTTTTCGGTATTGGCTGTGTACATGTCTGTCTACTTGACTTTGCAACATAAGCACATCTTTTAAAAGGTGCAGTTGGGTCTTCAAGAATATGTCGCACACAGAATCCAAAATGATTCAGACGTCTCTGATTACATATTTTACCACTGAATGAACATAAAGGCTTCTGGTCTGATGATGGTGAATAATGGATATTTTTCCCTTCATACATTGCCGGATTAGAGTTTCCATATAAACTGGTATTTTCTGAAAAGAAATGAAATATTTTATGAAACAAACAATAATAAATCACAACATTGAAGTGGGCCATCTTATCTCTTTTAAGGTTCACCTGAGTTAAGATTGTGTGTCAATAGTCCAAAAAGAAAGCATCATTCCATAAAACCATAGCTCTCATTATAACAAGAGCACTGCATAGGGAGGAGCTTGAATGCAAATTTGAGGGAGGAAAAATTAGCCTTAATGGGGGGGGGGGGGGGGGGGATTTTGCAATTTGTCTGAAAAATTTAGTATACAAAACAAAATGTGCCACTTAAATGTGCTTAAAATCAATGGCCAATGAAATTTTCTGTCTGAGATTTTGCTGATCAGATCTTTGCTGCCTATATACTAGGCAGAGCTTGAGAGGTAGAACTGACCAAGAAGTTACTAACTTATAAAATTAACTGGTAGAACTTTTGCTAACAAAAATGATAGAATTAGATACCATCTGTAACATAATCTGCGATATTTTTATCTATGGTAATCTGCGATATTTTTTATCTATGGAAACAAGGTAAACAGTGTTAATAAATCAACTGATTTATTGTATTGTCATTATAATAAACACTATCCCCTTAAATCAGTGTACCATATGTATAAAGTGCCAAGATTCAAAATACAATTTCAACCACTAAGTAGATTCGTACTGTAGGACGGAGTGGACTGTGAAACAGGACTGACCAAACCAAGGCAAACAGTTTATCAAGGCAGAGCAGACTGTTTTGGGACAGGGCATACTATGACTCAAGACAAGGCAAACCATAGTTTTTTGTCAAATTAAATACTTCTATATCTTAATTTTAAATCTGAGATCAATATTACCATCACTTAAATGTCAAATAGTCTATCTTAGTCTTATGAATCATTAAATTAAACTTATTGAGATCGAGTTGAACATACATGTGTGAATTTAAAACATATGTACATGACCCCAGGAAGACTGTTCGATTCATAAGGGTTGTATAAATTTTAAACATAATAATGTCATGAATTATATGTTCCTGGATTTATTGATGTCATGTTTTAAATTTCTAATTATAAATCAGTGTGCACAATTAACAGCAGAGATAGCTAAATAAAATGGACTGAATACAGAAAATTGCTAAGTAAAATGTGTGAATAAAAAATTATAGAAATTGATTACCATCAACTATTCAGAGACATTCCAAAGTGAACTGTTTTTTCGATGATACTAATAAACTTGAATCTATTAATTATCTTATTTCTAAAACCTTTACATGTAATATCATCAACAAATTCTGAGAAAGTAACTTGTGCAAGGCTTTATGACTTATATATTTCATTTTATAAATTGCAATAGTTTGTATGTTTCTGTTATATACTGTAAACATGTCATGTTTAACTTTAATTTTATCTATTTTGAAATATCAAAATTTGAACAACACAACTTTTTTAATAAATGCTCATTACAATGATTAAACTTTCATTTAAGAGACATTCTGCTCATTTTTACGTCAAGTTGAGCTGAATTAGCTATATATCAAAAAAGAAATTATTTGTATGTATTTGTAAATTGTATTTGCTTTATGAGTAGTTAACATTTAATGTTATTAATTCGTCATTTCATCTTTGGACATTTTTGTTTTGTAATTAAAAAAATGTTGTTATAACTGAATTTGTTTATAACAATTATATAATTATGGCGACTGTAACTAATTTTATTCTCTATTGATTGGTACAATTATCACCAGTTTGTTCAAATTTTTATATAAAAGCCAACATTAAATTTAACCATCATCTATCCAACTCAGTTGATGGTTGATTTTGGATGCATTCTGTTCAGAAGTAACAAACAACTGAAATATAGCCATCTTTATAAGGCTAGACTTTAGAATATGTCCGCAGCTACATGTGCGTTTTTAGCATTTTACACAAAATTATTTCTACATCTACATCTACATTATACTGCTTAACAATCAATTCTGATTATGACTAGCAGGCGCGTTGTCAGGGAACTGTTAATAAAAGAAATTATTTATATGCAAATTAAAAAGTTAAAAGAATAAAAGTACTACAAGACTATTAATTTAAAAGACGTAGTGTGCAATTTAAAATTTATAGAATGGGTCAAGCCTCTCAGTAAAGATGTTTAAACTGGGGCTAGACTGAACAGTTAGAGGAAGGGTATTCCAAAGACGTATGTTCCTAGGAAAGAAAGAATTTTGATGATATTGTGTCAGTATTTATCATTTTATGTTTCTCTCAGATTACTTCTTTGGTTACCATTATGGGTAAGGGTATCTGTATGTATTTGTAAATTGTATTTGCTTTATGAGTAGTTAAAATTTAATGTTATTAATTCGTCATGTTTTGGGTGAGGGTTAGTGTTATGGGTTGGGGTTTATAAGATTATAACTAACACATGAATTTAATATATAATGTACAATAGTTTTCTTTACGGAAATTCTACTTGAATGGGATAAATTTGAGTGTGTCTGCAGCGATTTACTGCAGATTTTAATGGCATATTTTCATATATATTCTCATCAAACCTATCAAAATTGCTTTTCATTTTTAAATGGGCATCGTATGGGGACTGCCCTCAATATCACGTTACCAAAAATAGATACATTGACCTACTTATTATACACTTAAGACAACCTGTCGTTCTTTTCCAAAGTTAATTAATTAAATACGTACGGACATTATTTAATTCTTACCAAATTTTTATTTTCTGTGTGAAAAACAACATGGCGGCCATATTTGTTGTATTTTTTAAGCGAGGCTAAATAGATGAGTTTATTCGGTCGCTGTAGACTTAATAAGCAATCAAATTTTGGAATTCCCTGAATGGGATCAAATTAGGTCATTAATATATTGCTACAACCTATCTGATGTTCATCTCTAGCAGCTATTAACGACGATTAAGCCGCTCTGAAATATATTTAACTGCTCTGACAGGACGCGCACTTATACCATACATTCATTACTACGCCCTAAATAGGCCACGTTTATTCAACAAACCATCGAGATCAGACCGACATTTTGGTCTATTTTCAGCCATTTTGTCGCATAAAAACACATGATTTTACCTTTCTTAATGAACGTTAGGCCAAAAATTGATCAAAGACAATAATTCAATTGTGCCAAGGCCTTAAATAGTACCATGAATGTGTAACCACAGCCCATGAACAAGTACTTGCAAACCCTGAAAACACGAAGCTTTTCAAATATGCTAAAAATAGTAACATAGCCATGTTGATGGGTCAGTCTTAAAACATCATATTTAACTTATAAAGAGCACGCTGCATTCTTTGAAGAACATAGATACATTTAAAAAAGATGTTGATGTATGTTTTTACGATGTTCTATAATTTCTTAAACGATTATTTGTTGCATTTTATAGATTTATAATTGACCAAAACAGAGGTCTTATTCAACAGAATTGTGTTCAGTAAACTACAACGTTGCGCTATGTTATCTGATTGGTTAAAATTACTGAGGTCATCAGCGATCGCAAATTTGATTGGTATCCATTCATGCACGCACCTGTTTAAGAGATTCGTTGGTTTTCGTTCCCACCGTCGCAAGATTTCGGCTCAGTCCGTCATTCTTCGCTAAGTGCAGATAATGTGGAATATTCAGTACTCATTTTATAAATAAACTTTTCTCTCATTGTGCAATCTGAAAAAATTCCCCACTGGCTGAATTTAGAATTCGGCAAGACAATACGGAAAATGAAAATACGCATTTTCATAAATATTTCTCAATATTTCAATTACAAATAGCTATATACATGCATACTAAGCATACTGTAACTTATTTAAGCCTATTTATCTTCTTTTTTCATTACTGTATCAAACTAATAATTATTTCAGGGGTGAGCGTTTAGTTTAAAACATAAGACTGCAATAAGATACTTGCGAAAACTTCCGAGGATGATAAAGCACCCGTTGTACATAACAAAGAGCCGTCCGTAATCAATTGCAAAGTCTCTGGTTATAATATGGTTTACAAGAAAAGCATTGATGCAAAGCATCAAAGGGCGTCCAAGCAAGAAATGCAGCAAGTGAAGATGAACTAGTACACATATGATGACAAGATATTCTTTTAAACTACCAGAAATGTATACCACTTATGAAAGAGCGGACGAAAGACATTGTTCATTATGAACTTTGATTGGCATGCTAGAGATTAGAATATTACTTGTTATTTCTTTATGATCGTGGTTATTAATAGCAACGGATATACATGTATGCAATCATTTATAATCCATATGTGTAACGCATGATCAACACGTACCACACATTTGTCCCTTATTATGTACATGTTATCGCTATTAGCGAAGACCCCCTTAAGGTATCTGTTCACACTTTAAGTTAGTAAAAATATGACACTGGTTATATTACCATGTTGATCATGTTGAGCATAATTGTTTATTATACAATAATTGTAATATCTATTAATTTTAATTTAAAAAAAATACAAATTTTATGAATATTGTTTTCTTTTATTCTTTTTTTGTGTTTATGTGCTATTTTAATACTGAGTTTTTACTACTCTTTTTTATTAAAATTGTAAAATAAATTTTAAGAATTCAATTGTCATATTGACCGACGATTATAAGTCAAAGCTTAACTGGAAAAAGTCAGTAAATTATGGTTTATCTTTCAATATATAATATTGTTTATTCTTAAACCATGTACATGTACATTGTATTTTTCTTTATCATTTTTTAAATTATCGATCAATTGAATAATTCATAAAATCTAATTTGTAACTTTGAATAATTCCTCGGCATCTTTACTAAACACGGATAACAAATTGAATAATTAAATAAAATGTTTCAAAGTTGATAATGTCATTTTAATACCATAAAAAATGTACCTTTTTCTCAATTATTGTACATAACACGGATTTATATTACATATAAATCCGTGTACATATTTATTGTTTTATCTCATATAGATAAAATGAAACATGCTATTGTTGTTTTTTTCTAATTGTAACGATATCAAACATCTACTCCAAAACCGGGAGAGACCGGACAATATAACGTGTGGTACTATTCGCCGGTCACTAGTAAATCCTGGTCAAAATAGACCGGGAGAGACCGGCATTTACCGATAGGATTGATAAAAAGATATATCTATAAATAGGTTTTTGGAATATTTAGGTCATCAACTGATCATTCTAGGATACATGTACAACAATAACATACCATGACATGATAACCGACTGTGTACTACAAAATGATAAATAAAAAACCCCGAAGAGCGCGATTTATTGACGGAAAAGGTTATTTCATTTGTAAATGTTAGCATTGCGAAAATTCATTGTAACATATCGCGACATTTCATTCTTATTTAATAATCAAGCACCCTCATACCGATCGGAATTTTCGGCTTTTATTATGACCGACTAAAAGGCTCGAGAAGTTGCTGTCGCCCTTTCACAAAATCTGATCTCATTCCATAAGAGCGCCGCGCTTCGGCGCGGACGCCAATAATTGTCATTTGACACTTATATATATATAGGCCTATATATACATTTATATGACATTGGAATTGGTTAGAAATAGAGGATATTGAATGAGTGTAAGTTCAATACTGAATTTATTGCACGAGTTGAATAATATTATTTTATTCAACGAGTGCAATAAATTCAGTAATGAACTTACACGAATTTAATATTCTATTTATATCACATACCCAAAATAAAGACCGTTTAAAGTGAAATAAGAGTCATTTTTCAATGACGCGTCTATAGTATAACGCTAACATTTAGCGCGTCTTTACACTATGTTTGTATAACGCTAATGACGTCACGTCAAAATATATGCACGGCCGTGCAATACCATATTTACGGAGTCGCAAAATCGGCACGGGTGTGTGATAAAATTAGGAAATACATGTAGATATCAATTCTGAGTGCATTGTTGTAGAATAATGCACGGTTTGAGTTCAAATGCGTAGTAATATAATCACGAAGGCCGATAGGCCTGAGTGATTAATTACAAAGCATTTGAACGAAAAACGTGCATTATTATACAAAAATGCACGATGAATTAATATCTATGTCCATTCAAACTCGTCAAGAAAAAAATATAATTATTATTATAAAGTTGGTGGTTAAATTTGTTTTCGCCTCACAGTTTCCCATAGAAACGTTCTTTAAGGGTTGAAAAAAACTGTCGTTAAATCTACCGTGTGTAGAAACATTTTGAGAATAACAAATTTTGAAAACGTTGATAAAACTTTGTTTGTTTATTTTCTTTCACTCTATAATTTTTCAAGCGAAATACAAATTATTAAAAGTTAAATAAATGTAAAACTTAACTCGTTTGCGACATTAAAATAGCGTAATTGATTTGATTGTTTTGCACGTGCTGCTTGGCGCTACATTGTGACGTCACGTAAAGAACACTTTAAACGTCTGTACAGCGTTAGTTAACGACTGAATTAAAGATATTGGTGATCGGATTCATTTTCTTAGTTACACCATTTTCATTCATTCTAGATAGTTTTCATAACAAAATTCGACAAAAATTGTTTTTATTTATCAGATTTTATAAACAAAATGGCGCCCTCAATGTGAAAATACACAGGGAGATAATAAGAACGGCGAGTGCATTGTTGTAGAAAAATGCACGCTTCCGACCTTCTTTGTCTATAGAGGAAAATTTCCGATAGTGTTAGAATGATTTATTACATGTTTTGCAGTAGATTACTGAATTATAACGGTTAATTATATTCTGATAATTTCACAGTAATGATTACCAAATATAATTTCACAGTAGCCGAACTATATTTGGCGTAAAAATAAAATATTTATCATTAATGAATGTTTTTTTCAGCGGAAATGTAGTCAATCATAATAAAAAATGTACGTGATAACTGTAGTTCGTAAATATTTACGAACGTTGTGCTGAAAAACATCTAAAATCTAAAAATAATCATGGAATTATATTTTGCTTCAACATTGTGACGTCATTATTTGATTACGTCATTAAGATAAGAGCATGACATTACGCGGCAAAAATCAGTAAAATGGTGTAAAAATCGTTAAAAAAATCATGAAATAAACAGAAAATTTGTTTGTTTTACATGTAAGATCAAATAATATTTCACTCGTGAACCCCAGCTATTATATTTTCACTCGTGGCTACGCCACTCGTGGAAAATATTGCATCTGGTGTTCACTCGGTGAAATATTTTTCAATCTTTCACTGAAACAAACAAATATCCTCTATATATTTAACATGACTGAATAGGATTTTTTCCTCTCAAAAAATGTTCATCGTGATAAACATAATATTATGGGACAGGGTAGAATTATATAGAGGATATTTGTTTGTTTCAGTGTAAGATTGAAAAATATTTCACCGAGTGAACACCAGATGCAATATTTTCCACGAGTGGCGTAGCCACGAGTGAAAATATAATAGCTTGGGTTCACGAGTGAAATATTATTTGATCTCACATGTAAAACAAACAAATTTTCTGTTTATTTCATGATTTTTTAACGATTTTACACCATTTTACTGATTTTTGCCGCGTAACGTCATGCTCTTATCTTCATGACGTCATCAAATAATGACGTCACAATGTTGAAGCAAAATATAATTCCATGATTATTTTTAGATTTTAGATGTTTTTCAGCACAACGTTCGTAAATATTTACGAACTACAGTTATCACGTACATTTTTTATTATGATTGACTACATTTCCGCTGAAAAAACATTCATTAATGATAAATATTTTATTTTTACGCCAAATATAGTTCGGCTACGGTGAAATTATATTTGGTAATCACTACTGTGAAATTAACAGAATATAATTAACCGTTATAATTCAGTAATCTACTGCAAAACATGTAATAAACTATACTACAACTGTCCTGGTGTAGGTTCGTCAATTTAATAGATTGATACTAAGAAAAAGAAACCTTAAACATAATTATAACAGAAGTTGATTATTATTAATAAATAATTAAAATACAACATTACAACAACTGAGCGCTGCAAATAAGAATTATTTCATGTAAATGAACGAATTGAAAATAATGTTACCGAAGCATGAGCAGTTAATAATGAAAATAACAATAAGTTATACATGTATCTCTAAATTAATATAGAATTCTATCAATCAAACGTATAGAATTATATGTACAGTAATTAGAATTTATGTATCTATACTCGCAAGAGAATATCTATAGACTAAGGATATATATAGTTCGCGGGAATTTGGAAGAAAGGAAATGATAAAAAAAAAAATGTAAAACTTTCTCTCAAATCTCTTCTATACAACGTACAACACAATTGGGCATACAAAAACAATTCACAAAATTGAACGAGATGCCAAAGTCAAAGTAAAAAAAACAGTAAGTTCTCTTATGATTCCATGCATGTACAAATCAACATGACACAATATATGAGGTGATAAAAGTACAATGAGCTCAAATAGCAGTTCAACATAAGATAGATAAAATCATATACATGTACTAACCAAAAACTATAATAGTACTGTAATTAATTTGATATTTAATGTAAGGTTTGTATACTTTGTAGTTTCAAGTACGTGGAAAACCAAAACTTTGCATTATCTCGGACGGACGTATCCGTAAATGTCCGTTAATTTTTAATAATTATATAAAAACTGCCTTATCATAAATAACTGTAATGTAGCTAACGATATATTTATTTATTTAAAGAAAACATTATGCCAAAGCGATAAAACAGTTTTAGTATATGAAACTCGTTAGTTACGAGAATATAACACTGGCTGGGCGACATCTCGGGATGTTTCTGCAAAAAATGTCTCGGTCTAACGGCCTCGCCATTTTTTTAGCTGAAACATCCCTCGATGTCGCCCTAGCCAGTGTTATATCCTCGTAATTAACGAGTTTCATGTACTATAACTATTACATACACCCTTGCTATCTTGTTTGACGTCATCTTTATAGCGATCAAAAGTAAAAAATCTTTCAACAAATACCATTTAGTTTAGTTTATTCAAATTTATTTTAGTTCGATTGTGTTGGAAGCCATAGGCCTACGCTTGTTGAAACACTCTCGAATCCGTTCCTGGAACCAACTAGTACTAAGCAATGAATGTAATGTTTCTTGCTTGAACCCACACGATCAGCAATCCTTAGTTTACTAGTCCGACGCGTTAACCACTCGGCCACGCCGCCACCACTGTTAGTATGAGGACAATTGAATTAAAATGGAAATGCATGTCAAACAACATATGAGCCGCGTCACGACAAAACCAACATAGTGCGTGTGCGACCAGCATGGATCCAGACCAGCCTGCGCATCCGCGCAGTCTGATCAGGATCCATGCTGTTCGCTATCAGTTTCTCTACTTGTAATAGAGTTGGTAAGCGAACAGCATGGATCCTGATCAGACTGCGCGGATGCGCAGGCTGGTCTGGATCCATGCTTGTCGCAAACGCACTATGTTGGTTTTGTCGTGTCGCGGCTCATAAGATGTTACAGTTACAAAAAATCTTCATAACACTTTAGTTTTAACAATATATTTATATTCTTTTTTTTTTCAGTAGATAAATATGCATTGCATGTATTAAAGTGGCATGCCTGGTGAATATTCTGATGAAGTGAAGGTTTGAGCCTCATTGTACTTTTATTCATGTTTGTGACCTCACTGTGTGGTGTTTGTACATGGATTGAGATAAATTGATATTTTTTTTACTTGACTTGCCAATTGTTTTACTCTTCATCGGCATCATCACGACCAACCAGCGAAGGCGAAAAGAGCACACATTGTAAAACCCGGTTACCAAAAAAACTGGAAAACCATACAAAGGATACATGCTCAGGACTGTCAAGCCAGTGTAATTTATGGGTTTACACTGGAAATTCTTTCACGACCAATGTTGAACACTTATATATTTTAAGATATTAAAATTGTTAAAGTAACTGCACGGACTTTTTTTTGGACACGGCAGGAATGAAAATATTTTTCGAGATTTGAGACCAAAAATGAAAAGCGTTGGAACGTTGATAACTAAGAGGAAGTTGGCAGTTACCGCCTATCAAAACAAAACAAAAATCGTGCCAAATATTGATTTTCAATTAAATACTTTATTTTTGTGTTGCCAGCTACCGAGTAGCGGCACTTCTGCGTCGACATGCCCGGACCTCTGAAAAACTACTGATCATGCGCAGCCAGATGATTTTTGTCCGAGTTTTGGCCCTTGAATGATTTTTATTTTTAAAGTTTGTTCGCACTACTTCTCATATACTATTAATGCTATTTGATTGAAACTACATGATTGATCGGTAGTTATAATACTTCCGCACACAACACAGGTTTTCCGATTGAATTATTTTTACTTAGTTATGGCCCTTGAATAAAAACAGTGCTTTGACCTATTAATGATTTTTGTGTCAGCTACAACATGCTTCAAAATAGCTGTGACAATTGGGTAACAAACTGGTCAGCCACCCCTCAATACAACTGTTACATTGGCTATTATCAGGCGACAGAATGTGAATACTGAAATCGACACATGTGATCACTAATTGCTCTTGTTTACATAATAGGACTGTTTTTTTAAAGATCTGTATACCATTTGATGAAGTTCTGAACAAATAACGTGTTATGTCATTCGTCCACTCAGTTGTTCCAGAATTCTTTATATTTTTCTTTGCTGTGTAAAATGACCTTTAGCTAAAAAAGTGTGCCTCATAAATCCATAGCAGAAATGTCAAACATGTGTTCAATAATGTTTCAATAATAGATTTACAGGCGACAGGATGCGATTACTTTTGATGTGATTACTGAAATCGACATGTGATCACTAATTGCTCTTGTTTACATAATAGGACTGGATTATTTTTTTGATTTTAGGACTAGAAAATATTTATACTCGGCATTAATACAGTGTCACCTCGATTATGCATGTTTTTCTTGGTACCCGAGTCTGAACAAGTGTTTTAAAAGTAAGCTTCAAATGTGTCAAATAAAATTGTTAGATTTATGCACGTATGGGACTTAGAGATAGTGTCAATAATGTTATTCTTGCTAATATGTCTTTATTAAATGTAGACTAGAAATCCGCCAGTCGGATGTGTCGCCTTGTGAACAATATAGTTTAGGAGAAATGGCCAGGACAAAAATGATATTTGAAAATCAACAAAGGGCAATAGCTCAAAAAATAAGAAATGCAGAGCAGCAGTTTCTGTGCATTGCACTTCTTATCAATAAGATCTATCATCCTACTAAGTTTCAAGTCTAAAGCTTTTATAATTAATGAGAAATGGCCTGGACAAAAATAAAGTTTGAAAATCAACAAGGGCAATAACTCAAAAAATAAGAAATGCAAAGTACCAGATCTTGGGCACTGCACTTCTTCTTAATGAGATCTATCATCCTATGAAGTTTCATGTCCATAGCTTTTATACTTAAGGAAAAATGGCCTCGACAAAAATAAAGTATGAAAATAAACAAAGGGCAATAACACAAAAAATAAGAAATGCAGAGTACCAGTTCTTGTGCACTGCACTTCTCCTTAATGAGATCTATCATCCTATGAAGTTTCAAGTCCATAGCTTTTATACTTTAGGAGAAATGGCCCGGACAAAAATAAAGTATGAAAATTAACAAAGGGCAATAACTCAAAAAATAAGAAATGCAGAGTACCAGTTCTTGTGCACTGCACTTCTTCTTAATGAGATCTATCATCCTATGATGTTTCAAGTCCATAGATTTGATACTTTAGGAGAAATTGCCCGGACAAAAATAAAGTATGAAAATTAACAACGGGCAATAACTCAAAAAATAAGAAGTGCAGAGTACCGGTTCTTGTGCACTGCACTTCGGGTCATTGTAAGAAGCATGCATACCATGTTTGAAGTCAATCCGACTTATAATGACTGACTTATGCTCCGGACAAGCTTAAGGGGACGCCGATGCCGACAACGACGCCGACAAAAGTAACCCCTATATGTCGCCTTGAAAAGGCGACACAAAAACAGAAATAAGCAATTACTTCTTAATCATGTTTTTAAAATTGTTAATAAACAGTGCCCTTCATATATGAAAGACAATTTTGTACCTGTTAAAGACATTCCTTCTTATTCAACTCGGGCGAATCAGTACAATTTTATCAACAATTTTATCATGTTTTTAAAATTGTTAATAACCTTGCCTACATGCATTAAAAAAACTAGAAATGTGTTGTCATGCCACGGATGCCCCCGCATGCAGCCAAATTTCAGATGTTATAATATTTAGTTCCAAATTTGTTTCCACAAATTATTTTTTTCATTTTAAGTTCAAAGCCCTTAAAACTATTCAATGTTAACACAAACAATTTTTATACAAAGTTAAAGGCACTGAAACTATTCAGTGTTAACCATTTTGTAAATTGCATATTTGTAGCCAAAATAATGGCTACTTACATTTCCACAAAAGTATGAGTGCTGAAACTAAAAATACAAATTTTTCCAACATTCAAGAAAGATAACTTTGTCCAAAATCATTGAACCACGACCAAATTCAAACTTAAACTGCTTATTCCTAAGATGTTTCTATATGTCAAATTTGAGTTGAACGGTACAACCATTGGGGATATAATGAACGGAAACTTTCTGATTTTATTTCAAAGTTCAAAAGGAATAACTCTGTCAGCTATCATCAAACCATGACCAAATTTGAAATTGACCAATGCATTCTTATGACATATCCATATCTTTAATTTTTTAATCTTTAATTTGAGTTGAATATGTACAACTGTTGGGGAGATAATGAATGGGAACTGAAAATTTCCATTTTTTTTTCTCAAAGTTTTTTTGGGCATAACTCTGCCAAAAAACAACGAACCATGACAAAATTCAAACTTGACCTGCGCATTTCTTTGACTTATCCATATCTTAAATTTGAGTTAAATGTGTGATACCCTAGAGGAGATAATGAACAGAAACTGGAAATTTCATAATTTTTTCAAAGTGAAAAGGATATAATGCTGCCCAAAAACAACAAACCATGACCAAATTCAACAAACTTTACCTGCGCATTCCTTTGAAATATCAATATGTCAAATTTGAGATGAATGTGTAATACTATTGGGGAGATAATGAACGGAAACTGAAAATTTTATATTATTTTCAAAGTGAAAGGGGCATAACTCTGCCAAAATTCATTGAACCATGACCAAATTCGAACTTTATTTGTATTTTCTCATGACATATCCCTATGTCAAATTTGACTTGAATGTGTAATACTATTGGGGAGATATTGAACAGAAACTGAAAATTTTATATTATTTTCAAAGTAAAAAGGGGCATAACTCTGCCAAAAATCATCACACCATGACTAAATTCAAACTTGACCTGTATTTTCTCATGACATATCCATATGTCAAATTTGAGTTGAATGTGTAATACTGTTGGGGAAATAATGGACGGAAACTGAAAATTTCATATTATTTTCAAAGTAAAAGGGGCATAACTCTGCCAAAAATCATCGAACCATGACCAACTCTGCCAAAAATCATCGAACCATGACCAAATTCAATCTTGACCTGTATTTTCTCATGACATATCCATATGTCAAATTTGAGTTGAATGTGTAATACTATTGGGGAGATAATGAACGGAAACTGAAAATTTCATATTATTTTCAAAGTAAAAGGGGCATAACTCTGCCAAAAATCATCGAACCATGACCAACTCTGCCAAAAATCATCGAACCATGACCAAATTCAATCTTGACCTGTATTTTCTCATGACATATCCATATGTCAAATTTGAGTTGAATGTGTAATACTATTGGGGAGATAATGAACGGAAACTGAAAATTTCATATTATTTTCAAAGTAAAAGGGACATAACTCTGCCAAAAATCATCAAACCATGACCATATTAGAACTTGACCTGTATTTTCTCATGACATATCCATATGTCAAATTTGAGTTGAATGTGTGATACCGTTGGGGAGATAATAAACGGAAACTGATGATGACGGAAGGACATTCAAACTCGAGCTAGACAACCTTGTTGACAAATTTCCAGGATATTTGGGCTGAAAGTATTTCATTTATAGCATTAACAAGGTTTTTCCATATTTGTGCTCTCAAAGATTTATCATATTCAAAGTTGAGCGAGCAATCAACTTGACAACCTTTCTGACAAATTTCAAAGATATTTGGTCTGAAAATATTGCCTATAGAATGTTATCTAAGCTATTCCATATACCTAGTTTTTGACCCCAGATGGCCCATATTCAAACTTGACCTAGAAATCACAGAAGCAACCTTTTTGACCAATTTCCATTATAATTATTTGGACTGAAAAAGTAACCCCTAAAGTACAAGTTTTTTCCATATTGGGCGCGACCTAATTTCGACACCAGGTGGGCCATCTACAACCTTTCTGACTAATATTTAACTAGGAAATTTGGACCAATACAGAAGCCACTAGAGAGTTTTTCTATTTTTAACTTCTGTGACCTAGTTTTTCATCCGAAATGACTTTCGAATAAAAACTTGGACAAACATCTTAACCAAGTTTGAGAGAATTACAGTGTTAACAAACTAAATGTGGATAGACAACGGACATTTAAGGATTCTAAAAGCTCAACCTGAGCCAGCTCAGGTGAGCTCAAATAAAGATTCCCATAAAGGGGTCAACACAGAATAAATACAGCATGTTTTGTGTGTCTTTACATTTACACAATATTTACCCAATGCACAACTACAAAGGACTTTTAAGAAAAGATTTCCACAAAGGGTAAAGTAAATCTACTTAAGCTTGTGTTTTTCTTTATTTTATGTCTAATACATGTTTATATAGAAAAAATATCTTTTTTGTTAGTTTTCAAATTTCAATACATAAAATGATTTTTATGCCACATTTTATGAATCTTCATGACTGTCTCCAGACTTTTGGAGGGCACTGTACGAAGTTTCAACAAAATCGCTTGAATAATATAGAAGCTATGCTCCCGACAAATTGCGATGGTCACACACAATGCAGATGAAGACTATTTCTAATATCCCCTTTGCCTTTGGCGAGTGGATAAATAAAAGCCAAAGTGGAAAAGAACTGGTAGATTTGGCAAAATGTTATAATACTTTTGGTCACCTTCAGGTAGGAATTAGCAGATGATTGATTGATTGGGTTTTACGTTGCACCGACACAGTATAGGTCATATGGCTACGTTCCAGCTTTACTGGTGGAGGAAGACCTCAGGTGCCCTTCCATGCATTATTTCAGGCACGAATGAGCACCTGAGTAGAACCACTGATGTTCCGTAAGCTAGAAATTAGCAGACTTTGTTAAAAATGTAGTAGGCTCTTTGACATTAGTTAGATTAAGTTATTATGTTATTTTCAATGAAATATCAAACAAATGGAATCGGGTTTTTTTTTTCTGGAAAAAAATATAAGAAAAAGTTCATAATTTCCTTATTGCTTTAATAAAACCTTGTGCGGACAAATCAATAAACTTTCTTATACTTAAATAATGGGACTAGCACAAACTTCAGTGTCATACAGTACAATAACATTACATAAGTAAGAATACATTGATATTAATAAGACAACACATAAGTTGAAAATATTCTTTCTACATTGTCTTGAAAAGTTCTACTTGATTTAAGCTAAACCAAACTCCCTGCCAGTTAAGTATGTAACCATGTTTGTGCAGTAGTTTTGTAAACATAGGTCCATTTGAACCATTTGCAAATATGTATGTTAACACAATCTTAAGTTTCCAGCAGTTTGCCTTGGTAAAAACAAACAGAACGGAATGTACAAATAGAATGATATGGTTTAAGCAATGGCCAGTAATAAATTGCTTGCTCAAAAAAAGTCTTCAAATATAAGCCGATCAAAAATCCATTTAAAAAGTATTTCAACTTTCATAATATTTCAACAATCTATGGTTGATTATATTATCACATTTTGCTTAACATTTTAATATGATTATTTATTTAGATTTTAATATAATCTTTTCAAGTAGCATAAGAATCTTGTCCTTCCTTGATTTTTATCCTTTTTTATTTCCATCACTACATTTCCTTTCCTTTAGAAGAAACGAAAAAGTAAATGGACCAGAAAAAGCAGCATCTTTTACCCAAATTACCCAAAATGTTACTGGCACCAATTCAACTTTAACTATTGTTCAAATCCAATTCTGTACTCCTATTTTCTATTCCTTCAACCATAAGCATTCTTTCTTGACGATACCTGAAATAAAGTTGCATTCTATCACTATCTATTGAAATGATTCAATAATAAAACATCAGTGTTTAATTTACATGTATGAAATTATCATCTTGATATCTGCTCTTAAAAAGCTGAAGTTTGGTTCACATTCATGTCTCTTGTATGCATCCTTGATAACATGAGGGAGCGATGGTTAGAAAACTACCCGCCTATATGACTGAAATACTGTTGGGAAAAGGCGTAAAATGAAACAAACAAAATGATAACATGAGCATCTATCAGATTTTAAATCCATTATTGATACAAAACATTATCAATCACATTCACACCTTCTTCTGAAGGAAAGTCCCATTGATTTGTTGAAACCTAAATAATTGGGTAATGTTTAGTATAGGCAGATATTCCTAATGACTATGTTCTTAATTTTCCAAAGAATAGTATAATGCTCAAGCCAAACATTGACTATAAAAAGTTCTTTAAAGCCCAGAACCAGGGTTCCAATGTAATAGTTGAAAAGAACAGAGATTATCATGAACTAAATATGTCTGTCATTGCCATTATTCTAGTCAATGATCTTGATGGTCTGTAAATAAATTATATACCTAAACATTGTACACAATGATGCCGTCTTTAGGCAGACATTTGCCATGACATCTGTGATGGTGACATCTGGTTCCTGCTCTTTAAGCTGTGTATTCATCCATAAAATAACTGGATTTTGGAGTCAGTATCAGTGTTTCTCAGTATCAGTGTTTCAAAACATCTCCTCTATTAACTTGAACATTTCTTGATGCTCCTTCCTGACAAATTAAAGTAAGCAATTAAAATTACTGCTTAGATGATGAGTGCAATATCTTGTTTAATTTTGCATTGTGATTCATGTAGTCTGTAATAAAACTAGAACTGCCACTGTCTTGGCGTGAATACCCACGCATACCACTTTGTCAAAATCAACAGTGGCCATTTAGAGCTCAAGGACAACCTCCCTGCCAAATCTGAGGTTACTAAGCCAGTGCATTGCTAAGTTTTGTATTCTCAATGTAAATGCTTCAAATGTGAAAATGTCAAAATCAATAAACTGCAGACAGGCATTCTTAAGCATTTGAGCAGATAAGCTTATTGTAGTAAAAGCCCGTGACCTTAACCTTTGACACAGTCACCTAGAAATCAATAGGGGTTATCTACTAGTCATAAACAACCACAATACCAAATATGAAGACTGTTGACCAAATAATTCTTAAGCAATTGAGCCAACAAGCTTTTTCAGTCAAGACCCCTGTGACCTTGACCTTTCTTCCAGTGACCTCAAAATCAATAGGGATCATCTACTAATCATGACCAAGCTCCATGCCAAATATGAAGACTGTGTGTCAAAGGGTTCCTGAGTTTTTGGGCGGAAAAGCTTTTTTTTAGTCAAGGCCCTTCTGACCTTGACCTTTGACCTCAAAATCAATAGGGTCATCTAATAATCATGACTAACATCCATGCCAAAAATGAATACTGTGGGTCAAAAGAATATTAAGTTATTTGGCAGACAAGCTTTTTTATTCAAGGCACCTGTGACCTTGACCTTTGACCCAGTTACCTCAAAATCAATAGGGGTCATCTGCTAATCATGACTAACCTCCATGCCAAATATAAAGACTGTGGGTCACAGGAATTTTAAGTTATTGGGCGGACAAGCTTTTTTTATTCAAGGCACCTGTGACCTTGACCTTTGACCCAGTTACCTCAAAATCAATAAGTGTTTTCTACTCATCATGACCAATCTCAATACTAAATATGAAGATTGTGGGTCAAAGGATTCATAAGTTTTTTGGGCAGACAAGCTTTTTTTAGTCAAGGCCCTTCTGACCTTGACCTTAAAATCAATAGGGGTCATCTAATAATCATGACTACCCTCCATGACAAGTATGAAGACATTGGGTTAAAAGAATATTAAGTTATATGGCGGACATGGTTTCTTTAGTCAAGGCCCTTGTGACCTTGACCTTTGACCTCAAAATCAATAGGGGTCATATACTAATCATGCCTAACCTCTATGACAAATATGAAGACTGTGGGTCAAAGGAATCTTAAGTTATTGGGCGGACAAGCTTTTTTTAGTCAAGGCCCCTGTGACCTCAAAATGAATTTTGGTCATCTACTAATCATGACTAACCTCTATGCCAAATATGAAGACTGTGGGTCAAAGGAATCTTAAGCTATCAGGCAGACAAGCTTTTTTATTCAAGGTCCCCGTGACCTTGACCCAGTTACCTCAAAATCAATAGGGGTTATCTACTAATCATGACCAATCTCATTACTAAATATGAAGATTGTGGGTCAAAGGAATCTTAAGTTATTTGGCGGACAAGGAAAAACCAACTGATGGCCGGACACCCTGACCAACAAGCTGATTCCAGTATAGCCCCCTTACAACTTTGTTGTGCAGGGTTATCATTATTAAAACATAAAGCCTCCAAGATTTATTTCACATATGCAAGCTCTATTTCATGTCATACTATTTCAGTGAGCTATCAAAATATTTCCTTTCTAACATGTTTTGTTAGAAGAACCAAGCACCAGACCTGGGGATGATTACATTGATCAGTAATTGATTTAATTACAATTACTTTCAGATTTAATTGTAATTGATTATTATTGATTACTCAGACTTGCCTCTAAATAAATTACAATTACTTTATCCTTTTGTCCCATGAGCATATTGTGAAAAATGGCCGTTTTCATTGAAAAGCCTCCTGTTACAAGTTCAAACTGCTATAAAACTATGAAAAATGCTTCAATACTGATGAAACTTGGCACATATGTTAACTGAACCATAACCTCTGTAACAACATGCTCAATCTTAAATTTCATGTTACCATGGCAACGGGGGACGTCTCAAAATTGCAAAACACTATTTTGCATTGTTTTTTTCCATCAAAACTTATTTAAAGTGCTGCAACTCTTCAATGCAATGAGATAGAGTAAAAGGCTTTTCAGCGTTGGTTTCAGACCCGAGGCCATTTTTAGTCAGTCACATGTCCAAAATTTTCTTGGCGATGAGATGGACTGCCGCCCCCATTCAAACCCCCCAAACAGAAGGGGGCACATCCCCCTTCTGGCAACCACCTGATTTATCATTTTGATGGGGGGCCGCGCCGGAAAAAAGGTCACTTTTTTTAACATTTCTCAAACAAAAAACAGTGTTTGGGGCCTAAATAGGGCATTTTTTCACTGAGGCCTCAAAAAGGGGGGGGGGGTGACAAAAAGCCGTCAAAACATGCTAATATAAGGGAAAAGGTTAAGAGAGTAATTGATTCGATAATTGATTACATTCAATATCAAGTAGAATCCCTACTTCACACCACCCCTGAATTAAGACCACCCCCTTAATAAGACTATTTTTACAAGGTTCTTTATGTCAATGGTTACATAATCTAGAATTAAGAACAACCGCTTATCCACTTTCAAGACCACCTGATTCAGTCCAAATTCTTTGCTTTATTCTTAATTAGACCCAACTATTGAGACTACTGATATTAAAGTCAACACCTATCTAGATCTTAAATTTGTGGTTATGATCTGCTTGAATGCTTTGCATGACACTTAATTTCACAAGGTGTGAAAAACTATTATTATTGGGTTATTGTATGAAATAAGATGAGAAGGTAAATTTTAGTGGTTTAATGTTGCTTTCAGCAAATTTATATTGTGAAGAATTAATTTTTATTTGATAGGTGATTTTATGTTCATCATATAATAATTGATATTGAAATCTGACAAAAGAGAATTTAATGTTAAATTTCTTCAGAAATATGTTTACCTCTCATTAGATATCAAAGCATACTTTTATAGTGTCTTTTATATTGTATTTGTAGCTTAAAATACATACTGTTTTTCTTTCCATACAAAATGACTAAAACAGACCATGGTCATAAAGTATGTAAGCAATGATAAGAATATTCACAATTAAGACCACCCCACAATTAAGACCACTTTGGTCCAGCCCAGATGATGGTCTTTATTAAGGACTTAAGGTACAATGTATATGGAAGACGGACAAAACCCCACCAGTTAAAACCCCACCACTCAAAATTTTATAGAGTGGACAAAACCCCACCACTAATCACATTTTATTTTTTAATTTCAATATAACATTTGTGTTACATGTTATGTATGGATGAGACTCAAATAAAGAATATATATAAAATATAAGAATGAACAATTTTATTAACAATGCATGTACATCTTGCATGTGCAATATGCAAAAAAGGTGTTACAAACTGTACACAAAAAACTTAATCCAATTCCCTGAAGAACAAAACAGATTATTTATTGATGTTTTGATTGCAAAAAAGGTGTTACAAATTGTACACAAAAAACATCCAAATCCCTAAAGAACAAAACATGATAATTATAGCATATAGCATTTATTCTTTTGAGTTTCTGCTGATGCACAATTGTTTGTTTTTTAACATGTTTACAAGAAAGTTTTGTCCACTCTATAAAACTGAAGTGATGGGGTTTTGTCCACTCTATAAAATTTAATGGTGGGGTTTTGTCCACTCTATAAAATTTTGAGTGGTGGGGTTTTAACTGGTGGGGTTAAACTGTATCGTGTAAAATTAAGGCATCCTTTGAATTAAAAAAATTTCCTGTTAAATCTGAAAGTAATCAATGTCAATCAAATTGTAATCATAATTACTGACTGAATTTTAGCTGTAATTGATTAATTACAATTAATGAGGGGCTTTGTTTATACAAAACTTCAAACAAGAGGGCCAAGATGGCCCTAGATCGCTCACCTATTAAACTCATCCGAGCAATTACCTAGAAAAGCATCCTGACCAAGTTTCGTGACAACTGAGTTGAAAATTTGACCACTAGGTTGTTAACAAGGTTTTTCCATATTTGGGCAGTTTGACCTAGTTTTTTGACCCCAGGTGACCCATATTCGAACTTGACCTAGAATTTATCAAAGCAAACTTTCAGACCAAATTCCAGGATATTTGGATCAAAACAGTAACTAGAGTGTTAACTTTTAGCTCCTGTGACCTAGTTTTTCATCTGAGATTACCCATGTTCGAACTCATGCGAGCAATTACCTAGACAAGCATCCTGACCAGGTTTGATGACAATTGAGTGGACCTGAACTGCCAGTCATGGCGTGAATACCCCCGCATACCACTTTGTCAGAATCAACAGTAGACATTTAGAGCTCAAAGACAACCTCCCTGACAAATTTGAGGGTAATAAGCCAGTGTATTGCTAAGTTATGTATTATAAAAGTGACCTTTACCATTGACTACTGACCTCAAAAACTGAAGCTGCAACTGTATGACTTGAAAACCCAGTCATGCAGTTCTGCCTGGAGGTGTCTTATGATGAATATATGAGAACATAACTAGAACTGCCACTGTCATGGCGTGAATACCCCAGCATACCACTTTGTCAGAATCAACAGCGGCCATTTAGAGTTCAAGGATAACCTCCCTTCCAAATCTGAGGTTACTAAGCCAGTGCATTGCTAAGTTATGTATTCTACATGCTTCAAATGTCAATACACAGCCGACAGGCATTCTTAAGCATTTGAGCAGACAAGCTTAATATAGTAAAAATCCCTGTGACCTTGACCTTTGACACAGTCATCTAAAAATCAATAGGAGTCATCTACTTGTCATAAACAACCTCAATACCAACAAGAACCGGTTGAACCAGGTGATGCTCCCCGAGAAGGTTCTGAACTCAGGAAAGTATAAAAAAATGAACAAAGGGCAAAAACTCCAAAATTAGATCAGGCTTTGTTTAGGTTCTTTAAGCATTGCAGTCCTATCCAATGATATCTAGCTACCTACAAAGTTTCATGTTGATATCTCTAATAGTTTTAAAGTGATGTCCTGGACAAAGGTCAAAAAGTAAAAATAAACAAAGGGCAATAACTTAAAATAAGGCAAGGCAGAGTAATGATTGTTAAGCACTGCACTTCTACCCAATGAGACCTATCTATCTACAAAGTTTCATGTTGATATCTCTTATAATTTTAGAGTAATGTCCCAGACAAAGTTCAAAGTGTCAAAATGAACAAAGGGCAATACAGTGTTACAGTTCTTGTGCACTGCAAACCTACTTAATGAGATCTATCTACCTACAAAGTTTCATGTTGATACCTCTTAAAGTTTTAGAGTTATGTCCCGGACAAAGTTCAAAGTGTAAAAATAAACAAAGGGGGATAATTCAAAACTTAGGCAAGGCAGAGTTACGGTTCTTGTGCACTGCATACCTACTCAATGAGATCTATCTACCTACAAAGTTTCATGTTGATACCACTTATAGTTTTAGAGTTATGACCCGGACAAAGTCAACATGTAAAATAAACAAAGGGGGATAATTTAAAAATTGGGCAAGGCAGAGTTACAGTTCTTGTGCACTGCACACCTACTCAATGAGATCTATCTACCTACAAAGTTTCATGTTGATACCTCTTATACTTTTAGAGTTATGTCCCAGACAAAGTTCAAAGTGTAAAAATAAACAAAGGGGAACAATTCAAAAATTAGGCAAGGCAGAGTTACGGTTCTTATGCACTGCACACCTTCTCAATGAGATCTATCTACCTACAAAGTTTCATGTTGATACCTCTTGTTGTTTCAAAGTTATGTCCCAGACAAGAAAAGCGGACAGACAGACGGACGGACAAGGCGGCGACTATATGCTCCCCCGAATTTTTCAGGGAGCATAAAAATGAAGACTGTTGACAAAAGCATTCTTAAGCAATTGGGCTGAAATGCTTTTTTTAATCAAGGCCCCTGTGACCTTGACCTTTGATCTCAAAATCAATACGGGTCACCTCATGGTCATGATCAACCTTCATGCCAAATATGAAGACTGTGGGACCAAGGTTCTTTAAGTTATTGGGCAGACAAGCTTTTTTTATTCAAGTCCCCCGTGACCTTTGACTCAGTGACCTCAAAATCAATAGGGGTCATCTACTAATCATGACTAACCTCCATGCCAAATATGAAGACTGTGGGTCAAAGGAATCTTAAGTTATTAAGCGGACAACCTTTTCTTAGTAAAGGCCCCTGTGACTTTGACCTTTGACCTAAAATTCAATAGGGGTCATCTACTAATCATGACCAACCTCTATGCCAAATATGAAGACTGTGGGTTAAAGGAATCTAAGTTATTGGGCGGACAAGCTTTTTGAATTCAAGGCCCCTGTGACCTTTGACCTCAAAATCAATAGGGTCATCTTCTAATTATGACTAACCTTCATGACAAATATGAAGACTGTGGGTCAAAGGAATAGTAAGTTATTGGGCAGACAAGCTTTTTTAAGTAAAGGCCCCTGTGACCATGACCTTTGACCTCAAAATCAATCGGGGGTCATTTACTGATGATGACTAACCTCCATGCCAAATATAAAGACTGTGGGTCAAAGGAATCTTAATTTATTGGGCAGACAAGCTTTTTTTAGTCAAGGCCCCTGTGACCTTGACCTGCTGACCTCAAAATCAATAAGGATCATCTACTAATCATGATCAATCTAAATACCAAATATGGAGGGAATCTTAAGTCATTGGGCGGACACGGAAAAACTGATGGATCGCTGGACAGGCGACGGACAAGCTGATTCCAGTATACGGTCACTATACCCCCCTTACAACTTTGTTGTGCGGGGTATAATTAACTGCTTCAAATGTGAAAATGTCAAAATCAATACACTGTTGACAGGCATTCCTAAGCATTTGAGCATACAAGTTTATTGTAGTTAAAGCCCCTGTGACCTTGACCTTTCACACAGTCCCCTAAAAATCAATAGGGTTCTTCTACTAGTCATAATCAACTTCAATACCAAACATGAAGACTTTGGGTAAAAGATTCTTAAGTTATTGGGCTGATATACTTTTTGAACTAAAGGCCCCTTAGACCTTGACCTTTGACTCAGTGACCTCAAAAGCAATAGGGGTCATCTAACATGACTTACCTGCATGCCAAATATAAAGACTTTGATACCAAATATGAATACTGTTGACCAAAGCATTCTTAAGCAATTAAGCGTGCAAGCTTTTTGAACTTTAGGCCCGAGGTCTTGACACCTTTAACCCAGTGACTTAAGAGCAATAGGGCGGACAAGCTTTTTTAGTCAAAGACCCAGTGACCTTTGACCTCAAAATCAATAGGGAGCATCTACTAATCATGACCAATGAAGACTTTGGCTTACCAAGTGACCCATATTCGAACTTGACCTAGAAATTATCAAAACAAACTTTCAGACCAATTTCCAGGATATTTGGATCAAAACAGTAATGGTGTTAACAAGATTTTTCTATTTTTAGCTCTGTGACCTAGTTTTTTTATCCAAGATGACTCATGTCGTTTTCAACCAAGCAATTACCTAGACAAGACTTAGTATACTGACAAAGTTTGATGATTAAGGCAAAAACATGACCACTAGTGTTAACAAGATTTTTCTATTTTTAGCTCCTGTGACCTAGTTTTTTATCCAAGATCACCCATGTTCAAACTCATGCGAACAATTACCTAGACAAGTATTCTGACAAAGTTTGATGATCATTGAATGTTAGGCTAAAATGTGACCGCTAGAGTGTTAACGAACAAATGTGGACAGAAGACATACACTCAGGTGAGCTAAAATAAAAAGCCAAGTATTAAAGTGTTTAACGTCAAAGACAGTTTGATACTTTAGAAGTTATACTGCGGACAAGTAATTGAAGTATTTTGTCAAAAACGAGAAATGTCGAATGACACATATGCCCCCCTTACCAGCCCTTGACCCACATTATTGGTAATTTTGTTATAGAAATAGTTTTTTCAAGATTATCAGCGGAAACCATTCCAACATTCAAGGCCCCTGTGACCTTGACCTTTGACCCCAAAATCACTAGGGGTCATCTACTAGTTATGACCAATCAGTATGTAATTATGCAGACATGGTGACAGATAGTTTTTAAGATAATCAGCAGAAACCATGTGGTCTACCGACGGACAGCAAAACAATATACCCCCTCTTCTTCGAAGGGCGGCATAATTAAAAAAGATAGTTATGATTCTTAGACTTCCTATCAATGGTCTCTTATCACTGTGTGAAATTGAGACAAAATTCCTTCAATACTTTTCAAGTTATTCTCCAGACAAGAGTGTGGCAGACAGACAGAAGAACAAACAAGACAGGAACTATATGCTTTCCTTTTGTGGAGCATGAAAATTATCCTTATAATACTAAATTACATCCGGGGAGTAGACATTTTTTACCCTAGGTGCATGATTCAATCATTAAGCAAGTGACTCCCAGGAGAGAGCCATGATTAATACAAGTACATGTATAACATTTGTAGAAAACTACCAATTGATGCTACATGCCAAATAACTAAGCTCTGGGCTTTGTTGTTTCAAGAAGACTCAGTTAAGACTTAATGTGTTTTACTACATAAGTCTATATAAATCAAGTGACCCCTGGGCTGCCTAATATTAACCACCGGGCATGATAAGTATTAATTTTGTGGTCTACATGCTAAATATCCAAGTTATGAACATTGTTATTTCCCACAATAAGACCTCCTCAATGACTACTCTCAAATGTATTTGTCTCATACAATTCTATGTAAATCAAGTGACCCCTTGATAATATATCAAATATTGAACCCAGGGGCGTGATGTTAAAGATAATAAGGCAATATTACATTCTAAATATCTAAGCTCGAGACATTGCTGTTTTACATAATGAAACTTCAATGGGATTTCTTACATAAAACTATATAAATCATGAAACCCCCAAGCAGGGCCAATTTCAATCTCAGGAAACACAAACCTCTGTTCTGCACATACATGTAGATTTTATTTCTTTCTATTGGTTCAAAAGCTACAGAGCTGACACAAAATTTTGAAATTATACAAAATGGTTGTAGCCTTGCTCTTTACCTGAGGAAGGTAAAATCTGTGCTCTGCACAGTCTCATTTTTGTTAACATTTCTGAAATTTTTCCTTCCACTGATTCAAAAGGTACAGACCGGACACAAAATTGCTAACAGACACACAGATGGATAACCAGGTGCATAACAATAAACGCCATATAAAAAGAAAAGGTTAAATTTCATCAAACTGTCTTAAAAGTCCCGTCCTTAGGGTTGTTGAGTCCATGTATGAAGACAATCCACCAATACATTAGTTATAGCCAATTATAGCAACAAGCGGCCAAATGGCCATGGATCGATTACCTCAGGTATGTTGCTAGAAACGTTCACAATACTTCAATGCAAGTCATTAATTAAAAAGGGTTTGTCGCAAAAACAAATGCCAAGATTTTTTATTTATAGCTCTGGTGGTCATTTTGTGCAGCAAAGCCAAACATCTTGGCAATATGCACAACTAAGGATGGTACTGATCACTCCTGTGAAGTTTCATTGAAATCCCACAAGCAGTTTGACCTGTGAAAGCCAATTTCATAGCTATGGCGGCCATTTTGTGCAGCAAAGTGGACTGTGCCAGCAATATGCACACAGGGGACTTACTATGAATACTCCTGTGAAGTTATGTTGAATTCCTACCAGCAGTTTGACCTGTGAAAGCTAGACAATATTTTTTTTATTTATAGCTCTAGCGGCCATTTTGTGCACCAAAGCCTAAAGTGCCAACAATATGCACACATAGGAATGGTACTGATCACTCCTGTGGAGTTTTATTGAAATCCCTCAAGCAGTTTGACCTCTACAAAACTGCCCTGCCCCGGGGGAACATAGATTTTCTTCATATGTATATAGTAAAAATTAAAAAAAAAAATTTCCTCTCAATCTACAAAAGCTTAGTTTCCATAGCAGCCAGTGACTACCTTGAAAGCAGCCATTGACTTTTCATAGCAAATTGTAAATTTTCATAGCAACCAGCAAACATAAACTTTCCATAGCAATGAGTGAATCTACCATTGAATTTCATAGAAAGCACTTGCAAGGAAACCATTTATTTTGTTTAGCAAAGAGTGACTTTTAATTGAACAAACTTGGTAGACACTCACTAGAAGAAGTTTTATGCTTAATATCTAAGCTCTAGCTCTTTGGGATTTTTAAAATATTTCATTTTGTTTTTACTTTATACATATAAGGAAAATACTCTGGGGTGTGGCCAATTTCGACCCAAGGGCTTTTATTTGGACAAACTTGGTATACACTCACTAGAAAATGTTTCATGGCAAATATCTTAGCTCTAGCTCTTTGGGTTTTTTTTATAATAAGAGCCCTTTTAAACCAGGTGATGGTCCCCAAATAGGTCTAGACACAGAAAAGTACACCTTTTGTTGTTTCAGAATTATGACCCAGGCAAAGTTCAAAATGCAATAATTCAAGAACTAGAACTGCCACTGTCATGGCATTAATACCCCCGTATACCACTTTGTCAGAATCTACAGTGGCCATTTAGAGCTCAAGGACAACCTACCTGCCAAATCTGAGGTTAGTAAGCCAGTGCTAAGTTATGTATTCTACATGCTTCAAATGTGACTAAAACTATCACTAAATGTGATTAATACCCCCACTAGACTGCTTCTGATGAGGATGTTACTAGTAACATAATACCTAGTAAAAGAATTGAAATGTTATGGTTGTGGGCCATTAAAGAGAGTTATGGTTCTTGTATGTTACATTTCCTTTCAATGTGGTTGGCCATTGATGAAGTTTTATTTAATTACTCTGTAATAAGTCCAGAAAGACAAAGAAAAGGAACAAAGGGCAATAACTCTATAAATACTGAAGATGGAGTTATAGTTCTTGTGCACTACACTTCCTCTTATTGTGCTTGACCATTGTATGAAGTTGTTTCGAATTCCAACCAGTACCTTTTCAGTTATTCTCCGGACAAGTAAAAGTATGAAAGGGCAGTTACTCTGTATTTTGTCAAAATGGAGTTATAACTCTTGTGCACTGCACTTCCTTTTAATGTCCTTGACAACTGTATGAAGTTGTATTGAATTCCAAACAGTAGTTTTCAAGTTATGCTCTGGACAAGGAAAAGTAACAACCATTAGTCTTCAAGTTATGCTCTGGACAAAAAAAGCAATGGAAAAGTAACAAAGGGCAATAACTCTGTAATTAGTCAAGACGGAGTTATGGTTCTTGTGCACTGCACTTCCTCTCAATGTGCTTGACCATTGTATGAAGTTATATTGAATTCCAAATATTAGTCTTCAAGTTATGCTCCGGACAAAAGAAAGCAATGGAAAAGTAACAAAGGGCAATAACTCTGTAATTACTTTAGATAGAGTTATGGTTCTTGTGCACTGCACTTCCCCTTATTGTGTTTGACAATTGTATGAAGTTGTTTTGAATTCCAACCATTAGTCTTAAAGTTATGCTCAGGACAAGGAAAATGCAACAGACGTCTGGACCGACCGACCGACCGACCGACCACCGGGTGACTCCTATATACCCCCCCAAACTTCGATTTTGGGGGTATAAAAATGTCAAAATCAATACACTGCGGACAGGCATTCGTAAGCATTTGAGCAGACAAGCTTATTATAGTAAAATCGCTGTGACCTTGACCTTTGACACAGTCACCTAAAAATCAAAAGGGGTCATCTAAACGTCATAAACAACCTCAAAACCAAATATGAAGACTGTTGACCAAAGCATTCTTAAGCAATTGAGCAGACAAGCTTTTTAGTCAAGGCCCTTGTGACCTTGACCTTTGACCCAGTGACTTTAAAATCAAGAGTGGTGACCTAATGGTCATTATCAACCTCCATGCCAAAGATGAAGACTGTTGGTCAATGGTTTCTTAAGTTATTGGGCAGACAAACGTTTTGAAGTCTAAAGTCCCTGTAACCTTGACCCTTGACCAAGTGACTTCAAAATCAATAAGGGTCATCAACCAATCATGACCAATCTCCATGTCAAATATGAAGACTTCAGGTCAAAGGAATCTTAAGTTATTAGGCGGACAAGTTTTTTTTAATCAAGGCCCCTGTGACCTTTATCTTTAACCCAGTGACCTAAAAATCAAAAGAAGTCATCTATTAATCATGGCTAACCTCCATGCCAAATATGAAGACTGTGGGTCAAAGGAATCTTAAGTTATTGGGCGGACAAGCTTTTTGAAGTCAAGGCCCCTGTGACCTTGACCTCAAAATCTAAAGGGATCATCTACTACTCATAACCAATCTAAATACAAATATCAAGACTTCTGGACAGGAATCTTAAGTTATTGGGAGGACAAGCTTTATGAAGTCAAGGCCCCTGTGACCTTTGACCCGGTGACTTCAAAATAAATAGGGATCATCTACTAACCATGACCAATGTAAATACCAAATATGAAAACTGTGGGTCAAAGCAATCTTAAATTATTGGGCGGACAAGTTTTATGAAGTCAAGGCCCCTGTGACCTCAAAATCAAAAAGGGATCATCTACTTACCATGACCAATCTATAAACCAAATATCAAGACTGTGGGTCAAAGGAATCTCAAGTTATTGGGCGGACAAGCTTTTTGAAGTCAAGGCCCGTGATCTTGACCTTTGATCAGGTGACCTTAAAATCAATAGGGATCATCTACCAACCAGGAGCAATATAAATAGCAAATATGAAGACTTTTGATCAAAGGAATCTAAAGTTATTGGGCAGACAAACTTTTTGAAGTCAAGGCCGCTGTGATCTTGACCTTTGACCTCATAATCAATAGGGATCATTAACTTACCATGACCAATCTAAAAACCAAATATCAAGACTGTGGGTCAAAGGAATCTTAAGTTATTGGGCGGACAAGCTTTTTGAAGTCAAGTCAATAGGATCATCTTCTTACCATGAGCAATATAAATACCAATTATGAAGACTGTGGGTCAAAGGAATCTAAAGTTATTGGGCAGACAAACTTTTTGAAGTCAAGGCCCGTGACCTTGACCTCAAAATCAATAGGGATCATTTACTTATCATGACCAATCTAAATACCAATTATGAAGACTGTGGGTCAAAGGAATCTTTAGTTATTGGGCAGACAAACTTTTTGAAGTCAAGGCCCCTGTGACCTTGACCTTTGACCTCAAAATCAATAGGGATCATTTACTTATCATGACAAATCTAAATACCAATTATGAAGACTGTGGGTCAAAGGAATCTTAAGTAATTGGGCAGAAAAGCTTTATGAAGTCAAGGCCCCTGTGACCATGACCTTTGACCCAGTTACCTCAAAATTTATAGGGATCATCTACTAATCATGACCAATCTAAATACCAATATCAATAAAGATGACTGAAAGGTCCCCGTACACAAACTTTGCAATCTCTATGTGACCATGACTTCGGTAGCAGGGACATGGATTATGTGCTTCACAATGGTAGTCATGATAATAACGATTAGTGTTTCAATCCCTCAATAAATAATTACTTAATGGTTGGAATACACATTTTCATATTTTTATCCGAAGTTTGACCCCAATGTGTGACCTTGGCCACGGGCACTTGAATTTTGCATGTGACACTCCGCCTTACAATGGTGAAAATTTGTGCCAAGTTATATTAAAATCACTCTATGCATGTAGAAGTTTTGTTCTGGACAAGCATTTTTCAATGACCTTTAAGTGTGACCTTGACCTTTGCGCATGACTCTGCTTCTCATAGTGGTAAACATTTCTATGAAGTTCCATTAGAATCCCCCCTTATATTTCACACCTGTAGTCATGAAAATGACCATTTGTGTTTCAATCCCTCAATAAATGATGACTAAATGGTCCGAATACACATTTTCATCTGAACTTTGACCCCATGTGTGACCTTGACTTTGGCCACAGGGACCCAAATTTTGCAAGCGACACTGGCTATATATTTGTGCCATGTTCTATTGAAATCCCTCTATGCATGTAGAAGTTTTGCTCCAGACAAGCATTTTTCAATGACCTCTAAGTGTGACCTTGACCGTTGACTTAAGAGACCTGGTTCATGTGTGCGACACAGCTTCTCATAGTGTAGAACATTTCTATCAAGTTTCATTAAAATTCCTTAATGCATGTAGGAGATATGCTCGGGACTAAATTGTGGACGCCGCCCGCACGCCAAGTGGGAACCCATTTTTCAAACTGGCAAATAAATATAACAAAGGGCAATAACTCCAAAATCAGGGAAGGCAGAGTTATGGTTCTTTTGCATTGCACTTCTACCCAATGAGATCTATCTACCTTGGTATCTCTTACCAGGGAAAAAAAACCTTTCTTTGTAGAGGCCGAATATAGACTGCTTCCCCAACCAAACTAGCCTCTTTTTTCCCCTGTTTGGTCCTCAAAATTCCCCAGTCTTTTAAATTTTCCCATAGAATTTAGAACAAAATTAAATGGTGTTGAATTAAGGTCTTTTACTGCCTTTTACCACTCTACTAAATCTTAATTTTCTCTGGTTTTATTGCATCAATTCCTTTTAATTTTGGCAAAAAAAGGTTCTTTATGCTTCTTAAAATTAACTTTGTTAAATATAGATGTTATTTTCAAAAAAGGTTTTTTGGTTGTCTGCTACAAAATTCAATTTCCCTGTAACTGATAAACCCAAGTCCACTTTGAGGTCAGGACTTCTTGCAGCCAAAAAAATAACAATGACTCATTCAGCCACCAGGTGTATTATGTGCTATCTCTTACAGATGGCGGGAGTTTTAACAAGATGTTATATTTTTATCTTTCCATAAAATGGTCTCATGTGTTATGTTTTTCAAACAATACCAAAATTCCTGACTATTTCAATTCAAAAGTGTGTCTATAAGCTTCCTACACAATTAAACTAAAATGAATTCTGTATAAACCAACTCGTTATAATATTATCCTGCTGGTAAATTTCAGATTGTTGCTGCTGCCTTAACAACACTCAGTATTAAATTTTAAAAGTTAAATACTTGATGAGTATTCTTTTATAACACTATTTTATCCTTATTCACTGTATTCTTTTATAACACTATTTTATCCTTATTCACTGTGATTTATACTAAGTACTGTGTTATTGCATTCAACTGTTACACTGACAAGTCTTACTTTGATATTTGTATCATGACCATCAATATATCTTCTGAAATATATATTTTCCTTAATTATAATAAAAGAACAAGACTAGTAATAATTCCATGAAGTATTTAGAGATCTCCTGCACAAGTTGTTGCAAATGAATAGATAATTCCAGATGATGCAACTAATATGGTTAGAGCCATATAGTTCTTACCTTATAGTTAATTAGCTTTATTAGTGGTTAAGCAACTTGAAAGCTGAAGTGACTATATCTGTCATAGACTGGACATGACTATCAATGCACTCTAATATAATGACTTGACATTCAAAGCTATGCACAAAAGAAGACAAGCTATTAACAATAATCACATTTGACACACAAATGTACATATTTCCAGTTGTTTTTTTTGTTTTTCTAATTTTAACACTTTTTTCGTCTAAGTATGAATCATTTCCATTTTGTTCAATTTTACATCTGAAACTGTGCACATGGTCCAAATTTCATAGGTCAAGAAAGGTCACTTAATCATAGCTGTACATCAAAGGACAAGAATTTCAAAAGACAAGAAAGTAGGTCACTGTCAAATTATCTAGGTCAGCTGATATCACAGTTCAATTTTCCATCTGAAAATGTGCACATTGTTCAAATTTCAAAGCTGTACAGCAGACAAGAAAGTCACTTTGTAAAATTATTAAGTCAGCTAATTTTACATTTAAAACTGTGCAAATGGTCCAAATCTCCATGCTAAAGGAAATAATAAGAGAATTTCATTTATTTGACCGTAGTCAATGTCAATTTATTTAAAGTCAAGGTCACATCTAAATAAATCAATGTTTGTTTGGTAGCAAGTGTTCTTTTGCCTAGCACAAATACTATGTACAATAACCGTGAAGATTTACTTTGAAATCTCTCAATTCATGATGACTAAATGGTCAATACTCACATTATCATTTCATTTAGCTAACCTTGGTCAGCTGCATGTGACAATGACCTTAGTCAGACGGACGTAAACTTTCCATCCAGCACTTCTCGCAATTTACCATTATTGCCAAATAAATAACAATTCCTCAATGCATGTAAAAGTTTCACTGCCGACAAAGTGTTTTCCTGACCTTTAAATGTGACCTTGACCTTTGACAAAGGGACCTAGTTCAGTCTCAGGATGGTGGGTATTTGTGTCAAGTAATGCTACCATCCCTCCAGGTATCCCAAACAAAATCTGGAAATTTCATGTACTATCTAGTGACCTTTGCATATATTGATCTGAATGATGCAAGTATGATTGTTTTATGATTGTGAATATTTTTAATAAAAGATTATTGAGTATTCAATTGACACACATTTTTGTATTTTTACTCGAACTTTGGCATGCGACAATTAGCCTCACAATGTAATATTCAAATCCCCCCAATACTGTCTATAATTTTGTGTGATGTATATTTAAAGTATAGACATTCAAAACAGCAGTTGGGAAAAGCATCGACAGGTAAAAATCTGTTTCTCTACCTTTTTTACCTAATCTTGAATGCACAGCAAGCAGTTGTTATTAAAGGCAATTGAAATTTCTTTATAATGAATGCCTTTGCTTTGATAATGTTCGTATACTTACAGAGAAAGTAGTTTTAAATCAAAACAGTCTGATAAACTTTCTATCATTCAGACAGCTCGATTTGCTTATCACAAATGTTTTCATATATCAAAGGCCACTTTTAGATAGACTGTTATACTAACCATGTGGGACAGAAAATTTTTTTTATCATCTTGATGAAATCTAGTAAAAAAGTACTTTCAGTCCTGAAATTTGATTTTTTGACATATGAAATGCACAATTCGCTTTTAAGGAAATATGCAAACATATTTTCTGTCATACAGGTTATTATAAATTATTTGTTCTTTTAAATTCTAACAATATTTTTATAAACTATACAGCAGATAAATAGCTTTATATGCTTCAAACAACAAATTATTAATAATTAGTTTGTAAATGATTCCTGGTGCAGGGCTATTTTAAACACAGGGCAATCTTCAGCAATCTTGGTAAAAAGGTTGACAAGATGTTTTATGCCCAAAACCTTATTTTTATCCCTTTGGCTTTGAATAAATACATTAAAGGATAATCATCAACCCCCACCCCCATTCCATCAGGGGACAAATTTTAACCATACTTATCAATTTTACTTTTAGTACACATTACTTATACGATGTTCAATACCAAACTTCTAAGCTCTATAAGGAAAACGCATAACCCTTGTGGCAGGGCTAATGTAGACCCCTGGCCATGGGCCATAATTTCAACAACCTTGTAAGAGGTCCACTAGAAAATATTGCATGCCAAATATCTAAGTTCAGCCCTTGAGGTTCAAATGAAAAGATTTTTTTTTATGATTTTACAATATAAATTTAAAGAAAACTAGTAAGCCAGGGGAAGGGACAGCACGATTTAACAGGTTTAAGGTGGAGAAAATGCAAATTTATCAAGACCTTTTTCCAGTGCTGGCTACTTTTGAATACAATAACTTTGATAGTTTAAGAAAATGGATCTAAACAAAAAAGCAGGGCTTAACATCAATATCAATTTCCATGGGTCAAAAATTGGATGCAGGCTCTATAAAGCGACATAAGGCCCACACAAGTGTAAATGGTTAGTGCATAGGTAAAAGTAAAAATAACTTCATATTCTGCCATAATTGTATTCAATTTTATATTTTACTATGCAAATATTATAATCCATGTGACCCACATATGGTTTGGCAACCTTGAACGGTTCAATATCTATATTTCATCTTTTCAATATTTTTCAATATCAACTGCTGGTCAATCAGTATTATAACAGTCAATCTTTTGAATTATATATAGTCAATTCAGCTCAACTGACAATAACAAAATAAGCATAATGTTACAACAAAGTCAAGGGGTCCAATCATTGACTTTAGAAGTCCAACAATTACATGTAATTCAAGCCGTCTGATTCCTTCATAAACCTTGGTACTTACTGATTATAGTGTCTGGCAAAAACTTATGTACTGGAAGGTTTGTCTATGAAGGGTTTGTTAAGCATTATGTACAAACCCAGTATCATATCATAAAGGAAAGAAATGTGCATTCCAGGAGACATTTTAGGGATATATGGTAAATCCCTGCAAAAGGTTAACCAAAACCAAAAAATCATGACAGTAGTTCCACTTTTCTTCTTTAAAAAATGTAGCTATTAAAAAGCAAATTTTGACCAACAGGCATGAATTTTATAACCTTTGCAGCCAATATGTTTTGCTACATAATTATATGCTTTGGGCAGAAAAGTTAGAGAAATTGTATATCCTGATAATGCCATTACAAATTCCTCTTTACAGTAATGGAGCTACAAATTCCGAACAATTGACATTATCTATTTTAAAGCTCACATGAGCTTAAGTGTGCAAAAAAAACCTTGAAGGCCAGGTCTGATAAATGACCTTATTTTACTTTATACCCCTTTCAACTTTTGTTGTGTACTGGGCTATATAAAAATTTGAAAAGCATTATAAAGTTTACATTTCAGTTGACAATTTTATTCTATGTACAACAGCATTATTGACCTTTTCACATGATTTTACAATACAAAGAAAAAACTTCCATAAAATGACAATCTACAAAAATCACGGCATTTTTTTTTTATAACAAATGGAGCTTTACAGTTAATGACATTAAAAACAGTCTCTGGCAATAGTATGCATGCTAAAAATGGATATATTTGCTCTATAGAAAATAGAAGCTAAATTAAAACATGACAGACAGTAGTAAATGTTTGGTAACATTGATGCAATAGAATAGATTGATTTTACTGCATTAAAACACTATTAAAATCCGTATCATTTTTTTCTCTCTATATTCCTTCACTACATGAACTATATGAAATGTATCGTTTTGCTCCTTTTCTCTCTACATTAATTCACAGTTATAACTTTTATTTCACAATTCACAGAAATACAATAATCCAATATTTAAGATGCTCGCGGGTTCATGAAGCTAGGCCTATCCTGCTATCACCTATAATGTAATTGGGCCTAATTTCCTGCCTAACATTGAAGCCTACTTTCCTTCTTTCTAAGACTGTAGAATTTATTCTTGTCTGCCTATCATTGATGATCACCTACTATTGCCTATCAATTGAGGAAATAAAAATAGTTCTTAACAAAACAAGAAATACACAAAATGCAACAGACGTTAAGAAAATTTAATTTTAAATCTTAAATACAAATTTTTCTATTTTTCTTTAAATGTCATCATTTTCTTCTCTTTAATAAAAAAATAACTTTTTAAGCTCATATAAATGATGAAGGGGTACATGAAAAATGTAGATGATATAAAAGGCAACTAACCAGGAATGAATGATATGTGCCGAGATTCAAGACAGTTACCATCTACCTCCTCCTCCTCTACCATAACCTAAAATATGAAAACATAGTGCTCAAAATTCAACTATTTGTATGCAATTTCTTGGCATGTTGATATAATATAACTTATACAACCTTTGCAGTCTAAGCAAAATGCAATAGTTCTATTGCATAAACATTATTCTCAACCCTAATGTGGAATGTTCGTAGAAACACTGTACTTTATCACAAAAATTGTAACTGAACATTTCCAGATTGTTTAAGGCTGAAAATGATATTGAATGGACTAACATGCATTTCTTATTGTTTCAAAATTACTTTGTCAGAGTACTCCAACTGAGTAAGACTGATTGGCATTACTCTGTAAAAAGTTAACTCTGGTACGACTCCGACGCCCATCATGTAAGATAATCACAGAGAACAAGTGTGTGAAGTTTCAACCAATTCCCTACAGCAGTTTTGGAGATACCAACTTGCATGTACAAAAACTTCACAAAGTGTGACACTGACAAGGGCATGTGAAAAAGCTCTCCCTATTCTTCAAAAAGTCAAGCTAAAAATACAAATAAGTATCTTGGATGGAAGTCAAAATATTTGTGTTTTTTTCCAATTTTGTCAGCAATTTCATGGATAACATTCATGCAAAATTTGCACATTCTCAGTAGGCAAGGCTAAAAAGTGGTGTAACTTGTTACCATGATTATCACTTTTTCATTTAACAATTACTGAGCATTTTTTATAACAAGCATGCATATACATTGATATAACAAGTTTAACTTTTATTTGAATTACTTTATATTTCAATATCAAAATATTGGTTCTTTTAAATATATTATAAATTTGTACCTTGGCCATAAGGACCACCACCACTCCCCCGCTGTCCATAACCACCTGATCCTCTCATTGGTCCACCACCATAACCCTGATCACCATATCCTAAACAGACAAACTCAAATATAACTTCTGTTTAACAGTAGGTTATCAAAATGTTTTTTGAACCATGCCTTAACAATACTCAAATTTTCAATACAGGTTAAGTACCTTTTTAGATTATTTTAACTTTTCATTTGATCCTCCTCACTTCCCAACAAAAACACACTTCCCATTCCCCAAAATTGTATTGAAAAAAAGAGTTTATGGCTATTTATATTTGATCTCAACCCTTAAGTATATCTTTCAAAACAAAACAAAAATATGTAATAGTTAATTACAATTTGGAAACTAGAAGTATTGAATAACTTCATTAATGCAAAGAAAGTGTGTAAATGGATTTCAGGGCAAGATGTATAATGTAAGTAGCCATAAGCATTAAGATATTAAGCAGAAACTGGCTGAAAGAAATGAAAACATTGTTCCAACAGAGCAGCCTAGCTATTTCCGAAAAAGAGCAATTATCTGCAATATATTGGCCAAAATATAATGCAATTTAGTTTTGTCTTTATTTTTGTTGGCTGCACTGTAGCAACTTTTACAAGGTGATCAGGTTTACTTGTCATGTATCAAAGGTCAGAAGACACAGGTGTTAGGACTGTGAAATCGTATCAAAACCTACCTTGACCAAACCCTTGACCGTAATAGTCACCTCCACCAAACCCTGCAATAACACCAACAATAAAAGGACCTCTTTTTTGCTATACACAAGCAAGGTTCCACTACTCGTTCATTATTTTGAAGCAAACACAATAACTAAATATGAAAAGATCTTGGTACATGACTTATTGCCAATTTTCATAACTTCATAAACTAGCTTTATAACTTCTATGTTCGCTTTCATAAGTTTTTCTAATGTATAATCAACCATTAATTTGCATTTATAACCCAGACACTTAAATTTTTTTTTTTATTAAAAGGAGCAAAGGAAAACATCTTCAATATATAAAACTACATATTTCCATATCAAAACCACTTCACTATTATGGCTTGAACTTAATACAGTTCACAAACAAGAATAGATAACTTACCACCACCACCACCACCTCCACGGCCACCACCATAACCTCCTCTTCCACCACCTCTTCCTCCTAAAAGTAAATTTGTGATCATTCAAGACAAGTTACTACCCTACTAAAATCAACAAATAATTACCCTAATAACTACCTTAATAAAATGTATGTACATCCATAATATACATGCCTACTGAAACATTCTTTTCAGAAAGCTAAACAAGAGGACCACGCTAGGTCATAGTTCTTTAAAGCTGCATACCTACAGATGAGCCACAATATCTCAAGAAATCAAACTTGAGTAAAATGAACCAATACTTAAAGAAAAGTAAAAAGGTTCAAGATTCAAGTAATAATTAACATGTTATGTGCGATTAATGACTGTTTTTGCATTAATTATCCCTACATTTCTACTTTGTCTAACACAGAAAGGGCTATTTTTGCACTATTTGACCTCTTTTTGGTAATTTACTTGAATTGCAAAAGTTGCTTGCAATTTGTAAAATACATTCTTTTTTCACTTCACAATATTTCACCTTTACATACATTTCAAACAGTGCATGAGGCTTAGCATGAATCTGGAGGCATACTGCTTAAAGGTAAAGTAAGTCATTGAGTCACATTAGGGTTGGGGCATTCGATTAATTAACTTTAGCAAAGGTTTGTTAGGCAATGCTTAATGCTAAATTGCTTAAAGCATAATATTCTCTCTAGTCCATTTTTTATACAGACTTTAAAGGAACTCCCCTGAGGTTTTTTGACACAACGGGACTTAAAAATATTTTTCAAGATTTATGTTCCAACTGATTAAACCATTTACTTATGTGCAAAATTTCTGATCAGGCCTAAAAAAAAAAATTGTTTTGTTCGGGTCACCCGACCCTACCTAATAATATGCGCCGACCCTACCGTTTTTTTTCGTGTCCAAAAAAAAAAAAAAAAAATCCATGAAAATACCGTATTATTGAGGTACTCAATGAGCAGGGTGAAGGGCAATTCAGGCGAAAATTTCGCTGTGTATATTTCCATTTCGCTCTCCCAATTGATCAAAGAGAAGTCAACATCGCCGATAAAATCTTAATTCCCAAACAGTAATTACTTGCCGATGTAAAGAGCAGAGATTGTATCCGCCCATATGACGACTGCTAATTATCATTATCCAATCAGAGCATCGCTATGTACTACCCTTCTACATGTATGCAAAGCGATAGACCGCCTACTCTAAACAGTAAATAATGAGAGCATCGACCCGAAACGGGTATATTTTGCGAGTTTAATACGGGATTTGGCGATAATTATAGATTATTTTTTTCCGATCATCTAAACACGTGCAAATCTTCCATAATTGATATACACGCGGTGTTTAACCGAAGTAAAGGCGATGTGCAATGGGTTTTTCACGGCTATCACAAAACTGTTAGTCAGTTAAAAATAATTAATTTCATTTGGATGATTTCAGTCCGTTAACATCAATTAAAAATTGTTATGTCGCTCACGTCATGGCTTGGAGTGAAATGCCCAAACCTAGCAGTAAAAAAAAAGTTACTGATTCTGATACACCTAATACACGCGAAAATTTAAGAAAGCCAATTCGCAAAAATCTTATGATTGGTATGTTGTAGACAGTGAGAGTGTTTTGCATTGTTATCTTTGTAGAAATGCCAAATTTGACACAGCTTGTACGCACGTGGGCACGACTTCCTAAAACTACGAATCATGATCGGCATGCGACATATCGGTCGTATATCATGTGCTCATGTATATAACAACAAAATTTGTCAGGAAAGAAGTGTTCTTATTGTTTCAATATATATATTTGTTTTAATGTCATAAATATGACGCTCAGATTAAGATTTATTAATATTGTAAATTTCAAAAAGCATTATTTATAAAGATATTACCGAGTTTAACATTTCATGAAAATAAAGGGAGGTAATTAGAAATTTATTTTCTATAATTTCTCAGTCGAATTTTTCAATAAGAAATGAATGTATATAATTTTAGTGATCAAATATAATGTGCACAAATGTTTGCAGTACATATTTTACATATTCTTCGATATTTGAAAATTGTTTTATAAGCATAATTATATGCACATAAATCTGACATTACAACATAGTAGATCATAAAAGAAATTTCTGTAAACAGAACATAGACAGATTTTATTAATCATTATCCAATGTAACTGTATCTTCTGTTAAAAGTGAGGAAAGTAAAAATATAAAGTTAATTTATTCATCATAGTTTTCTTACACATTATTATCAAAAATATATGGGAAAGCTTATAAATAGCTGATAAATAGATTGTGTTTCTATTCTAGTTAAAGGATGTATAGTCATGCATGTTAATGCATACACATTGGGATGTTTCCCTTCTGCCGATTTTTCACAAGGAAGTCACTTTTCCCTAAAATTTCCCTCCAGGATGAGCCCTGGGTACGGTACAGGTTTTATCGCCGCTCTTAGTTACAAAATGGCGGATCACATCGTCAATATTTGTAAAACGGCGTGTGATCTTCACCAGAAGAACGCTGAGAGTTTAAGATTGTTACACCTGAAATGTCTTTTGAAAACATAGAAGGGATGTATTTGTGCCACCCGGGAGGGATGTCAGAAATTTCCATATCTAAATTTCAATATACTGGTGAAAAAAAAAAAAAAAAAAAAAATCCGACCTACCCTACCTCCTTGAGAGCATGTTACCCTAACAAAACAATTTTTTTTTTTAGGCCTCATTGGCTCACTCCCTTTTCCAGAATAATTGTTCCAATTGTGGACAAGAGCATTGCATGCAGTGTTTACGCTCGTCTGTCAAGAATTTTTAGTCAACAGGTGCATAACTCCAAAAATATTGCTTTCAGAGTAATGCCCCTTATCTAACAATTGCTTCTTGTCGCAAAAAGGAAATATTCCAAATTTCATGTCGAAAACCTTTGAAATGTTTAAGTGATGGGTAACATTAAAGGTTTTGCAACAAGATGTTGAAGACACAATAGCATGAAACAGACAAGCTAAATATGACCAAAAATAGAAAAAACCTTCCAATACTTTTCACTCAAATAGGGCCAAAAGAAGCACAAAAATACAATTTTTAACTAATTTTTGCTTTGTTAACTTCTGCTTATCTGTTGAAGTACCCCAGATGATCCAAGTCCACCAATCTGCAAGGTGACTAAACAACTAAGCTCAATTCTAATGGTTCAATTATTGTGTCTTCCAAGCTTTTTTCTGACCATTTTTGATGACTGATATTGGGTCAATTCTTGGGGTCGGGCCATGTACCAAAACAAGAAGCGCCGCAATGCGACGAAAACCAGGTTTTCAACGACCAAATTTTGATGTGACAGCAATCAATAGGTCAAAGTACACTGAAGTTATTGAGTAGAAGCTGAAAATTCTATTGTAAGCAAATGACCTTGAACTTGCTCCCAGATTTCTAAGTAGCAATCCAAAGCTGCCACTCAGCAAGTTTATTGTCAAAAGGTCAAAGCAAACTCAAGTTATAACATGAAAACTAAATACATTAACCTTGATCACAGACACCTGGGTAGCAATCCCAAGCTGCCTCTTGATATAAGCTACCCATTCATCAAGTTTGGTGTCAAAAGGCCAAAGCAAACTAAAGTTATTTAGTGGAAACTGAATTTCTATTTTTAATAACAGTGACCTTGACCTTAATCACAGACACCTGGATAGCAATCCCAAGCTGCCTCTTGATATAAGCTATCCATACACCAAGTTTGGTGTCAGTACGCCAAAGCAAACTCAAGTTATTGAGCAGAAACTGAATTTCTATTTTTAGTAACAGTGACCTTGACCTTGATAACAGACACCTGGGTAGCAATCCCAAGCTGCCTCTTGATATAAGCTATCCATACACCAAGTTAGGTGTCAATAGGCCAAAGCAAACTCAAGTTATAGAGCGGAAACTGAATTTCTATTTTTAGTAACAGTGACCTTGACCTTGATCACAGACACCTGGGTAGCAATCCCAAGCTGCCTCTTGATATAAGCTATCCATACACCAAGTTAGGTATCAATAGGCTAAAGCAAACTCAAGTTATTGAGCGGAAACTGAATTTCTATTTTTAGTAACAGTGACCTTGACCTTGATCACAGACACCTGGATAGCAATCCCATGCTGCCTCTTGATATAAGTTATCCATACACCAAGTTTGGTGTCAATAGGCCAAAGCAAACTCCAGTTATTAAGCAGAAACTGAATTTCTATTTTTAGTAACAGTGACCTTGACCTTGATCACAGACACCTGGGTAGCAATCCCAAGCTGCCTCTTGATATAAGCTATCCATACACCAAGTTTGGTGTCAATAGGCCAAAGCAAACTCAAGTTATTGAGCAGAAACTGAATTTCTATTTTAGTAACAGTGACCTTGACCTTGATCACAGACACCTGGGTAGCAATCCCAAGCTGCCTCTTGATATAAGCTATCCATACACCAAGTTTGGTGTCAATAGGCCAAAGCAAACTCAAGTTATTGAGCGGAAACTGAATTTCTATTTTTAGTAACAGTGACCTTGACCTTGATCACAGACACCTGGGTAGCAATCCCAAGCTGCCTCTTGATATAAGCTATCCATACACCAAGTTTGGTGTCAATAGGCCAAAGCAAACTCAAGTTATTGAGTGGAAACTGAATTTCTATTTTTAGTAACAATGACCTTGACCTTGATCACAGACACCTCGGTAGCAATCCAAAGCTGCCTGTTGATATAAGCTATCCATACACCAAATTTGGTGTCAATAGGCCAAAGCAAACTAAAGTAATTGAGCGGAAACCAAAAGTTGACGCCCGCCCGCCCGTCGACTTCGGCATTACAATAACCCGGTTTTCGTTGAAAACCTGGTTAAAAACACTTCGGCTGCATGAACTTGGAAGTTAATAAGGGATTGTTTTGTAAATAAGATACTTTTTAAAAACATACCTCGGCCACCACCACCACCTCCCTTTTCTTCTGCTTTCTTTACTTGCACATTGTGGTTATTTATTACAAATTCGTGTTTTACTGTAAAGGAACAAAAATCCAAGTGAAGGTATTCAAGTTATTACTCTTTTTTTCTCTCTCCAGAAACACTCAAATATGTAAATATATACAAGATGCCAATTCTGCACATCAATGGATATCTATAAATTATATAAGTATATTTACTCTCAGTGATTTTCCTACCTATATAACAGACTCCGATAAAAGGCCTCTTCCCAATTGAAATTTTCTTTCTATCATGCAGTTTTCCCAAAATCTGAACTTAAACCTGCTTTTTACTTCCCAAATTAGCAATTTTAGAGATAATTTTCCCCAAAATCAACTGGCTAAAGCCTCTTCCCAATTAAGTGAGAAAAAAATTGTGTTCGTAGACACCAGATTGGTGCCATATAGCCGAAACCTCTCAAAAAGATGGCTATTATTCAGTTATACATTTATTGGATATTTCCAATATGGCACTGCATCAATTGTATTTGTGATAGTTACTATTAGTCTTTAAAGCCAACATATCAACTGTAGCATTTGTGTTAATGAAAATTACTGAAATGAACAATGTGAACTACTATTAAAAAATGTACTATTATTTCATTAAGTGTTAAAATGAATTGAAATAATACTTACAGACACATTTGTCTACAGTGTCTGTATCTTCAAATGTGATGAAACAAAATGGTTTTTGTTTTCCTGTATTTTTGTCAGTGACCATGTTTACTTGTTCAATATTGCCTTCTTGTCCAAAAATATCCCGGACATCACTCTCAGAATCTTCTTCTTTAATTCCCCCAACAAACAACTTTTTTGTAGATTCTGAAGACTCTGCCTGACCATCATCCTAAAATATTTATTAGGTTTTTGTGAACTAACACAGGTGGCTGTTGGCCAAAATGACTCAAATTAAACTTGTACATACTAAGTTTGATCACATACACTAATCATTCCACAAACTAAAACAAACTCAAAATCACTTTCAAAACAAAGGAAAGTTTTTTCTGCAAAAGATTGTCAGAATTTATCTGCAGACTTCAATTTTCACAGAGACATTTTATATCCCATGTCCCAACAAGGATTAAGGGCTCTAATTACCTTTTTAGCCAAGAGCCCACGGGTAGAAGAGCATTTCTTTGAGGAAACGGGAACTTTGTCAACAGCAATGCTCATGATGTATCTTTTATATGTGTGCAAGAAATGCATTTCAATATACTGTTTTTGACATTTTTAACATTTAGGAAAATTATATCAGGGTTGCCAGCACTTTGGTGAAATAAAATTCCCTGACTTTTCCCTGACTTTTCACTGACCAATTCATGTTTTTCACTGACCAAAATCGTCAAACACATAAACAGCCTCCTGACCTCCCCTATAGCCGTCCAATCCTCCCATTATATTTTAGCATGTAAACTTGTATTTATTTTCCAAAATATAAAACATTTACATCAAAGTAATGATTCAAACATTGTGTTCTACTATTCTTAACTATTTCTTTTCAAACACAGTGTGACTGTTGGTCAGTGAAACATGTAAAACATATGACATGAAAATCAGAAGAATCATAATATAAGCATCTGTATTAGAAATCACATAAGTCACTCTTTCCTTCCTAGTAGTAACACATAAAACACCAAGACTATAAGAGTAATACTTGTATGACAAAACTTAAAATTCAAACATCTCTAAACTATAAGAACAATAAACATTTCACACAGTTACTTGTATAAGGCATCATGATAAACTCCACTGATTGTGAAAACAATAACATAGGGCTCATTTTGGCATATCATGAAATAATCACTATAAAATTAAAGACTTTGAATGAGTGAAGTAAGTTAGTGTGAAAAAAAGTTAGTGTGAAAAACATAGCATTGCATAATTTAACCAGTTTCCATCATGTTTGCAAGACAAATCCTCTTGTACAATTTCTTAGTGTCAAAGCAAAAAGCAAAGCAGGTTATATGCCAATATGGTAGTTTGGTATACATGTATACTGACTAGATTTTGTTAGTAATTAAAAGCCCTTCTAGTGATCATGCACAGAAATAGCTAGACCAATACAGAATACAGTGTACTGACTAGATATTGCTAGTAAGTCTTTAGGCTGAATGATATTCTAAGGTAAATAATGGGTATTATAATCACTAAGTTAACATATAATGCTTCTTAATATCACAGTTTACTGTTATTTGAATTTAATGCTTAACTGTGAGAGTTATAAAGTCAAATATAAAATGCCTAAAGACTGCCATAGCCAAGAAAGACCTTCAATGCGTATATTTTTCGACCTTTGAAATAATTTTTCCCTGACTTTTCACTGACTTTTCAGGATTGTCATTTTTCACTGACCAAATTTCAAAATTCCCTGACAATTCCCTGACCTTGAAAAAATACCCAATTTCCCTGACTTTTCAAGTCCGCTGGCAACCCTGTATATATTACTATCAGAACCTGATTATATTGTGTTGCGAATTTGGATCCCTACTGGAGCATTAGGCTACAAGTGAATTAACAAAATCTAAAAGATTACCCCTCTTGGCATTGCTCGTTTTGACTCAACTTCTCTCCCATCAATATGGTGTGGTCTGTTTTCCTGCGCATCTTCTACACTTTTTGATTCACTGTATGTTACAAAACCAAATCCTCGAGATCTGTAACATTAAAAATTACCAATACTAAAATACCACATCTCTAGCAGAAATAGGAGCATTAAGTAAATCATTAATGGAGGCCCCATATAAACTACCATCATTGAATAGAAACAATAAAATTTGTTGAATTGACAACCCTTATAAAAAATAAGTACACAGGTCTCCTTAAATACTGTTTCCAATGTCACAAAATACACCTGTCAAAATACTATAAGTGTCCTAGATTTTTGTATAAATATGCTGTTGGCAATTTTCTTCTCTAATAAATGTGGCCTTGTCCTACTGACAAAGTTTCTAGTACTTCATCAAATATTGATGAACATTTGTATCAAGCAATACTGAAATCATTCCATTCACGTTGAAGATAAGCTTCTTAGAAGATAAGGACTTTTCATCATCTGAAGTGACCTTAACTTTGTGCAAATGGCCTTGGATTATGCATGAAATGCTTGGTCTCATGATGGTGAACATTTATGTGAGAATCTCTTTTTCATAGACACATTTTCATATCTCTTTCTGACCTCTATATTTGACCTTGATCTTCGTTCAAAATGACCTGAATTATGAACATGACAATGCCACACATTTGTGCCTAGTTATACTAAAATATTCCCATGCATGTAAGAGGCCCCAGACCAAGTCTGGACATCATCTCTAGACTCTACTGACCCTGACCTTGCATACATTTCCCCGATCCATGTCTTGTCCTTAACATGTCAGATCAATACTGCAAATTTATGATGATAAATATATCTATAGACACACAATTATTTGACCTTGATGTCTTTTTGACCTTGTTCTTGTCTAAAGGGACCTACATGAATTAAGTATGCAACACATAAATAAACATGTTATTTTAAAATACCTCAATGCATATAGACATTTTGCTGCAGACAAGCATTTTCCCGATGTGCGACTTTGACCCAGAATTATCATATTTGCCATATGTTGTAGGTTACACCATAATATCCATCCTCATGGTTAATGAGCTAAAGTTGTAATTATGGTAAACATAGATCAACAATGTCTGACCGTAACAAGCAAGTTATGAATAATCCATGGACACCAAATGCCTACCTTTTACTTTGTGGGTCTTTCATGACAACAACATCTACAACCTCTCCCCATTGTTCAAAATGTGTCTTTAAACTCTCTTCTGTTGTTTCATAACTAAGACCACCAATGAACAGCTTCCTGAATGGTTTTGATTCTGGTTTCTTCCAGTATTCACCATCTCCGCGACCACTTCCCATTACACCACCCGCGTCCACGCCCCTTCCTCCACCACCTCTTCTCGTCCCCACCCCTAATGTAAGAATATATTTCATAGCATTAACAGAATGAGGGGTATGCATCAAGATAGATTATTTTCATTCACATGTTGAAATTTATGTCAAGTTTGTTTTTCTTACACAAATTGCAACATTTTGGTCACATTTCAGTAACCTAAAAGCTACCAAAATGGATTTTGCATACCAAGACATTGTACATATTGGTTATGATTCATCAAAATTCATCATAGAAAAAAAATGTTTAAACACTACTTTTATGTAACATGCAAACATAAACACTGCTTTTATCTACCAGTCCACCATGAATGAGACATAAAAATTTATAGCTTAATGAACAGTCATTCTTACCTCCATATCCACCACCATAGCGCCACCACCACCACCACCACTGCCATAGCCACCACCATATCCACTTTGATCATAGCCACCTCCATATCCGTAACTACCATCATCATACCCACCACCTCCACCACCACCACTGTATCCATTATACTGGAAATAATGAAAAATTTAGGGGGTCTTAATTCTGGGGTGGTTTAATGTACATTCAATGTAATCAATTATCAATCAATTACTCTCTTAAAAGTAATTGTAATTCAATTGATTACAGAGGCAAATGTGAGTAATCAATCTTAATCAATTACAATAAAATCTGAAAGTAATTGTAATTTAATCAATTACTGATCAATGTAATCATCCCCAGGTCTGAATGCATATAGACATTTTGCTGCAGACAAGCATTTTCCCGATGTGTGACTTTGACCCAGAATTATCATATTTGCCATATGTTGTAGGTTACACAATAATATCCATCCTCATGGTTAATGAGCTAAAGTTGTAATTATGGTAAACATAGATCAACAATGTCTGACCGTAACAAGCAAGTTATGAATAATCCATGGACACCAAATGCCTACCTTTTACTTTGTGGGTCTTTCATGACAACAACATCTACAACCTCTCCCCATTGTTCAAAATGAGTCTTTAAACTCTCTTCTGTTGTTTCATAACTAAGACCACCAATGAACAGCTTCCTGAATGGTTTTGATTCTGGTTTCTTCCAGTATTCACCATCTCCGCGACCACTTCCCATTACACCACCGCGTCCACGGCCCCTTCCTCCACCACCTCTTCCTCGTCCTCCACCCCCTAATGTAAGAATATATTCATAGCATTAACAGAATGAGGGGGTATGCATCAAGATAGATTATTTTCATTCACATGTTGAATTTATGTCAAGTTTGTTTTCTTACACAAATTGCAACATTTTTGGTCACATTTCAGTAACCTAAAAGCTACCAAAATTGGATTTTGCATACCAAGACATTGTACATATTGGTTATGATATCAAAATTCATCATAGAAAAAAATGTTAAAACACTACTTTTATGTAACATGCAAACATAAACACTGCTTTTTATCTACCAGTCCACCATGAATGAGACATAAAAATTTATAGCTTAATTGAACAGTCATTCTTACCTCCATATCCACCACCATAGCCGCCACCACCACCACCACCACTGCCATAGCCACCACCATATCCACTTTGATCATAGCCACCTCCATATCCGTAACTACCATCATCATACCCACCTCCACCACCACCACTGTATCCATTATACTGGAAATAATGAAAATTTACAGGTATAAGCATATTACTTTGAAAGTAACTAATGACACAGACACTTAATATTTTTGGATAAAATAATCGATTCTGAACTGTAGACCAAGTGTCATACCATCCCTGACAAGACTCAGTTATGACATCAAATTTTCATAAAGGGATCAAGTGATCCAATTACATAAAGTAACCTTTGTAGTTGTCAAATTATACATACTGAAGTTCCTTCTTTTAATTGATGCAGGGCCCTCCTAACTAGGTAGCGATAACTCAGTTGGTTAGACCACTGGCTGTCACTCCTGAGGTCCCGGTTCAATCCTGGGTAACACCCTTGGGATTTTTTACAGACACTTTTGGTGTTTCCCACCTAACTAGAGGTGTACTGGAAAGAAATGCAGGTTATCCTCGCATGTATCAGTGCTATACACTGGGCAGGTAAAAGAACCAAGTGGTCTTTTCAATAAGAGCTAGGGATTCCCTTGTATCTCATAGCTTTCTCTAAAGTGGCTAGTTTTGAATCATGTCTATGTCCCCGCAAACGGTTTGACATTAATGGAAGATAGATCGATAGCAAGACTAAGTCGCCTAAAGTTTCTACATATCACAATAGTTTGAACATCCAACAGCACATGACAATAAAACTAAATCCTTCTTGGTAAATGTAAACTTGATTGGTGATATGTAGTCCCTGCCAATACAAAACATGATCATAAATCAATCAACACCCATTTCAGTGGGTTTTTTAGGGTCAACTGGGCCCCAATACGAATCCGGGTCAGCTCGGCCCCCGAGTCAGCTCGGCACGGGTCAACTCGGCCCACTTTTAAAAATGGGTAAAAGACATCAAAGGACTCCTATTGTCACGGGCTATTATTATCAATCAATGTGTATGTTAAGGATACAGTACCGATTAATTAGGAGATAATTATGATTGACTCATTCATTCAAATTTGATAAGTGACCACCTGCAATTAATTAGAAGCTTATGCTATAAAGTAAACATGTTTTTGTTTCATGTTTTTGAAAATTACTGTACAAACAAAATGCATCAAAGGAAACACATTTTTATTATATCTTTATTCACAGGCACAAGAAGTATCAGACCTGGGAAGAAAAAATATGAAGTTATTTTATCTGTTCATATTTTTTCTTCCCAGGTCTGATAATCGTGCCTGTGTCTATATTAATTTTATCGAATCTGCAAGACAAATAAATAACTTTTTTTCTAAATATACTTTATTTCGGCAGTGGTACAATGTATAATAATAATAAGATATTTGTTATTATTCATTTACCTTAACAACATGCAAAGCAAAGTAAATATGTTATAGGCCTATATATTTTTGTAAAGTGGGCCGAGTTGACCCGGCCGTGCCGAGTTGGTAGAGGGCAGAGTTCAGGGCTACAGATAACATTTTGTGTATATTGGGTAATTACCCCTTATTTTGTGATCTATTGGGTTTTTTCTATTTTCTTTGAGTTATTTCTGTATTTTTTACCCTACCCCCTCTAACCAATTTGGGTTATAAAGTACAAGTTCATGCATTTTACCCAAAATTTTTGACCTTCATTGTAGACATTTGTAGGTTTTGTACGGTAACAAAAAAGCTACTTACTACTTTGCTTTATGGTTTATCGGCCTAGGAGATTTCCAAGTTGCCTTATATAATTTAAAGGTTAAAACAGTCTGAAACAGTATGATCTGCCTGATGTACGCGTTAAGTAATAATTTTCGTCTTACGCACCAGTTCAAATGTAGTTTGTATAAATAAGAATTCATTTACTTTTTCTTACCCTTAGTTATTATTTCTATTGGGTTTTTAGACATTTTAATTGGGTAATAACGCAAATACGCATGTTATCTGCAGCCCTGAGAGTTGACTCTTTTCCCCCCAATACTAACCCAGGGTTCCCGCTGTCGCTCGCCTATGGCGCCAAATGCGACAAAATATTAATTCTGGCGCATAAAATCTTTAATTGGCGAATTTTACTGGCGCCAACGTAAGATAAAAGCATCCGACAACTAGTACACTTAAATGTCATAAGCGGCCGCGTCAATTACATAAGCGGCCCAAATGTGAAAGGTCACGCGCTATTAGTTTGTTTATCGGTACCGTATAATCAATTATGTCATCAATTGTGTGACACTTTGGGAACATGTGAAGATGAGAGTGGTAATTTGTTAATTGGAACAATTTACGCTGATAATTACATGTGTGGTCAACAGGTGTTAGTTACTTAGTAGCGAACAGAGAAGTGAAAGATCGTCCGTGATGTTGACAAACCTTAAACTTTAGGTAAGTTGACTCAAATAATTACAGTTTGAATATTAAATCGGATGACAATTAAAAGAATAATTTCACTAATGATTGATCTAAAGCCACTGTTACTGCAATGTTAATATTTTCATTTCTGATTGTAAAGGGCTGAAGTGTCTATTCATATGCAAACCCTATTAAAATAAACAATATTTTTCATTGTTAAAAATACTTAGTATCTATTTCATATTTTGTTCTCATTGATTTTTAGATGAAGTCAATTTATAGTAATGTTTTGTTTTTTTAATTTTGTATCTGTAGATCACCAGATTGTCGTGTAGAAGCTGTGAAAGATCTTGGCTCAGTCCAGCCTGTGAGAAGAACTGCTATACTGGCAAAACGGTGGAAAACAGGATGACTAACTTAACATGATGTTCTTGATTACATTTATGCTGTTATGTGTATTTATTTAAATAGAATTTGAAAACCACATAATAGTATGTCTATATTTTAGATAATAAACATGTGCAGCTGTAATAAAATGAAATATTATAAATATGTGTTTGTAATCATAATGATATATAACTGCTAGCATATCTTAGCAAAGATAGGCATGTCTCCCTTGCAGAATTATTGGCTCCAACTTTGGAGCCATTGGCTCCAACTTTTTCTGATTGGCGAATTTGGTGGCGCAAACTAATTTTGACCCAGAGGGAACCCTGCTAACCTTCCTCAAATTATGTAAAATTCACTGCCGCTATAACCTAGATTACATATCATGTATATATAGTAGACTCATAACGTATTTGTTGTATACTACTGCGTAAAATATAGGCAGTGTAAAACATTGTGGTCCATTCCACGAGAATGCCGTCAATGCATTAAAATGACAATATACAGATCCATAGGACATGTTGTTCCCAAAAGCAATAAACATTTGTATGTCCTAGATGAAATGCATGGTCACTGAAATGACTCGGTGCCTATATAGTTTAATGCTCAACTGACCCGGATTTACATAAATTGGTGTTCTTTGTTCGACATGAGCACCGCCATTTTGACGGGCGAATAAATTATCCGACAACGTGCAACCGATCTAACTGAATTTATTTCTAATCATAATTTTCGCAACATGATTTGGTTCGATGAATTCATCTTTACGGTTTAATTTTATAACTGGCATTTTTAATAAACTTTAAATATCGAATGGAAACTTGTAACTTACTCCGTAATCCATAATGCTGTTTCTTGAGCTTCACCGGCAAAGAGGGAACATGTGGTGTGGTGACGCTTAAATCAGACCAATCAATGGCAAAAGAAAAAGAAAACTTTTGATTGGTTCGTTTGTGCCACTCCAAAGGCAATCGCAAACTTTCGGCTCTTTCCGGGAATTTCCGGAAAAGCCCATCGGCGTAAAATTATTGATGTTTAATGACGTCTATAATTATTATTATAATTTACTTTAATAAAAATGTACTATATCTGTATCTGTTCAGGTACGTAGAAGAACCACTATTAGAAATAAAGATAATTTATAATAGATCTAGAAAAGAAATCTTTGTTTTATTCACATGATTCATTACAGCACGGATTTATATGTAATATAAATCCGTGATTTTAGTCGGAAGTTGGAGCTATTAAATATAATCTATAATGATTATATATCTGTGATTCTTATAAATGAAATATTGAGAAATGTTGATAAAATAAAATGCATATTTTCATTTTCCGTATTTTCACTGTAAAAAATATTTTCACTGCATTTTTAAAATTAAAGTAGAAGTCTTAAGAATTGTAAAGGTACGTCAAATACAAGTGATATTTATTGAAGTAAAGTATAGGAGAAGCTTACAAGCCATCTTGGCTTAAATGCTCAGAAGAAGAATAAGAAGGTAAAAGTAAAAAGAAAAAGTACATATTGAACAGAAAATTCAATTTTTTTTTAAATAGATCTACAAGATTTATTTTCATCTTGTGATATGAAAATCATCATATTTCATACCACTCGGTGAAAATAAATTCTTTATTTGATTATTTGAATATCCTCTATATATTGGATGGGAATTACTGTAAAAATTAGGGAAGATGAATGTAATCCCCATAATATTCGCTTTCGAAAAATCACGGATTTATATTACAAGGATCGGACACTATCGTTTAGCTTAAAATCTCGTCGCGCGCATGCGCGGAATCGCACATCGGATAAGGTGGACAGAACGAGAGATGGCGGAACGCACGGAGAGCGAAATATGACAGATTTTCACAAGAGTATGTGGTGTTATTGCAGCTTTGTGAAAAATTATACACATATGAATGTATTGATATAGTATTTTTTGTGCCGCTAAAGTATTTATATATGAAAATATGCCGATAGAACGCTGCAACGCTGAGTTAAAAAGTACCTAATTAAAAAAAAATTAGCCTATTGTTTAGGCATACTCTCTACACTTTGACGCCCTTTTACTTCAAGCACAAATTATTACCGCGATTCAGATTTAGATAATTATTTTTGAAAAGGTTTAATGGTTGCATTGCAAAAAATGTTTCTTGATTGCTTAAAAACTTTTAAAGAAATTCATGTTTGAAATTTATCTTTATTTCTGTGAATTATTTCCAAATGATTTGTACATTTGTACATTTTTTATTTGATTACCTGAATGTTAGTATAAATATAGTAAATATTCTACTGATTTGTCTTTTAAATATATTTTCAGATCATTCAAGACAAGCGTTCATATATAGATAATTTCATTAAATTGGCAAGGAAGAAACTTTTATTGGCATACAGAACAGCTGTTTTATAATGTTGTTTTTTTTTTTTTATTTTGAAACAGATTTGTTTCATAGTTATCCTTCACAATTCACGTCAAATGATTTATTTGTCATATATTTATTTTCATTATTTTTCAAAGATAGGACTATACAAATTTAGTTGTATATTTTCAATTTCATTTATAAATGTTATTAATAGAAAATACATTGTATTTATATATATCCTCTTCAGAATCATTTTCTTATAACACATACCATGGACTGTAGTTAAAGACCACGCACATACAAAATATACATTCAAATTCTATTTGTTTTTTGAAGATTGAGTGTTGCAATTATCACATGTAACCTGGTTATGAAAGTTTGAAAATAAAGTTTTTTAATTATCACTTGTTACCTGGTAATTTACTCCCTTCAAAAGTAATTAAACTTCAAAGAAATTTAAGCGATGTTTAAAAAATAACCAACAGTTACTTTTATTTCGCACAATACTGACTCAAACTGTAAAGCTTTTTATTGTTTTCTAGCATTACATTAAAAAATATCAGAAATATCTTTACATTAAAAAATATCAGAAATATCTTTCTACACGGGGGAGGAAGTGTTACACGAAGGATGGAGTTCTTGTGATAACTTGTTCAGGAGTTCTTGTGATAACTGTCACGGAGTTCGTCGGAAAACATCTGTATATACTACAAAAACACTCGTCAAAAATGGTTATTTTCATCGTTCAAAAATGAGTGTAGGTGCTAAATTAAACTTCAATGATTAAGCTTGTCTTACATCTTGTATTATGTGTCAAAAACTAATTCACAGGCTATTTTTCATCGCCCCTTGCTTCAAATCTGGTAGTTTTGAGTAAAATTTCCAAATTATTTGCCAATTCACAAGTTTTGACCGGTATATCTCTGGTCTTCATCCTTGCCATACATAATTACCTAATTATAGTGCAAAATTGCAAACATAAAGCACCGGCTAACAGATTTATACCAGATTTTTCAAATGCCCCGGAGTTCTTGTGATAACTCTGAAGATGTCACAGAGTTCTTATGATAACTTTTGTTTCTTGTTCAAGTTATCATAAGAACTCCATCCTTCGTGTAACACTTCCTCCCCCGTGTTCTACAGGCATTCGAATAAAAAGAATAATTAAAATATACGAGTGACATTAAAAAGGCCGGAATCGAGACAGCCACACGAGAGTACTTTAATGTTACGATGATTGTCTAGTTCAATTCACCGACATTTGAAAACAGATTTACAAAATAATAATAATGATACGAATGATGAAGGAAATTTAATTATTCTATGAATATGGCAATATTGACAATATCAGCAATATTTTGTACAAAAAAAACGAATAAATTTACTTCACGTGTTGAGCGAATTGTAAAGCCAGCAATACATTACCCGTAAAACAATTGTGCGTCAATAAATTTGACTACATAACGGAATAAATCTTAAATATTGCATCTTTGATCATCTGTGAATAACTCACATCAGCTTCTTTTTATTTTGAAATTGAATTTATTATGTTACCGTTATAATAAATGTAAAATATCTGCTTTTTATATAAAAAATGTAAATTTACCGCGGATTTCGTCAAGTTAATTTTTTAATCGTCGTTGCGGACTGATAGTCTGTATCTTTAAAAAATAAATTAGATATTTGAATTAAACAAGTATTTTCCTTCAAAATAAACTTTTAATTTCCCAAATCGGATAATAAATGGAAAAGCTAATATAAATCCGTGGTGAAATATGGAATATATTGTAGCAATTAAGTATAGGATAAATTATCCGTTAAAAAAATTAAGACTTGTACGTAGGATTTCTTATTTCTGATGGAATACGTACGCTGTTCCAGATCTCCATGTTATATAGTTATATATTAACCTGTTACCCCATGAGCATATTGCGAACTAGAACTGTATCCAAAGGACACGGATGCCTCCACTGACAACATATATATGGTATATAGTGAAAAAATCAACAAAGGGCCATAATTCTGTTAAATTTGGTCGCAGCGAAAATTCCTTCCTTTACAACCATCTACACATTAAGGTTGTTCATCCCTGGAAGTTTAAGCAAAATCTGCCATCCGGTTTAATAGGAGTTGCGTTCACAAAATTTCTATATGGTATATAGTAAAAAATTCAACAAAGGGCCATAATTCTGTTAAATTTGGTCGCAGCAAAAATTCCTTCCTTAACTACCATCTATACATTAAGGTTGTTAATCCCTGGAAGTTTAAGCAAAATCTGCCATCCGGTTGAAGAGGAGTTGCGTTCACAAAATTTCTACATAGTATATTATATATATATAGAAGGGCCATAATTCTGTTAAATTTGGTCGCAGCGAAAATTCCTTCCTTTACTACCATCTACACATTAAGGTTGTTCATCCATAAAGTTTAAGCAAGATCTGCCATCCGGTTTAAGAGGAGTTGCGTTCACATAATTTCTATATGATATATAGTGAAAAAATCAACAAAGGGCCATAATTCTGTTAAATTTGGTCGCAGCGAAAATTCCTTCCTTTAATGTCATCTACACATTAAGGTTGTTCATCCCTGGAAGTTTAAGCAAAATCTGCCATCCGGTTTAAGAGGAGTTGCGTTCACAAGATTTCGGGACGTACGGACGGACGGACAGACAAGTGCAACGCTATATGCTAAATGGCCGTTTTCATTGAAAAGCCTCCTGTTACAAGTTCAAACTGCTATGAAACTATGAAAAATGCTTCAATACTGATGAAAGCCGTAGACAGAATCACAAACTTATTTTGTTTTACAAAATGAAAAACGGTCTCACACCAGATTATTTATCGTCCATAGTTCCACCATCAGTTGGAGAAACGTCTATTTACAATTTACGAAATGCTTCTGACATGCAAACAATACGTACAAGAACTTCTCTTTACTATAATGCATTTCTACCATCTACTTTGAGAGATTGGAACTTACTATCAACAGAGGTACAAAACTCAATATCTTTGTCCTCTTTCAAAACGCAACTTAAAGGTAATATAAAAAAATGCCCCAAATACTACTACATAGGTAAAAGAAAATGGCAAGTCATGCATACACGGCTCCGAACAGAATGTAGCTCTTTAAACCATCACTTATTCAGAAAAAATATGTCCCCCTCACCAAATTGTCAATGTGGTCTCCTGGAAAGTAACCACCACTTCTTCTTTGAGTGTCACCTCTATAATGATATCAGACTCAGACTATTTGATGCTGTTTCTAATATCTGTACTATAACACTTCATACCTTACTAAACGGAGACCAGAATCTTAGCCATGACATTAATTCTAAAATTGTTCAAGCAGTTCATGTATATATACGTGAAAGTAACCGATTTTCACGAGCAAATAATATGCCAACTTGACCTATCCGAATGAATCTTCTTTACCTTCTTTCTTATTTTTTTTTCAATTATTTATATTCTTTAAAAAAAGATTTCTTGAACAATAGCTAAAATCTTCGATTTTTTTCGTTTCAAATATGTTAAAAACTAACTTCATTGTTTCAAACAATATTGCAAACACTGTCATAATTTAACTGCATTGTGCAAACAATATTGCAAACACTGTCATAATTTAACTGCATTGTGCAAATATGTAGGAGAAGACCTTTATAAGCTTTATAGCTTTCGGCTTTAATCCTTTTTCATTCGTGTATCTAATTATTGTAAATGTATTAACAACATGTACTTGTATCATTGTTTGAAATAAACTATGTTTAAACTAATACTGATGAAACTTGGCACAATTGCTGACTGGAACATAGCCGCTCAATCTTAAATTTCCTGTAATATTGGCAACGGGGGCGGGGACGTCTCAAAATTGCCAAAAATCACTATTTTGCATTGTTTTTTTTTTCCCCATCAAAACTGATTTCAAAGTGCTGCAAATTGCTAAAAGGCTTTTCAGCGTTGGTTACACGTTACCTTACGATCGACCTAGCTGAGACCATTTTTAACCTGTCACATGGCGATGAGGGGGGCTGCCGCCCCCTTCAAACCCCCGAAACAGATGGGCACATCCTCCTTCTGGCAACCCCGGTCTGATGTACCTTTTTGATGGGGTGCGGCGCCGAAAAAGTGGTCACGTTTTTTACGAAAAACAGTGTTTGCATGGGGCCTAAATAGGGCATTTTTTTTCACCGAGGCCTCAAAGGGGGGGGGGGGTCAAAAAGCCGTCAAAACACGTCTATATGAGGTAAAGGGTTAAATTATAGCTTGATAAAATAATATATAGTCATATACAGAAAGGCAGTTTCATAGCACCGGAAGAAATGTTTAGCGAATGTGCGTTCTGTGTAAGAAAAACACCAGAGATTTGATGCATCTAAATGGTAAAATATTAAACAATATTATAAATATTCTGATCTAATTCATAGGATATATTAACATAATGATAAGCGATGCAACAGTGGGACTCACTGGAGCTTCTTTTAGAAAATTAATCCTGAATTTGAATTCTTCTGAGACTATACGTATTTCCGTAAGTTTTACACATGCTGACATGAGTGTGCCAGGCGAGTCGGGTGCTTTAAAGTGACGTGAATTCAGAGCATTTTAGAATGGAACTGCGTGCCAAGGATTATGTCAATTTGAAATAAGTTGTAAATTCATACGCTACTCGGAATTAATTTCAATGAAAAAATAATTTATTGAAGAAAACCATTGAATTTGTGGCAAGTCTAGTTACCGCCCATGTATATCCTCGGGGTGCATATTACGATCTTACTGCAACACATAACTGTAGAGAACGCTCATTCTAGTGAGGATACACTTATAAGGAATGTTTGCTGAAAAAGCTCGGTATTTTTTCGTAAAGTGAAACCGCGTGAATATCTGATCAGCCAAACACACGGTTTCACTTTCCGTGAAAATACTGATTTTTCCCCTTAAAACATCCTATCGATGTGCCACTCACTATAAATGAAAAGATTCTACACTTCATCAGATTAGATATAATGAAATACTATGATATACCATGCTCAACTTTTGGTAAATACTTTTATTACAGAAATTTGATGAAACATCAAATTCCTATTGATTTAAGAGAATGCACTATTTTTGAGAAGCTGTTTTCCCTACTACTGGTCAAGTTTATATTGTCCTTTCTTTAAAATAAAAATGCCAGTTTTTTTAATGATACTATGTATGTAGGAGCAAAGAATGGCACAACTGGTACAGATGGGGAGTCAAGGAGCATCTACCAAGTGGAATCTACCAGACAGAAAACTCAACTGGTCAGATATCTGGCAGATGGAGCCAGTTCGTATAAGCTTCCTTCTCCGCAGCGTGTATGATGTTCTACCGACACCAGTTAATCTCCATCGCTGGAAACTAACCGATGATCCATCGTGTACTCTATGTGGCAAGAGAGGAACACTGGAGCATGTTCTTAGTTCTTGCTCAACAGCGCTGTGACAAGGCCGTTACAGGTGGAGGCACGATAGAGTCTTGAGGCAGTTAGCAGACACCCTTGAGAGGGAAAGGAAGAAGCATAGAAAACTCCCTCAGAAAGAGAAGGGAATTTCATTTGTTCGCGAGGGCCAAGCTGGATCTACTGGAGCACAAAAGAGTGGGGTCCTGAACTGGGAGATGAGAGTAGACCTGGAAAAGCGACTTGTTTTCCCAGAGGTGGTCCAGACAACTCTGCGACCAGACATAGTATTGTGGGCCCCGCAGGACAAGAAGATTGTGCTCATTGAACTGACGGTACCTTGGGAAGAGAGGTGTGACGAGGCCTACGAACGTAAATCAGCCAAGTACACCCAGTTAACTGAAGACTGTAGGAAGAAAGGATGGAAAGCAGGGGCTTCCCAGCTAAGTCATTGTGGAAGATGCTGACCGAGATAGGAATAACTGGCTATCAGAGAAAGCAAGTCATCCGCTCAGTCAGTAGTGCAGCTGAAAAGGCATATTGTTGGTTGTGGCTTAGGAGAGATGAAAAGAGCTGGTGCTGTCAACACACAGTGGTTTGATCCCCACTGTGGTCCCACCATATTAGAGTGTCCTAGGTAAAACGGGGCGAAACACTCGATGATGTATGGCACCTACGCTGACGATGTTGACAGTTCATTTTGCAGTACAATATTGTATGCAAAACAACTATTCATACTGTGTTTACCTATAGTGACTCGTGAGTAGATAAAGCGTAACATATCTTGTCTGTGTGTACTCAAATCAATATTTTCAAATATCGATTTTGAGTGAAACCTGGACGCTTATTGTATTGGTTTTGCCAAATGCAGATCATAATTTGTTACGTTGCGTAAGTGAAAATCCTCAATTAAGACCACCATTGGGACTGGTCCAAAGTTGTCTTAATTGAGGGTGGTCTTTATTGTGAATATTCTTATTGCTTACATACTTTATGACCATGGTCTATTTTAGTCATGTTGTATGAACGAAGAATACATGTATGTATATTAATATTATAAAAGTATGTTATAATGTTTAATCTGATGAGTAATAAATATATATCTGAAGAAATTTCACATTAAATTCTCTTTGGCCTGATTTCAATATTAATTATTATATGATGTACATAGTTCACCTATCAAATAAGAAAATAATTCTTCACAAAATAAATGTGCTGAAAGCAACATTAAACCATTCTTAAATTTACTTTCTCACCTTATTTCATACAATAACCCAATAACAACAGTTTTTCACACCTTGTGAAATCAAGTGTCATGCTTAGGAGCATTCAAGCAGACATAACAACAAATTTAAGAATTAGGTAGGTGTTGACTTCAATATCAGTGGTCTCAATAGTGGGGTCAAATAAAGAATAAAACAATGAATTGGGACTGAATGTGGTGGTCTTAAAAGCGGATAAGCAGGTGGTCTTAATTCTGGATCATGTAACCATTAATATAAAGAACAGAAAATTCCATTCTTTTAAAAAATGATCTTAATAGTGAGGTGGTCTTAATTCTGGAATGGTCTTAAGTAAGGATTCTACTGTACATGTATAGGGCAGATAACTCGAAGGTGGGTGACTCCCATTTTTTCGCTTCCGATGTTTCTGTTATCACTTTCTACTATATGAATTCTATTATCTAGGTCTAGTTTTCATTTTGTTTTATGTCTTTATGTAACCCTTGCATACGTCTTTATTGTCATTGAAGCTGACAATAAAAAGTTGTGCAAATCAATATGCAAAAATTGGGATAGTTAGAATGTCAGACATAATCCCCTTTGGACAAAATCCCCTTCGCATACCCGGACAAAATCCCCTTCATGGGTGGACATAATCCCCTTCGTGTTTTTGCAAGGCTGGACAAAATCCCCTTCACTACCCGGACAAAATCCCCTTGTTTCATAGGTTTCTTATGTATTATTATGCTCCATAAAAATTGATGAATAATGTATTATTATACTCCCTAAAAATTGATGAATAATGAACTTTTGTTTTTTTATTTATAATTATGTATCAATAGTTAACCTTTATTTAGTTCAGAAGTTTAAATTATCAACTGCATAACACATATTTGATTAGGCAATTTCTTTAATTGTTTTAAATTGATAAGTATGAAAAACATTTTTATTAGCCATAATTGTTTCATTGATTGTATAAGTTGATACTTCTAATTGATACATATTATCCATTGTTAAAATTTCTATTGATAAAAGAGTGATAATTTAATCAAACCAAGATCACTGCACAACTTGATTGTTATGAATGCTTTAACAAAGCAATTTTAAAGTTATTAAAATGTGCTAATTGAATGTGCTTTTCTGCTAAATAATGGCGAGGCCGAGAGAATTTTTTTGCAGAAACATCCCGAGATGTCGCCCCAGCCAGTGTTATACCCCCGTAACTAACGAGTTTCATATACTATAAATGTTTTATCGCAAGGCATAATGTTTTCTTTTTTGTATAGAAACAAATAAATACATTAATCATTAGTTACATTACAGTTATTTATCATAAGGCAGTTTTTCAAGTTGTTTTCGCTGCCGCAAAAAAATATACAAAAGACATCCAATATAAGAGGCGGATTTTAAACTGTTACCAAGATTGGTTTAAGATTAAAGGGCTTTTTTATTTCATTAATTATCTTTGTTTATATTTTTCATTGTATTTATATATTTATTTTATTTTATTTTATTGATTTCATTTTTTTATGATTTTATGTTGTTTTTTTTGCTACTGGGAATGGTCGTTACCACTGCCCCATTGGAGCCTCTATGAAAAAACTGTATTGATATATACAAGGTGCGAAAAAAACTCGACCGATATATAACAGTCGAGTTTTTTTCCTATATGAATCAATGAAAAAACTGTACTGTTATATATCAATACAGTTTTGAAATGCTCATTGAAGTGTACTGAGTATAATGGGTTAGAAAGAACAAAGGAAAAGCTCACAGCCATGCGATAAATGAGTAAAATGGGAGAAAAAATCTATTTTCATCTTAGTGACTGACCAATCACAAAAGGTACATGCACCATAGTGGTAAAGGTCTTACGGACAATAGTAAATACTACTTACTACCTAAGTACCAAGTTAGTCTTAAGTATCTAAAGTAAGGACCATTCCATTTTCAGTAATTTCCTATATAAATCAATATAATACAAATTGACCTATGGGGCCTGGCAGATTTTGACCTTGAACTTTGTAAAGGTAAAGTTTACACATTAGATTTTAAAACTAAAGACGAAAGATTTTAGAGTATTCCTATATAAAAGCAAGTGACTCATGGGTCACTATGTGCACTGGTAAGCTATACAAATAAAACACACATGAACGCTCACACACAAAATCTATTGCACTAACTCTATATGTCTGTTTCGGGTGGTTTAATGTCATTGTATGAATACTTTTCTTGTTACAAGTAGATATTTCTATGTACAGAGACCATGCCCACTTGGGCAATGTATATAATAAATAAAAAATATTTCAACATTGTTGATGCAGTTTCATTTAATGATCATCTGTCAAAATTCAAACATTCACAAAAATTCAAACATTCACAAAAATTTCTTTTGGTTACCATGGGAATTAGAGTACTGTATGAAATGTTTTGTTGTATGTTTAAACACTTTTTGATCACCGAGGAACCGTCCTTAGTAGTTTTTTGCTTATATTGATTCAATGACTTAGGAAGTGTTGATTTATAGACTAACTTTTTACCAATATGGACTTAACAGTTTATGCAATAAACATGACTTCTTATGTCATTTTTGTTTGTGTGTCAAGATGCTAGGAGGACAGAAGTGAATTTCCACAATGGCTCACTTTGAGCATGTTTTTCTATGACGAGTTAAACTGAATCATCTGTTTTTAGTGTTTTATCACAATTTCACTTAACCACATTGTTCAGATAAAAAAATAATAGAAAGGTATTATACCCTAGAGTTTATGCAAGATTATTTTCCACACAACATGTGAACTTTACTTATAAAATAATGAAAAAATCCTTAGCAACAGGAAGTTTATCAACTGTCTTTAGCAACAAGAACACCTCCAGCTTTAGCTGTATCTTTTTCTTGTTTTTCTACATCTTTGTTTTCCTCTCCTTTGATTTTGAGATTATGCGTTTCCCTATAAAGATTAATTTCTTGACCCTTTGCTTCTAACTGCCTAGACAATGTTTCCACTAGTTTTCCCATCTGAAAAAAAAATCAATTCAGGTAAGATTTACAACATAAAATTTGATTTTAATTATTTCATGAGAAAAAAATCTTGACAAAGTATTATTTAAATATGTTACTTGTTAATAACAATCTACAGAAGCTTGTATCTAATTTAGGTTAGGCATGATCCATTAAGTGGATAATTACTTAAACTCTATATCTATTTTAACACCAATTAACTCTGTAATTTCTTTTTGCAAAACCTGCAAGAGATTCATCTATTAAGGTTAGAAACCAGTTTTGTGAAGAACAGCATTTGAGAAACACTATTTAAGAAGTTAAGGAATAAGCCTACTTGTTCTTTGTTATTTACTAAAGCTGGTAAGACATCTTTTACTGTTCTTTCCACCAAAACTCCTCCCACTAATCTAAAACATTTTCTCTGCTCATCAACTTCTTTTAATGTTTCTATGACCAGCCTGAAATTCAGAGTAAATAGGTAAACAATTGAAAAATTGCAAGTGATATACAAGACTTATGTAAGAGAAAAAACATGACTGTCTGAAACCATTCACAAACACTGTAACACTATGGGTAGTATAAATGTCCACCCAAACAAGACATAAATTGTTAATGCCTTTTATATAATTTAATGATTAAATTGTATATTAGTGTTTATTACAATTTAAGGATAAGAATCGTCACCTTACTTTAAAAAAAAATTTGATGAACTGCTTAGTATTATCCGATTTATCAACATTTATCTTGTTTATGCTGTCAATATTTGCAGTTGTTAATACCAGTAAACTAGATTGTATGCCACTTTGTAAATCTTAGAAACATTTTGCTTGCTTTTTCTCAAGGACTCCCAAAAAAAATGTCCATTCAGTTACCTAGAACTTATGGCATGTATGCGTTACAGGCTTGTGATACTTTATGATGGTTGCTTTGTCAAGAAGTAAAAATATCTCAAAGCCATGTCATATATTAAGGACTAAGGAAGTATAGGGTGAAGTGTCTTATTACTGTTTAAAACCAAAAATAATAAAGACCTCTAGGCCCCAGACATGACGTCCCTTCACAAAATTGGCTCCATGAATTATTGTGAAGTTATGCCATAATAGCAAGCTTGAAAGTTTGGGTAGGGCGAGTTAAAAATTTATCAAACCCGCCCGTCAGGGTGAGAAAGATTCTCCAGATCCAAATGATGTTTCTCTAAATATTTAATATAAATCAAGTTATTCAGTAAAAAAACGCTATGTTGAAGATAATGTTATAAAAGAATACAAGAGTGCCATGGTGGACCTGAAATCTCTCACCTGTATATAGGCCCATGGAGCAGGGCCAATATAAACCCAGGGGCTTTTATTAGAACAAACTTGGTAGCCTCCCATTACAAGATGTTTCATGATAAATATCTAAGCTCTAGCTCTTTTTGGGATTTTTAAAAGAAGATTTTTTTTAGTTTTTACAATACACATATAGGGAAAAAAAATGACCCCCCCCCCCATTTTAACCCCAAAGCCCTTATTTGAACAAACTTGGTAGACACCCATAAGAAATGTTTCATGCTAAATAGCTTACCTCTAGCTCTTAAGGTTTTTTAAAAGAAGATTTTTTTAAAGATTTTACATTATACATAAAGGGAAAAACAATGATCCCCTGGGGCGGGGCCAATTTTAACCCAGGGCCATAATTTGAACAAACTTGGTAGACACCCACTAGAAGATGTTTCATGCTTAATATCTAAGCTCTAGCTCTTTAGGTTTTATAAAAGAAGATTTTTTAAGTTTTTCCTTTCGTTTGCCATGGCAAACAGAGTTCTGCATGGAATTCTTTGAACAATTTTTAAAGTTGACAAGTTGACTACCAAAGGAACATTCCTGTGAAGTTTGGATGAAATGGCTTAGGACGCCGGACGAAAAGCGATCACAAAAGCTCACCGGTGTCACTTTGTGACAGGTGAGCTTAAAAGTATTATAAACATTATTGAACAATATGTAATTGAATAAAGCCAATTATACTAGTAAAATTGAGTTTTATTTTTGGTTTTTACAAATTTTGTCTGTCAATATGCAGGGTGAATGCATTTTATGAAAGGCGAGTAAAATAGATCTATATAAAAAAAACTCGCATTTTCCTAAATTTTTGTTACAGTACCGTTGGTTTAAGGCGAGTTAACACTTTACCAATCCCACGCGCCTAATCTCTGGTTCGACTTTCATTAATTCATAATTTCTAAATTTCAAAAAGCCTGAAGAGACTGGAAAACCTTTTGGTGACTGTCAACACGTGTTGACTTGCCAGTCAATTTGACGTGTTTGAACTTTGAAAATTATGTCGAAAGTCTGGTTATACTATATATTAAGAGAAGTGAAAAAGAACCATACTCGTGTTCTTTCATATCCATTTCAATATCTGATATTTTGCCAACACATTGTCGTTGCTGTTGTCTTAATTCTTGAAAACCAGCAATAATTTGCTCTTGAGACGGTTTCTTTGACGCCATTTTGTAAATCTTGTAAATAAGGATAATACGGTCTCCGGCGAAAATAGACGGTTTCCGTTCACCGGTCTCTGTTTATTTTTGTGAAATTAAATGTAAAAAATGATCATAATGGCATAAACGCATGTTAGATATTATTGTCATTATTGTCTTTGAAGTGGAATTTTCTAATCTCATCATAAAAAACTGGTTTTAAATCAATATCAGTGTTAACTATTCTACAAAGACCTCGTATCAATATTTATCCATATTTCTTGCAATTCTGCATTAAAATTTGCAGCATCTTTTAGTTTCTGAACTGGGAAATGTTAATTTTTTTCTATTATAGATTTGACAAATTTGCCTTGTCAGTTTTAACACATTAAGAAGATAAAATATTAAAAAAACATGATTATAAAACTTTTGCAACTTCCTTTTCACTTTAATGCAGATCCTTTTTAAAAAAAAATAAAATATCATACATGAGCAGAAAACAGTTACAAAAAATTTAAAGTGTCAAAAGTCATGCTGTGTACGTATTGGGGATTTAATATAGTACCCTGCTGATAAGAGAGTCCCTCAGGGTAAATAACAAAAGGCAGATGATAAATATAAGTAGGCAATGTAAATTCTGTATTCTCTGGATGTTGTTGCAAATAAATTACAAGTAGTACAAAAAGAAAAAAGAAAACTGAAATATTTTTGCATTTAATAATAAACTTATAAAAATAACCATATTGCATAACTTGCTTTAGACCACATATATACAGACTTATTAATTCTATTATCATCCATATTAATAACTCTAAAATACTGTCTAAATACAGACACCCACTGTCTAACAATTGGTGGTTTCCAACCCATCTCTCCACTTACAGCCACATTCGGAGTGTATCTTCCAACACCCAAGTAGTAACGCATGGCCCTATGATGAACTGCATTAATGTAAGAGTAAGATTTATCACCCCAAATCGGGGCACTGTAATTAATTATGGGTAAAGCATCTAACATGGATTGAAGATCTTTGGCGTTTTCTGCCAACAAATCCATGTCAGTTAAAGTATACTAGTACCCCACAGGTACATATCAATACTTAATCCACACATATCAATACTTAATCCACATTTCAAACATACCACCATTATACATAAATATCTATTTTCAGAATAATATATATCATTTATATTAATCTTAGGTAATTCTCAGTTTGAGAAGGTAAGAGAGATTATAAATGAGATAAAATTGACAAAATTTAGGCTAATTATAAACATATTAACTAAAACAACCATACGTTAAGATAAAAAGTAACTAATTGGTATAATTTCCCCACCCCACCCCCAAAAAAATGACTGAATTTTGTTTAATTAGCATTTCAATGTTTCATATTTTATTACCAGATTATAATAAAATCATAGAATCATATTTAATATCAGTTAAAGTTATAATTATTTATATTTACTTATTCTAACATTTAAGTTTTAAAGTACAAAATCAGTAAAAGTAATGACTTTGAAAAATTATTGTTCTAATATTTTACGCCATATTTTACAAAATCCAATATTCACAACTTCAAATTTATTATGAAAAACTATTATACAGATATCTATATTTATCTATCTTTTTGTAAAAGTCAAATTGCTATTCATTGAAATAAATGGTAACTGCTTAATACATATAATAGGTCTGGTGCACTTTGTGTAACCTTTAGTGTGAACTCAAGCTTATCTCTAAGATTTACATCATAAAACAGCATAGAAATTGAGATAAAGCTGAATGTTCATATTGACAGCAAATTATGTACATAAAACAACAAAATATTTACAAAAAGGGGGGATTTAAAAGTCGCACCTATGATTGGTATGAAAAATTGCTCCTCAGTTACTTGCAGCATTTTTCAAGAAATATTTATTCTAGGCTCTGGCTTAGACCATTTTATGCAGCATCCTGAAAACAACAAATATGTAAATTTTATATTAATGAAGTACACTGAAAATAATATATACTCAACATCACTAATTCCGTGTCATCACTTACTTCACGGTAATGGCATATTTTCATGTGACCAGTGTTAAAATTTGTCAGAATCGACATATTTTATTCATAGAGCTATACAACAAAGTTTTTTGCAAAATATTTTAAATCTCTAGATTTTTTTACGTGAACAAGAACAACATTTTACGAATTTCTGCAAAAAGCAATAAAAGTCCATTAAATTTGTGCGTATGTCTGAAACAATCATCATTTTCTAAATGTTCCTGTTTGTTGAAAAAATAAATTTTGAGTTACAAAGTAAGAATAATTTCAATATTAAGAATCAAGCAAAATAACATGTAGAAATTTTACTGAAACATGAAAAAACTGAAATGTAACACCATTACCGCGATTTAAATGATGACATACTATTTTCAAAATGGCCGACCTATGGTCTACGTTTTGTTCATTTAATTAAATTAGACTGAATATATTGTTGTTTCCTTGTGTCATACAGCAGAAAACACCTATATGTTATAGCTTATGACAATTTTTGTACCATAAAATTCATTTCTTGTTTTTTATCTGGTTTCAAAGCGTTAAGTACCGTGAACTAAGAGGAGCACAGTATACTATCAAGGCAAGATATATACTTGTAATAGTGATCAGGTTCTAATGAGAATCAATGCTTTACACGGAGACCAAACGATCACAAATTATAACTGGAGTAAATTCTCAGGGCTCAGTAGACTTATAAATAAGTCTCATGGACTAAACAACAACAACTAGTAAATTCAATTTCAATCAATTCTTTTAATATATGAAAAGCCCTAACAAATTTAATGAGTATACTAATCAAATTATATTTAGTTTTATATTAAGAACAACTATATTTATGCAACGGAGTCAATTATCACTGAAAATACCTAAAATGAGATTTTTTGCTTAGTATATTTATCAACCTTTTCTGAACACATTCGTGATTTAATTTTGGAAGCAGTTAGTCCAAAAAATGTGTTTTCAAACGTTTTAAAACGGTACCTGTACTATTTTTATCTGCTATCGCGTAACCTGTCAATTATCGATAACGCTCCGCCCCCTGTTGAGGCATCAATGAGGGAAATCGGTAGTTCCATATATGCGTGAATTACCGGTCCATACTGGTCCATACTACTCGTAATTCATGTATCGTACAAATACCGTACATCTTTTATGAATATCGTCTACCTTTTATTTAGCTTTTTTTATAAAATAAGAAATTGTCGGCCAATGTACGTAACATAATGTATGAAACATAAATAACTAAGCATAGCGACAAATCGCACGACCACGGGGTTGATTAAAAATATAGTTGCTAAAATATCCATAATGTGTGAAAATAATGTGTCTGTCCCGTTAATCTGATAGATATTACATTGAGTTTATGGACTTTTCTACGGATTCAAGGGCTTGCTTTACATTCAACCTCGTTTTCTAACAATGTCAAGTAAAACAACAACAAAAACAGACAACATTTTTTTATGTGAACGCCTATATGACTTGTGGTAAGGTCTCCCTGACAAATTTCTAAACCATTTTCGGTTGTCTAAGGATGATTATTTCTCTATGAATCAATAAAAAAAGATTTATAAGGAAAAAGCTGACTGTTTAAACGAATATTTTATCTCAGTTTCTACCGTTGATGCATCAAATACCCAATTACCGCCTTTCTTTCCTAGAACGGAGAGCATATTACCCAATTTCACTATCCAATCACAAGAGGTAAAAGATATTCTTGCAAATTTAACTTTAAATAAAGCAACAGGGCCGGACGAAATTAGCCATCGAATTTTAAAAGAAACGCGAAACAGTATTTGTTATCCTCTTAGTGTACTTTTTAATAGATCACTCAATGAAGGCTCATATCCCAGTTCCTGGAAACTTGCAAATGTTATGCCCCTTTTTAAAAAGGGTGACCCCCATATTCCCTCCAATTATAGACCTATATCACTAATAAGCTGCATTGGGAAAGTCATGGAAAGAATTGTATTTAAGCATATATATAACCATTTGCATTGTAATAAATTGATATATCCGTTACAATCAGGGTTTCTTCCGGGCCATTCGACAGTTTATCAACTAATCGACATGTATCATCAAATTTGCGAATCATTTGACAAAAAGCAATCTACTTGCATTGTATTTTGTGATATATCAAAAGCGTTCGATAGGGTGTGGCATTCGGGTTTACTTTTCAAACTGAAACAATATGGTATAAATAATGAACTTCTTACATGGATTGAAAATTATTTATCTAATCGTAAACAATCTGTTTTTGTTGGTCCTGAATGTTCGGAAGTGCTAAATATACCAGCGGGTGTCCCACAGGGCTCGGCCCTTGGTCCCCTTTTATTTCTTATATATGTGAACGATATTGCTGAAAATCTATTAAGCGTAACAAGACTTTTTGCTGACGATAGCTCTTTATCCGTTTCCTCTAACGATCTAAATTACATTGAAAGTACTCTTAACTCTGACCTTGAAAAAATAAATAAATGGTCTAAACAATGGTTGATTAATTTTAACCCAAATAAAACAGAAGTTATGTTCTTCTCTCAAAATCATGCAATCAAACCCTCTTTAGTTTTTGATAATATCTCTCTAGATTTCGTGGATAATCACAAACATTTAGGATTAACTCTTTCTTGCGACTTGAAATGGCACGATCATATTAATAATATTTCAGCTTCTGCGTCAAAAGTATTAGGCTCTATGCGTGCTTTAAAATTCCAACTTAAAAGATCTACTTTAAACCAGATTTATATATCTTATATGCGTCCGATACTTGAGTACGCCTCAATTGTTTGGGATGGATGTGCTGCATATGAAAAACAATCACTTGAGCAATTACAATACGAAGCCGCTAGAATTATTACGGGTGCAACTCGGTCAGTATCGATAGATTTTTAGGTCAAAGAAGTTGGCTGGGTCTCACTCTCTGATAGGCGAAAAATTCAAAAACTTGTAATTGTTTACAAAGCTAAAAAAGGTTTACTACCGGACTATTTATCTTCTTTGTTTCCGCCTACTGTGTCTGAAATTTCTTCTTATCCTTTGCGAAATAATAACGACTATGTTACTATTGCTAGACGCACTCAGTTATATAATGCATCGTTTTTACCATCCTCGTTAGAATTATGGAATAACCTCGACCCAAATATACGAAACTCTCAGACACTCAACATATTTAAATCTAGACTAAAAAATCTTTTTAAAGCACCAACGGTTCCGAAGCGCTATTTTTATGGCCAGAGATACTTATCAATATTGCATACACGTCTAAGAAATAATTGTAGTAATTTAAATAACGATTTATATAATAACCATTTGCGCGAAGACCCTTTTTGTTAATGTGATATTGTGATTGAAAATACCGAGCATTTCTTTTTCAAATGTAATCGTTACGTCGAACAACGAATAATACTCTTTCGAGAAACTCGATCTTACCATCCATTAAACATTGATACACTATTGTTCGGTCGTGAAAATTTAGAATACGAAGATAACGTTGTCATTTTCGAATCAGTTCAAAAATTTGTCAAGACAACTCATCGTTTTGATAATATTTGACTTTTCATTTTGTGTTTATACTAAAATTCGTCAATTACATTGGCTTTTTTGTTCTAATCCAGCGTTCTTAAATAACATTATTCATTACCAATCTTTCCCCAAAAACCAAACTTCAACTATTTTAACAACTACAGTGAGATCGGGATGGCAACCTGTGGATGGATCGCACTTTAAAATCAAAACTGTACATTAAATCTTAATGAATAAATGAACTGTTCAAAAATGAAATACATATTTTTAAGTTTATATGCATGTTTAAATAATCATTGTTGCCTTAAAGTATTTTCTTTTGTAAAATTAATTTCTGGGAAGGGCTTAATCTAATGTTGTGAGAACTTGTTGCCCAACCCATTTGCATTTTGATATATATATACTTTATTTGTATGCTATATTTGTAAACATGTATTAAATGCAATAAAATATGTTTAAACTAAAATAAAAAAAGATAATAAAATAAATTATCAGTGAATGCTTTGAATAAATTGTTCGCTAGTAAATCGAACACAGTACTAATAAACCTGGGAGAAAGTTTGGAATTTATTGTATATCCCAGTAGAAACTGGATCTCTATGCCGTGCATAGATGATTTTCATGATAATAGAAGTCAAGAAGGTCAGATCATAATGATCGAGTGATACCTTTTATTTCTATTAAAATATGTGAAGCATTTATATCAATTTGGAGGAAAAAATATATAAAATCCCGTTCTTATTTGTACATCTACCATGGACTTTAAAATACTGTCAGAAGCTCAGTTTTTTTGTTATTTTAATTTATATTTTAACGGAATTTCATACACGAGTAGACAGATAGAGTGACACTGGTATAATATAATAATAATGCTGATGATAATAATAATAAACTTCAAATGTGAAACAATTAAATACCCCGCTAGCGGTGCACAAATACGTCCCATTTCCCCCCACCGAGTGCCTCAAATTTTACCGAAAGTCACGTGACATGTGCAACCGATACCAGACTAACGGTAAATCACGTTAAGATGTGAAGAAATTTCTGTTATAAACTGATATTAATCAGCAACTTTTTAATTGGTCAGATGTCACTGGGTCATAAAATGTTGTTAGTGTATGTTACCGCAACTTGTGACCCTCTCTGGTGCGATATTTGTGTATTATGTAATTATTTAGCGTGAAACGTAGGGGTCCGAGAGAGAACAGCCAATTTATGACACTTCGTTTGATGCGGATCGGACTAACTTTGAATCGGCATAACTTTTTTAATAATCAAGCAATTAACATGCGGTTTAAAGCACATGAAAGGGAATTCATTTACGGAGGGAACCGTGTCAGGGATTTTTGTTTGCTCAATCAGCGACTTAATTATCTTTAATTACGTAATATGTATGGTGAAAAAAGTCGCATAAAATGTTTGACGTTACGTAATATTTTTTTGAGAAAAGATAGACAAAATTTGAGACACGGTTCCCCAGATATTATAAGTATGTTTATTTTCCAAAAGTTTGATGACAAAAAAATATCAAATGACTTTGATATGACGATTTAAAATTTTAGGATTTTTATTAAAAATCAATCATTTACAAAGACTTTTTTTTCAAATATGTTATTTTTTATGATGATCAACGACATTTAATGCATAAAGATTAAATAAATAACAATTATTACTAAAATAAGTTGGTTTAAATGACATTTATGTGATTACCACGGAAAGTGTCTGTTGTCACCTAAGATTATGTTTATGATATATTTTATATGTGGTCGATTATAATAAACGTAAACGTTTGTATTAAGGACTATAAGTCCAGTTTAATGTTTCAAGGCTAAGCCTTGTTGTACTGACCAGATGAGGTACAGTACCTAACCTAGCTAACAATGTCAAAGTCAGCTTATAATATTGTATATACCATGCAATAAGTATGAAAGATAGTAACTCATAACTTATAGATGAACTGTTAACTTAGATTACCGTAAATACCCATCCTATTGTACATACTCAATACATAGAATAAATTTCAATTGATATTTGTAATTTATAAACATTCATTGTGCTCTGTATACATCTTAAAGTAAACTTACTTTTTTAACTCAGTTAATTATTTTCATAAATAAACGTACGGTGTGCCTGTTTTGCTAAAAAAATATGTTGCGCTAAAAAATCTCCTTCACACATTTTAGTCATACCAGTCATTTCCGTAGCATTGTGCTAAAAAGACAAACTCATCACAGTGATTACCTCCCTTGGCAGAATTTTAACTGCACTGCACTGATAAAGGGAGATCACTGCGTATGTTCCAAGGGAGGTTGCTGAAAAGATCTCCGTTGTCTATTTTAGTCATACCATCCAATGTCGTTATTTGTGATCTGTTTTATATTCTAGATGTAATCATTTATAAATAATAGTTTATTTCCAGAATAAGTATTTTTATACGCATGAACAAATAGAATGAAACTTTTTTTTCAAGTATTTTATTTGATTGTCGTAAACATCAACAACAAATTGCCAAAAAATTGCCAAGCCAGAGCTGAGAGCGCCATACTCGCGAATTGGGCTAAATTGGTCCTTTGCACAGTAATTTAATGCACTTTGAATTTAAACAATTTTGGTTTCCTGGCCTTCCATTTAACCCAGTTCTATCGGAGCATTAACTTCCTTAGTAGGTCTTGTCCCGACTCTCCAGCAAATTGCCTGTCTATTTTCTGGGTCAGTAAGTTTTGTTTATTTTAGATTTGTACACTTATGTTACACTGCTGATTAACTCACAGGATATCTGTTGGATCCGTAAATTTTATATGTCAGTGTAAAATTGCTGTAACAAAATGTTGAAATTATTAGGAAATACTGTAACAAACTTGAACTGTAAATTTGTATGTCATTAAACTGAAATTTCAGCCTACTGTAAAGGAGGGAAACAAGAGCAAAGCTCCAGATAAGCATCGTTTTATCATTAAAACGAAATGATTTTCACCAAAAACAGATTTATTTCAAATTCTGTCATTCAAAAATGAATTTGTTTTCATATTGGGCAATTTATATTCCGATAAATTCGCTGAAATAACACAAACAGTTTTCCGTAATATTTACTGTGGTATATTTTGTCAAGAGACATAAAATACTACAACACTGCTAATGCACAGTTTCTCAAGTGCTAAGCGTGATCTCCCTTCCAGAAAGAAAATGTGAAAACTAGGTCAGAACGAGCGAAAAAAATAAACAGCATATATATTTTATGCTAAATATTGTAAAAAGAACAGAGCAATAGGAAATTGTGCTTGGAATTGAGTCAGAGTTGATGGCAAATGTCATCGTTTCTAGTCAGGAAAAAAGGTGAAACATAGTGGACTTAAATTTAATGATTACAGAAAAGTTACTTCAGTTACTTCATACATACTTTGACTGAAAAAACTTTCTGTTTTCTGTTATCATGGTAACGTTATGTCTCAATTCCATGACTCAAAGAAAACTGAGCCTTCCTTTGCAGATGGTGTAGTTGCTTATCTGATACTTAATATGAGAATTGATCAAACAGTTCTTGGCCCGATGTACTTTCGGTAGTCAGAGAACCCAACTTATGGTCTTACTATCAATATAATCGCCCACAACATCAATGCACTTTGCCCACCTGTGCTCCAACTTGTTTAACCCTTCAAAATAGAACTCTCTATTTTGGTCCTCAAAGAACTCATTGACGGCCTCCATGACACCTTCATTGCTTCCAAAACGTCTACCACGAAGCTTGGTTTTTAGTTTCGGAGACAGGTAGAAGTTAAAGGGGGGTCAAGTCCGGCGAACAGGGTCGGCAAAATCTCAGAAAATTGTACTTGTCCACGGACAAGTAACTTACAAAATTTACTTGTCCGTACTCAATGTTTACTTGTCCGTATTTATATTTAATATTTACTGCAAATGTCAATAAAGAAGAGCAATATGATCATGAACTTGTTTTCAATTTATTAAACATTCTGTGCCATATGTTTAATAATATAATATATTATGATTATAATATAGTTTATATTTATAAAATATTAACGGCAGTAGATTTAAGTAGAACGGCAGTGATTGACAAATTGGGTATATTTTACTGCAAGGAGCATTGGTCTTTTGCCAGCACTTTTTCAGTTTTTCCTTGTGTCACTTGCACCCAAATTGGTCTATAAATATGTCTACATTTTTTGCACTCTAGTACCATTTCTTATTTATTCACTCCTTATTCTATTCATCTATATAATATTCATTTGAATCCTGTTAAACAAAATCATATGTACTCTTGAGTTAGATTTGTCAAATTGATGACATCTGGCTTTTTTTAACGATATAGGATTATCACGGAACATAATATCATATACATATATTATATACGCTTGGTTGCAGCAGATGAGTTGTGAAAACTTTGACATCAGTATCATCGGCAACGAAATCTGACATGTATAATTTAACACCAGTATTAGACAGCATAGAGCTAATTATAAGACAAAACAAAGGCATTTTCACTAGAAATCTTTCCATGAAATAAATTATAAAAGGACTTTGTCGACATAAATTCAAGCAGTCAAATTGCTGATATGATTCAACTAATTTTGCGTAAATATTCCCGAATGACCTGTAAAAGTTATATTTAATTTTTATACAACACAGCGGTATTTCAAAGACAATTGTTGCAATATGATCTTAAAGATTGTGCAATACTTGTCACCATGCTGTATCTGCTATCTAAACAATAAATGCACTTCAAAAGACCACAACTTCCAAGTCAATTTTATGGCAGAATCCCCGTTGCTACCGAAAATATTTTATTGCAGTGGCCAAGTCGACAGTCATTAACCAAAACAAACATGCACCCCACATAGTGACCTTAATATGTTCTATAATTAGTTAATTGTCGCGCGCATGCAGTAACTGCATGACGTAAGGAAAACCCCAAGCCTGGTTGGTCGCTATTTATGTAAACACTTTAAATAGTAACACCCTAATGCACAGAATGCCCTCATGAATGATCAATCTTTATGACATCATACTTTACATGCTAGTTTTTGTATTAAATGTGTGATTTTCCTTCTGATTTAGATCTATTAGAAAAGAACTAGATTTTTTCTTCAGAATTCCTCTTTTAGCCGCTGAAATTTACTTGTCCACGGACAAGTAAACTGCAGAATTTTACTTGCCCGGACCTACAATTGTACGACTCGGGCAACTCGGACAATTGATTTTGCCGGCCCTGGCGAATATTGGGGATGGGGAAGAATTTCGAAGTTGCAGTCAGTTGCAGCAGCCATCGCAACTTTGGATGTGTGAGCTGGCTCATTGTCGTGGAGAAGCAGAATGCTTTGAGTCAGTTTGCCCCTCCTTTCACGTGTGATTTCTTGACACGGACGTCTCAATTCGTCTGCATAGTACGTTTATGGTACGACCTTGCTCAAGATAGTCAATCATGATTATCCACTCACTAACCCAAAAAATTGAAGCCATCATCTTCCCTGCTGATGGCAACCTCTTGAATTTCTTCAGGAGGGGTGAGTCAGGGTACCTCCACTGCATGCTCTGTTTTTTATCCCCCGCCGATGGAATCGGGAGGGGGATATAGTTTTGGCGTTGTCCGTCCTTCCGTCCGTCCGTCTGTCCGTCCATCCATCCGTCCGTCCGAATTTCGTTTCTGGAGTAGTTCTCTGCAACTAATGGCTGGAATTCAACGAAACTTTATGGGAATGTTGATCAGCATGTGAAGTTGTGCACCTGGGTATTTTCGTCTGGATATTTTTAGTATTTTTAGAGTTATTGCCCTTGACTTAGTAAAACGTCCGAATTTCGTTTCCGGAGTAGTTCTCTGCAACTAATGGCTGGAATTCAACGAAACTTTATGGGAATGTTCATCAGCATGTGAAGTTGTGCACCTGGGTATTTTCTTCTGGATATTTTTAGTATTTTTATTGCCCTTGACTTAGTAAAATTTTGTAATTTTCAACTTGTGTCGCATGTAACTCAAAAAGTATTTGACCTAGAGTCATGAAACTTTACAGGAATGTTGATCAGTATGTGTAGTTGTGTACCTGGGTATTTTCGTCTGGATATTTTTAGCATTTTTAGAGTTATTGCCCTTGACTTAGTAAAATTTTTGTAATTTTCAACTTGTGTCGCATGTAACTCAAAAAGTGTTTGACCTAGAGTCATGAAACTTTACAGGAATGTTGATCAGTATGTGTAGTTGTGCACCTGGGTATTTTCGTCCGGATTATTTTTACTTTTTTTAGAGTTATTGCCCTTGACTTAGTAAAATTTTGCAATTTTCAACTTGTGTCACATGTAACTCAAAAAGTATTTGACCTAAAGTCATGATACTTTACAGGAATGTTGATCAGCATGATTGTGTAGTTGTGCACCTGGGTATTTTCGTCTGGATTTATTTAGTATTTTTAGAGTTATTGCCCTTGACTTAGAAAATGTTTGCAATTTTCAACATGTGTCGCATGTAACTCAAAAAGGATTTGACATAGAGTCATTTAACCTTATTGGAAAGTTGCTCAGCATATTTAGTTTGTTCCTGGGGTTTCGCTTGTGGATTTATCCAGTATTTGTAGAGTTATTTCCCTTGACTTAGTAAAAACTGTTTCATTATGTTGTTATTTGATCCTTGAGTGCTTGAGTTAGAATCGACCATCTTTACAGGAATAATGATCAACATCACTAAATTACGAATAATGAAGTCTGGAGATTAAGATGTTTTTACATCTAGGTGAGCTATTGTGATCCCCCACCGTCCGTCGTCATGCGTTGTCAGCAATTTCTTTAAACAACATCTCCTCAGAAACAAATGACTGCACAGCAACCAAACTTTACAGGAATGATCCTAGGGTGGTCCCCTGCCAAAGTTGATCAAATGGTTCCGGTCTGTTGCATAGCCTTATGTCTTCAGTTGTTGTGTTAATAATAACCAGTACTCGGCGGGGGATATAAATTCAACGAATTTGCTTGTTTATTCTGTATCGGAGTGATGGACCCATGTTTCATCCTGAGTTACGATCGGGTAGATATAATAAGGTTCATCCTCGTAGCTAGACAAAAGTTATCTTGAAATGTCAAGCCTGGTCGGTTTCTGGTCGTCGGTCAACTGTCTGGGGACCCATCGACATGCCATAGACATCAGTCAGAATTGCCTAAACTGATCCAAAGCTTATACCCACTTCCCTAGCAATGCTTTGCAGGTCTCACCTTCTGCCGCACATGACCAGATCATGCACAGCTTCGGCAGTTCCATCGTTGGTGGCCTTTTTTGGCCGCCCAGGCCTCTCATCATCTCTGCTCTCCCTGCCCCTCTTAAATTCAGCAGCCCATTTTTTCACAGTGCTATACGAAGGGTCCTCTTTACCAAGTGTATCCATGAAGTCTTCATGGATTTCCTTTGGGGACATCCCTTACTTACAGAGTTACTCCCTTTCTTACAGAGGTACTTAATGAAAGCTCTGATTTCAACTTTCTCCATTTGGTCTAAATGACACACCCCTCTACAGATCAAAGTGTGTTTTGTGTTACTTAATCTGTGTAAAACCGCATGTAACTCGATCAGTAATCTTAAATAAGATATCGGTATCAATGTATTGTATGTAAATGTCAGTGTCTTGGTTAGAAGTATATCGGCCGAGAACTTTTGATCATACCTGGTAATATACATGAAATATGACCCTCCAACAAAAACAATCTAAAAAACTAGTTGAAAATTAAAAAGCATTTTTCTCAATTTCCATCTGGTTTCCAGAATACTAAAGACCTTGTATAATATTAACAATTGAACGGTGAATTAAAGCTGGCATAATATTATACTTTGCAATGTTTATGAATTGTGCAAATCACAAACAACTCCTTGATCCCTTAATAAAATCATTCAAGCATCTTGATTGGCTTATGATAGGCAGCTCTTCATTTTTCTAAAGTTTGATCTTTAGATAAAACTTTTTTGAGCCTGTGGAGGCATGCAGCTTTACAAGTGTCAAGAGCTGGTTTTATTTTAATAGACTATTTGCTTCAATTATAATTTTGGTGAAAAGTATCCCCATAATTATGCTCCCTGAAAAATTTCTGGGGAGCATATAGTTGCCGGGTTGTCCGTCTGTCTGTCCAGGCGCACAAGAGGACACTTGTTGGGTACCTCCGGCGCACAGGAGGACACTTGGGTAATTCTATTCATTCCGTCAGTATTGTTGGGTACTTTTGTTTCTTAATTGGGTACTTTTAAACAAAAGAAGTACCCAATAAATGTCCATTCGAAGGAACGTCCGTCTGTACGTACATATGTCCCGAATTCTTGTCCGGCCCATAATTTTGTTATTTGAAGTCGGATTTAACAACTATTTCACAGAAATGATCACCATATTGAGACAACACCATATTGAGACGACGTGTCGCGCACAACATTTGGGTCGCTGCCTTGAAGGTCAAGGTCACAGCATGACCTTGTAGCAAAATCTTAACTGGCCCATAACTTCTTTATTTGAAATCGGATTTTACAAATATTTCACAGACATGATCACCATATTGAGACGACATGGAGCCTGCAACATTTTGGTCGCTACTTTGAATGTCAAGGTCACAGCATGACCTTGCAGAAAAATTTTGTCTGGCACATAACTTCGATATTTAAAGTCGGATTTTAAAACTTTTTCACAGAAATGGTCACCATATTGAGACGATGTGTCGCGCGCAACATTTGGATAGCTATCTTGAAGGTCAAGGTCACAGCATGACCTCGAAGAAAAATCGTGTCCGGCCCATAACTTTGTTATTTGAAGTCGGATTTTACAACTATTTCACAGACATGATCACCATATTGAGACGACGTGTCACATGCAACAATTGGGTCGCTACCTTTGTCAATGTCACAGCATGACCTTGTAGTAAAATCGTGTCCGACCTATAACTTTGTTATTTGAAGTCTGATTTTACAACTATTTCACAGAAATGATCAACATATTGAGATGACATGTTGCGCGCAAGTCGGTAGATAGATCTCATTGAGTAGAAGTGCAGTGCAAAGAACAGTAACTCTGACTTGCCTAAGTTTGGAATTATCAAACTTTGTCTGGGACATAACTCTGAAACTACAAAAGATATACTTTTCTGTGTCCAAAACCTAGTCGGGGAGTATCACCCGGTTCACCCGGTTCTCGGGTTTTCAGTATTTTAAATTTTTTGTTTGCTTTGACTTTTTGCATTTCAGACCTCACACAAGTTATTTAGCAGTTATTTAATGATCATCTTGTGAATCCAATGCTAATTTTGAAATATGAACTATATTGGTTAAATCTAGAAATTTTCACCTTATTTTAATTACAGATGAAAGGAGTACAGTATTACATAAAGTAAATCCATTAAGTGTTAGGTGGCTGAAGTTTGGATGAAACAGATGTCCTTTACTTGGTCAGCTGTATCTGATGATGGGAACCTGCACACTGGACATGCTGGGAACCAGAGTGGGGGAAAACGGACCAAAACATCCCATTACAATGATATACTACAAAATTTGCCAACAACTGCTGGACAGGCAGTGTCTAATTGGGACATTGATGGAGGCCTTGCTGCTGACTTTGATGGTTCCCTGTCAGGGCTTGGAACTGAGCTAGGATCAACCACTTATAACATGAGGTAATAAGGCTGTATTTGTTTCCAATATTTTTAGAAGAAATGTTAGCTTGTGCTCTTAAAGGGACTCTACTGAGGTTTAATGACATGATAGATATGGAAATCTTTTTTTGAGATTTGACATTTGTGTACCATTTGACCAAAATACCTGTGTGCAAAAATTTGAGATCATTTCCTTGCTCCATTTTGCCATAATAATCATTATACTGTGCAAAATGACCCACAGATCACTCAAATCTGGCTAAGAATCACACAAAAAATTGATATTCTATTTAATTCTGAGTATGGTACATTTCTTTAATATCCCGAATGTCCATTATAAAAATGGATATTTTGGATATAAATGTACTCAGAAGTACAAGTGTAAGAATTTCAAATTTAATGTTTTCACTCTTTTTGATGTCAGTAATTTTGTGCCAGCTTATTTCGTTGCAAGATTTTTTATAAATGTTTGGAACTTTTCACTAAGGCGTTTAAAATAAAGCAAAAATGTTTGGGCAATTTGGGAAAACCTTTTTTTGGGGTAAAAAATACTCTAAAAAATTTTTTTTTCTAAATTTCCCAAAAATTTGGCGTCAATGTTTTCAAACCCAAGGGAAGTAAACCCATAGGTTTAACCCAAAATTCCCTTTAAAAGGTTTAAAAATTAAATTTAAGGGGAAGGGAATGAAAAAGAATAATAGAGCCTTAAATGAGGGGGGGTGTGGGCCTTTTTTTAATGCCCCCAACCCTTAGAAACTTTGGGGAAAGGGGGGTTAGATTTTTGCCCTTTTAACCGGGTTTGTCATACTGGTTTTGGGCAGAGCACAAAAAGTGGGGAAAGTGGGGGGATTTTTTCCCTTGGGATACAATTTTTTGTAATTTAAAAAAAAGCACATTTAATTGGAAATTTATTTTAATTTCCTTTATCCCGGGAAATTTTTTCTAAAAGGGAATATGTATATTAGTTGCATTTTCTGGTTCAGTGAATTTTCACAAGTTAATGTGTCATATATGTCTTGAGTATATATGTGTAAGCATCTACTGTCATCTTTCATTTTTAACATGTTGGCCACAAACAAGAATATGTTCAATTCTCTTCAGTATTTCATTGAAATATGTTTCAATTCTCTTTCAGTATTTCAAATACTGTTACCCCATAAAGTAAAGGAAAATATTTTCTTTAACAGTGACAATCATATCGATGAAATTAACAATATTCAGTATTTGTAAATTACGTATATTTCAGTTTGTGAGTGATATTCAATGAATTAAAAATTTGTTGTTTATTTTATATTTCAGTGAGGCTCTTTTAGCTCTGCCAGTTTTTAAACAGGAGAATTTAGACAATGGGTTTGTATATTTGAATTTAGAATGATTATTGTTTTATTAATTAAGGAAGAATAACTATAATTATCTGAAGATAAGTATGACCACATGAAAGAAATAAATAAAATAAAAACTTTCTATAATGTATATAAATTTTGCTACTTCACAATTGTCTTGTTAGTTAAACAAGAGAACTTACTTTACTGTCTACTATCAGTAATACATCTCTTCTTCTGAAGCTTCTTAATTGCTTTTAAAAAGAAGTTTTATTCCCTATCAATAAAGGTAAAAGGCGGAATATTGAAATTTCATTTTCCATTTGATCCATATCATAGAATTGGATTGTCTATTTATAATAAAACTTACATATAGTGGATATTTGTTTAGTTTGTATGTAAGATTGAAATATATTTAACAGAGTGAATACCAAATTTTATATTTTTACAAGTGGCACAGCCACAACTTGCCAAGTGAAAATATTAGAGCTGGAATTCACAAGTGCTATCTCGGTTTTCAAATCACCACCAGGGTCTGTAAATACTATGCAGACCTATTCCTTGTACGTAACTACTTCTTACCATTGTAATGCACAGGTGTGTTATTAAACAATGGCCTAGTGTGATTGTAGGAAGGACACTTTGAGAAAAAAAAATGTTGTTATTATTATCTCCTAAGAATGGCGTTTAGTATAAGAGCTGTTTTGTTTGACTACTCAATTTTGTTGTCTTTTAACAAATTCACACAATTTTCACACATATTCTGACGAACTAAGAAGTTTCCATTGAGTGAATATGCTTGTTATCTATTATTTAGGTTCCAGTACATATTGGGGGCTGCAACATCACCTGCAGTAAAAGTAAATGAAGAAACACTCACATATCTTAACCAGGGTAAGAGGATTTAAATTATAATTGCAAAATATTTAAGGTTGATTTTAAATGTACAGGTTGATAATATTGTCTTTGTATATTTTAATATTAATCATCTTGGGTTAAAACTAAGTCTCCAGGTTAGGGCTAAGGAAATGTTAACATAAATATGGCTGCAGGCTGGGTGTGAATGAGCCTGCTTGTGAATGGCAGTGATAAATGTAATCTTTCATACTCGTGATCGAACATCAGCTCCCTAGTTAGATAATAGAAAAGATAAAATCATAGAGAAATTTAGTTCTCTCACAAAGTTATCTGAGCATGAGATGAAAAGAAGCTGTTATCTCCATTTAGGTCCAGTACATCAGGGTCATTTTAGTGTTTAATTGTAACGTGGAATTAATTCGTCATGTCTATTTAAACAGGTCAGTCTTATGAGATAAAGTTGAAGAAACTGGGAGATCTCTCCGATTATGAGGGACAATTTCTGAGGGTGAGCTTATTTATCTATCATTGTAACAAAGTATAATGTAATGCAATATGAAGTATAATTTCTAATTCAGCCCCTGATTTGTGTGTTTGTGTAAACAACTCACCTGCAAACAAAGGTGCCATTGTAATTGGTTTTTTGTTGTTTTTTTTGTGTGTTTTTTTGTTTTGTTTTTGTTTTTGTTTTGTTTGTTTTTTTGAGAAAAAAGGGTGACTGTCCTTAAACATTCACCATGTTGTTCTCCAGACTGGGCACTTTGTGACTTTTTCCTCTTTCCTAGACTGAAGAAACATCTTGTAGGTCAACACTACAAGAGTAGAAATGGACTAGAGTCAGCCATTTTTCTGTAATTGAAAGGCATACCTAAGGACTATGTTGAAGCATTTTAACATTTGATTTAACATCTGAAACTTTGTTTTTCAGTAGGAGGAGATTATTTGAAAGGGTTAAAAATAGACTTTTGTAAAGTATTTGTTCTTTTGTTAAATTTATTGCATTATATATTGACCATATTATATTACATATTGATCCACCTCTTATGAAGTCCTTGTCCAATCAGTCACTTGAGGAGGAACATTGCCATGCCCATATGGTCATTATGTCAAGGTCACATGAAATACTTATAATACCCCCGAAACAAAGTTGGGGGGGGGGGGTATTTAGGTGTCACTCGGTGGTCGGTCCAGCGGTCCGTTGCATTTTCCTTGTCTGGAGCATAACTTGAAGACTAATGATTGGAATTCAATACAACTTCATACAATGATCAAGCACATTGAGAGGAAGTGCGCACAAGAACCATAACTCTATCTTGACTAATTACATAGTTATTGCCATTTGTTATTTTTCCTTGTCCGGAGCATAACTTGAAAACTACTGGTTGGAAATCAAAACAACTTCATACAATGGTCAAGCACAATAAGTGGAAGTGCAGTGCACAAGAGCCATAGCTCTATCTAAAGTAATTACAGAGTTATTGCCCTTTGTAACTTTTCCATTGCTTTCTTTTGTCCGGACCATAACTTGAAGACTAATGGTTGGAATTCAATATTACTTCATACAATGATCAAGCACATTGAGAGGAAGTGCAGTGCACAAGAACCATAACTCTATCTAGACTAATTACAGAGTTATTGCCCTTTGTTACTTTTCCTTGTCTGGAGCATAACTTGAAAACTACTGGTTGGAATTTAAAACAACTTCATACAATGGTCAAGCACAATAAGAGGAAGTGCAATGCACAAGAACCATAACTCTATCTGAGGTAATTACAGAGTTATTGCCCTTTGTTACTTTTCCATTGATTTTCTTGTCCAGAGCATAACTTGAAGACTAATGGTTGGAATTCAATACAACTTCATACAATGATCAAGCACATTGAGAGGAAGTGCAATGCACAGAAACCATAAGTCTTTCTTGACTCATTTAAGAGTTTTTGCCCTTTATAACTTTTTATTGTCCAGTGCATAACTTGAAAATTAATGGTTGGAATTCAATGAAACTTCATACAATGGTCAAGGGCAGTGAGATGAAGTGCAGTGCACAAAAACCATAACTCTATTTGGACAAATTACAGTTATTGCCCTTTGTTACTTTTTTTGTCCAGTGCATAACTTGAAAACTAGTAGTTGGAATTCAGTACAACTTCATACAATGGTAGAGGGCAATGAGGGGAAGTGCAGTGTACAATAACCATAACACCATCTTCAGTATTTGTAGAGTTATTGCCCTTTTTTCTTTTTCCTTGTCCGGTGCATAACTTTAAAACTAATGTTTAAAGCAACTTCATACAATGGTTAGGTGCAATGAGGGGAAGTGCAGTGCTCAAGAAGCATAACTCTTTATGGACTTATTACAGGGTAATTCAATAAAACTTCATCAAAAGTCAACCACATTAAAAGGAAATGCAACATACAAGAACCACAACTATCTTTAATTTCCCACAACCATAACTCTATTTCAATTCTTTTGCAAGGTATTCTGTTACTAGTTATTAGTGACTAGCATATCTCTAAAAGTATTTGAGTTATCAACTTGAAACTTCATAGGTAGATAGACCTCATTGAGTAGGAGTGCAGTGCACAAGAATGATAACTCTACTTTGCATAATTTTTGAGTTATTGCCCTTTGTTATTTTTCAAAATTGATTTTTGTCCAGAGCATAACTCAAAAGGCCTTTGAGATATCAACATGAAACTTCATAGGTGCATAGATCTCACTCAGGAGGTGTGCAGTGCACAAGAATGATAACTCTACCATTCATAAATTTTGAGTTATTGCCCTTTGTTATTTTTCATACTTAATTTTTCACCTGAGTGGAGCATAACTAAAAAAGAGTTTGAGATATCAACATGAAATGTCATAGGTGGATAGATTTTATTGAGGAGGAATGCTGTGCACAAGAATGATAACTGTTCCCTGTACAATTTTTGAGTTATTGCCCTTTGTTCTTTTTCATACTATTTTGTCCGGAGCTTATCTCAAAAAGTATTTGAGGTATCAACTTGAAACTTCATAGGTGGATGGATCTCATTGAGGAAGAGTGCAGTGCACAAGAATGATAACTCTACCCTGCATAATTGTTTAGTTATTGCCCTTTTTTTATTTTTCAAAATAATTTTTTGTCCAGAGCATAACTCAAAAGGCCTTTGAGATATCATAATGAAACTTCATAGGTGCATAGATCTAACTCAGGAAGTGTGCAGTGCACAAGAATGATAACTCTACCTTTTATAATTTTTGAGTTATTGCCCTTTGTTATTTTTCATACTTAATTTTTCAATTCAATTTTTTTCTCAAAAAGTATTTGAGGTATCAACTTGAAACTTCATAGGTGGATAGATTTTACTGAGGAGGGATGCAGCACACAAGAATGATAACCTACCCTGCATTATTTTTTTGTTATTTTCAGCCATCAGTATTCACATAGGTTTCAAATCTGTAATCACTATAGCTATCAGTTTTCATTACCAAAAGACCTCTTAAAATGGAATTATTCTGCTCTACTACATATACATTCTTCCAATGAGCAAACACATATGGCGGGGGATGGCCATGTTGACATGGCTCTTGTTAAACTTATGAACTTATACATTGTATCATAATAAGGTATTATTATTTTATTTATATATATTACTGTTTATATAACACTTTACCTCTATAAAATGTATTTTATAAGGTATGTAAGTATGCCATATTGACAGAAAGTGTCATTCACTAAAGTCTGTCATAAGCACTTGCTTTCCTCTAAATTTCCTAAAAAAAATTATATACAAATGAAATCTTGTTGTTGTAGTTTCAACATGAATGAACTTATTTTATTGTGTTTTTTTAGAGCACTGTTAGAGTTTGTTTTCATGAAAGGAGATTACAGTATATGGAGAAAGAACAGTTAGATTCTTGGATGACAACACGCCCTGGGGAGAGAATTTTAGATATAGGTATACTTAAGGTCATATAATAGTCATATAACATGTTATTTGATTCAATAGTTATATAACATGTTTTTTGATTCAATAGTCATATAACATGTTATTTGATTCAATAGTCATATAACATGTTATTTGATTCAATAGTCATATAACATGTTATTTGATTCAATAGTCATGTAACATGTTATTTGATTCAATAGTCATATAACATGTTATTTGATTCAATAGTCATGTAACATGTTATTTGATTCAATAGTCATATAACATGTTATTTGATTCAATAGTCATGTAACATGTTATTTGATTCAATAGTCATATAACATGTTATTTGATTCAATAGTCATGTAACATGTTATTTGATTCAATAGTCATATAACATGTTATTTGATTCAATAGTCATATAACATGTTATTTGATTCAATAGTCATGTAACATGTTATTTGATTCAATAGTCATATAACATGTTATTTGATTCAATAGTCATATAACATGTTATTTGATTCAGGAAGGATATGTATCAAAGTCTGATCTTATTCTTATTACACAATTATGCTACATTATTTTATTAAAGGAACATCAATGATTCTACTCTGGTGTCTGATTCTGCCTGAAATAATGCATACAGGGGCACCTGAGGTCTTCTTCCACCAGGAAAGCTGAAAAGTCGTCATATGACCTTCACTGTGTTGGTGCAACTAAAAACCCAACCAAAAAAAAATATATTAATACCTAGAGCAAGAAGTTGTAACAAGGCATATAATGGTTATAATAATGTGTCATTTACATTAAAAAATAAGCAGTATTTTAAAAATTTCACTATTGAAGATGTAAGACAATGTATATGTAATGTTTTTTCTTTACACAGATATTCCACTATCATATGGCCTTGTTGACGTTGTAGTCGACTCAAATAGACTGAATTCTATAGACTTTATCTGGGATCCTACAAAAGAGACTGGAATATATGTTAAAGTTAACTGTATTAGCACGGAATTTACGGCCAAAAAACATGGCGGAGAGAAGGGTGTGCCATTTCGGCTGCAAATTGAAAGCAAAGACTCTGATAATGAGTCATCAAAATTAGTACATTGTGCTTCATGTCAGATTAAAGTGTTTAAGGTAAGTTAGACAATTTTATGCTCCCACATGGAACGGGGTGGATAGGCCACTCAGATAGGTTTGACCTTATCAGGCTGTCACACTGTCCATCTGTAGACTGACTAAACAGTGGAATGTTGGAGGCATTCATGTACTATGGTGGTCACAGGATCTTAAAGAGATTTAACAGAATGAAATATTCACTGAAACTACAATGCCCATAGGTTAGATATTTGATTTAAAGCAACACCTTTCGGTCTCCTAAAAAATATATAAAGATTATGGCACCTGGGTCAAAATAGGCCCAAACCAATTTCGTACTTACTTTATATAGACTAGTATAGGGAAATACATTTAAATATACTCTAAAACTACTGGTCCTATGTTGTTCTCCTCTACAAAAATTACATAAATCAGGTCCCAGAGACAAAATTGGTGCTCTGGGGGTCACTAAGTTAACATTTCATTGATCAGAGTTGAGGCATATATTGGGAAATACATTTAAATATTCTCGTGTGAAACTACAATGTCAAGAGCTGAGATAATTGGCATGGTGTATTGCCTAGTGTACCTCTGCAAAAGTTACATTAATGGCCTTAAACACATTGTGTTATATAATTTGATGTGTCAGATTTCATGGCCAGAAGTTGTATTAATGGCATTTTAGCTTTGTCAAGTGAACTTCTGCTAAAGTTATATAGAGTCAAGCATGGTATTCATCTTCCACGATGACAATGATAGTTGCTTCAGTTTTAGTTTCAGTCTTCAGATTTGAATCATATGTCCACTATATTGCATTTGATCATGACATTAAATATTGTCTATGTTTGCAATGAAGTTATTGGACTTTCTAGCAATGGATTTCATATATGACTAGTATGAGTATTAACATGATGTCACATCTGATATCTGATATTTATATAAAAAAATGGTTTAATTTTAAAATTTATTTTAGCCTAAAGGTGCTGACAGGAAACACAAGACAGATAGAGAGAAAATGGAAAAAAGAACAGGGTCAGAAAAGGTCTGTACAAGTTTAATTTGAATCATACACCCTAAGGTATGAATAAAGAAATAGCTTGCAATAGTAGAACTGTATAGATTAGCAATGGGAAAACGCATTGAAACTCATTCAAATTAATTACTACATGCTATATTCATAATTAAGCTTAAATAGATCATGTTTAAACTGATTGAAATATTATTTTGATTCTCTCAGGAGAATTGATCTCTAGATAGTGTTGAGTGATGACTACTTTTATAGTTTGGTTCAATACACTTACTTTTATGTTCTATTCAGAGAATGAAAATTTTATATTTCTTTTTAGGAGAAGTACCAACCTTCGTATGAGTGTACTGTTTTGACTGATGTAAGTGCTTTTAAATCTTTACTTATTGGTGGATAATTTTACTGATAGGACACAATAGGATATTTGTTGGGTACAAGGAATTTTCTTTTTGTTTGTATAAGGTTAATATATTCTGGACACAATAGGATATTTGTTGGGTACAAGGAACTTTCTTTTTGTTTGTATAAGGTTAATATATTCTGGACACAATAGGATATTTGTTGGGTACAAGGAACTTTCTTTTTGTTTGTTATAAGGTTAATATATTCTGGACACAATAGGATATTTGTTGGGTACAAGGAACTTTCTTTTTGTTTGTATAAGGTTAATATATTCTGGACACAATAGGATATTTGTTGGGTACAAGGAACTTTCTTTTTGTTTGTATAAGGTTAATATATTCTGGACACAATAGGATATTTGTTGGGTACAAGGAATTTTCTTTTTGTTTGTATAAGGTTAATATATTCTGGACACAATAGGATATTTGTTGGGTACAAGGAACTTTCTTTTTGTTTGTATAAGGTTAATATATTCTGGCTTCCATAGGCCTCATAATTCACACAATAACCATATCTTGGCAAGTAATATAACTGTGGCATCCATTCAGCCCCCCCCCCCCCCAGTTATTTCCCCTGTTATACTTAAAACAATAAACATTTTTACTAAACAAACAATAGGCACTTATGTGGCTTTTAATATCACTGTTGTCAAGGTTTCCGAGGCTAGAAAACAGTTATTTTTTAATATCTACATAAAGCAAAACTGAGTTTCTTGGACATGATTTGAAAAATCATGCAATATTCATCCATTTGGTGTTAAAAGGATCAAAAATGCAGTCTTGATTTATAATCCCATTTTCTGTTTTATTTAGATTCCCATAGAGCAGGTCATACAAACCAGTAGAAATGGTTTAAATAGTACAGGATCATTTGGTAGTCTTGCTCAGGCATTCAAGGAACAAAGGTATAATATCTTACTTTATAAAAGTAAACTTCTTAAAACTTTGGTGCCACATGAAACCTAGAGAATTTGCTTTATATTGCATTATTACTTTCATTGATATTTCTCAAACCAGGAAATATTTTACAGTTGTATAGTAACATGATATATTAAATAAGATAACTAATGGGATATTAATTTCTACAGGTCATCAGTATCAAAACTTACAACAACCTGTATGCTACTGGAATTTGGGTCGGTGTAAATCATCATACTATGACTATTTAACTGTTTTGTATACTAAGGTAATTAATGAGGGAATAATGATATAAATGGTATTTAGAACTCTTTATTTATATATAAACATTGTTCTTTCTTATTTTGATTGTTTTTCTTCACCATCTTTGAAACTAGTACAGGTATTTATTTGAACCTTGAAATGTATAAAAACTTGATTTGATGACACTACTACCTGTACAATATTGTTTTATGCCTTTAAGCTCAAAATCTAGTTTCCTTTTTATGTAGAATTGTTATAATAAGAATTTGTTACAAAAATGCACATTATTATTTCATAATACCCCTGTTAGTACTACTCCTACACAAATATACAAGAAACAGCAAGGAATGGACCAATGGAGGTTCCACAATACTTCTAATGGGTATGTTAACAAATCCATTTTGTAAAATTATTTCAATATACTCTAGGGCAGATAAATCACAAGTATTTTACTATTTTAGAGCCAAGTTAGTCTGCAATAAGTTGCAATATTACTTGATTTAAAGTTTGATTTTAAGTTTTACTATTCAGAAATAAGTGAGGCTATCCTACTCACCTATGTGTTGGTATAACTTAAAGTTTAGTGTGCAAGTTCATATCTAATTAATGGAGGTGTTTGTTTGACACTGCATACATGCCTTTTAGATATTAATTGGAGGCCTTAACTCTTGCATGTATTTTGACTAATTTACAGCACTTTGTAAGGTTTGAAATTCCTGGATAAAGTTCTGTGTACAAGATCAATTTTCACAGCTATGAATACATTTACTTGGAACTTAAGACAATGGGTGTAAAATGGTAACAGGAATATGTGTTTTTCCTGTTATGATTGTCAGATATTGCTCACGGTTGTAATTTGAGTTTATAAACATTTGCAGAAAAGAAAATTGTTGTTATTTCAGGTCTCCTCCAAAGTTCAATGAAGCAAGTCCAAACAACACTGCAAGTAGCAAGAAACCAAATATGTAAGTTAAAATATTGGCACCTTTGTTCTTTCAAAGATTTGTCTGATTAATTTGGTGGTCTAGATTTACCAATAGCACCAGTCTAGGGGAAATATACGTTTGTTAGTCATACTTAAATTATTACTGTCATAAAACTTGCTTGTCGTCTGCTACAGTGGCACAATAATACCATTAATCACCAAGGTATATATGAAACAATTATAAGATTATGTCACCCTTATCTATCATTATAGTGCAACTTATGATCCAAATATGGTTAGGGTCCACTTTAAGGGGTTTTATGGGATAAGACTTACGTATTTGAATGGCCATTTATGGATGGGGCACTTGCGCATAGAAGAATATCACATTTCATTAACATCATGGTCTAGAAGCTTCTGGCATATAGGAGTACCACTATATAAGTTGTCATGTATATGATTTATAAATTGTATAATTATAACCAAAAATATTTCAGTGGTCCCCCAGTGACATCTACACCTCTTGTTGAACCAATGTCTCCATATGTTATGATGGAAAGTCCTTCACCTATAGACACTGTAAGTTGCGTTCTGATTAATAAAGAATAATTTCTTACACAAATTTATTATAATCTTATTGTTGGTGCATACATGATTTTGATTGGTAAAACTCAAATTAATAATTGAATTCTAATATTTTCTTTCATGCTTTTACCAAAGGAGCTTTTGTGATCTCATGTTGTCCATAGTACATTGTCAGTTGTTACCCAGAGTTCCTTTGAACATCTTCTCCTAAACCACACTGTAGACTTTGGTAAATAAAGGTGTTTAGCAGGTGTGACGATGTTTTTACAGTGATGCTAACATTTATTTTATTGTTAATTATAGACATTTGAGTAGACCTGCAAGCAGTACTGATTCATAATATACATACCAATTTCAGCCACAGAACCTTACAGCTGAGGCTAATGCAAAAGAAGTACAGTCATGGCTTCAATTCAACAGGTTCTCGCAATATGTCAATGTTTTTCAAAATTTCTCAGGTAAGTTTCCACCATCTTAAGTAAAACTTCTTTGAAATCTGTGAATGCATTAGCTTGCTATTTGAAAAATTTTTTTGGAAACAGTTCTGTTAAAAATTCCATATACGATGGTTGTTAAATATGTTGCATAAAACTGAAAACAAACAGATACTATCAAGAAGTCATTTGCTTTTGTTGGACTTGATGAAAAAAGATCAGTAAACAGTTAAGTGGCAGATGTGTACAAAAACACAAATCTGCTGGGGACTGTGGGAATTATCTTTTAGAAGATTCTTAAAAGGCATGAATATAGCAAATATAATTACAGTCTAACTTGCCCATGCGACCACGTATATTAAGCGACTTTTGTCTTAAACGACCACTTTAAATTCCCCCCGATCATTTTCTTTCATATCTTTAATGTATTAAGCGACTTTTGCTCAACGCGACCAGCGACCGCTAATTAGTCACCTAATTGAGATCAGTCTTTTCATTAAACGACCAGTTTTACCTGTCAAGTAATTGTGTTTTTAGAGAACGGCGCCTCGTAATGGCACAAGTGTCAACAATCAAAACACAACAAATAAACGTGTGAAAAACTCTATTTTTCAAACCGTTTTAGCGTATGCAAATGAACTTAAGTATACGCGTGACGTGTATTATCCAATAATATCGGATAAACAATGCAACGCTCCGCCCCTACTGAGATGGTGTATACGCTTCGCTTGTTGACATTTAGACTGCATTGAATTGACCTTGAACTTGATCAGCAATTAAATTAATCGTAACAATTAGATGTAGTTTGTTTATTTGAAATGAAAAAATACACAACAGAAAACATCTTCACTAATAGGGTTTTCGTGTTGGAGACAAGGAAAAACAACGGAGAAGTTGAAAAATTCTGGAAAAAATGTCAAACATGTACGTAATGGATCAAAACTGTTTTGGGTTTTGGGTTTTTCCCTTGCGCGGTCACTTAATACACGTTTGACTGTACTTCAAAACAATTTACAACTATACAGTAGTAATGGTCATGCTAGAAACAGTTGTAAAAGTACACTGATATTCATTCAATTGTAGGGGCAGATTTATTACGACTTACACGTGATGATTTAATACAGATTTGTGGACTCGCAGATGGTATTAGATTAAATAATGCTCTTCAGTCTAGGTATGAACTCTTTTATTATAATGGTTTACATTAAAACTTATTAGAGTAATTTTACTACAATATTTACAATCCATGAATCATTGTAAATGGGCCTCCAAGGCTTACAGATATTGAATCACTTGCCCGTCCTCACCACTTTAGGGTTCAAGTCCCATAAGTGACCTTTATAAAGAGAAAACACTTGTTCATTACATCACTGAAACTTTGAATTTGAAAATTTCTAAACATGCTTCAAAAATATTCTTGACCTGTAATTTTTTCTGTACCCCAAATGAAATTGAGTTGATTTGATTTTACTGTTTGTTTTACAGGACTGTCAGACCAAGACTTACTTTGTATATGTGTCAGGAGCAAGGAACAGGTTAATATATCATCATTAAGATTTATATACATTTACTATTGTTAATGAGTTAGTTATACGTACTTTTGCAGACCTGCACTTTGTGGTCATGATGAGCTTTTCTGATTCATGTTTTTTCCAATTTTCTTTGTGTTTCTCTCTCTGGGCAAAGATCCAATTGTTTATATGATTCATAATCATTATAGAAAAGAAAGAGACCACATTATTTGTCTTATATGGGAATACCTTCCAAAATCCTTTTATCCCTCAAACAGCAAGGGGTAAAGCTTAGGTATTTGGTCAATACATTGCAAGTTTGTTATCCCCCGCCGATGGAATCGGGAGGGGGATATAGTTTTGGCGTTGTCCGTCCGAATTTCGTTTCCGGAGTAGTTCTCTGCAACTACTGGCTGGAATTCAACAAAACTATGGGAATCATCAATATCAAGAGGAGATGCGCATATCTTCAGCTTGTTCCGGTCAGACCCTTTAAATCAGAGTTATGGCCCTTGATTAGTTATACAGTATGCACATAGAGTAAAAATCATTTCCGCACTACTTCTCTGCAACTACTGGCTGGAATTCAACTAAACTTTATGGGAACCTTCAATACCAAGAGGAGATGCGCATATCTTCGGCTTGTTCCGGTCAGACACTTTAACTCTAAAATCGACCTATAACTTTGTTATTATCCCCCGCCGATGGAATCGGGAGGGGGATATAGTTTTGGCGTTGTCCGTCCGTCCATCCGTCCGTCCGAATTTCGTTTCCGGAGTAGTTCTCTGCAACTACTGGCTGGAATTCAACGAAACTTTATGGGAATCATCAATATCAAGAGGAGATGCGCATATCGTCGGCTTGTTCCGGTCCGACCCTTTAACTCAGAGTTATGGCCCTTGATTAGTTATGTAGTATGCATATAGAGTAAAAATCGTTTCCGGAGTAGTTCTCTGCAACTACTGGCTGGAATTCAACGAAACTTTATGGGAATCATCAATACCAAGAGGAGATGCGCATATCGTCGGCTTGTTCCGGTCAGACACTTTAACTCAGAGTTATGGCCCTTGATTAGTTATGCAGTATGCATATGGAGTAAAAATCGTTTCCGCGCTACTTCTCTGCAACTACTGGCTGGAATTCAACAAAACTTTATGGGAACCTTCAATACCAAGAGGAGATGCGCATATCGTCGGCTTGTTCCGGTCAGACACTTTAACTCAGAGTTATGGCCCTTGATTAGTTATGCAGTATGCATATGGAGTAAAAATTGTTTCCGCGCTACTTCTCTGCAACTACTGGCTGGAATTCAACGAAACTTTATGGGAATCTTCAATACCAAGAGGAGATGCGCATATCGTTGCCTTGTTCCGGTCAGACACTTTAACTCAGAGTTATGGCCCTTGATTAGTTATGCAGTATCCATATAGAAAAATATTCGTTTCCGCGCTACTTCTCTGCAACTACTGGCTGGAATTCAACAAAACTTTATGGGAATCTTCAATACCAAGAGGAGATGCGCATATTGTTGCCTTGTTCCAGTCAGACACTTTAACTCATAGTTATGGCCCTTGATTAGTTATGCAGTATCCATATAGAAAAATATTCGTTTCCTCGCTACTTCTCTGCAACTACTGGCTGGAATTCAATGAAACTTTATTTGAACCTTCAATACCAAGAGGAGATGCGCATATTGTCGCCTTGTTCGGGTCAGACATTTTAACTTAGAGTTATGACCCTTGATAACTTAGGCAGTATACAACCAGAGCAATAATCGTTTCCGTGCTACTTCTCTGTAACTACTGGCTGGAATTCAATGAAACTTTATGGGATACTTAAAGAGGAGATGTGCATATAGTCGCCTTGTTCCGGTCAGATACTTATAACACAGATTTATGGCCCTTGATTAGTTATGTAGTATGCATACATCTCATTGGCATTTCCAGATGTTACTATTTAACACAAAGTTATGGCTCTGTTATTTCCCTGAATATTTATAAAGTTCAAAGAATATTACTGTATATGCCATGATTAATATATAAATAAAGCCTTATGTCTTCAGTTGTTGTGTTAATAATAACCAGTACTCGGCGGGGATATAAATTCAACGAACTTGCTTGTTCACATCAACATGCTTGTGTCAGAATTGGTTATGCCTCCTTGAGCACATGGTTTTGTATAGTGTCTTACAGAAAAAAACATTTAAAGCAGAATACTAATACCAGAGATAGTTGGTGTGAATAATTACCTAGTGAACTTATATATAATTTTTTTCAAGCTAGACCTGGGGTCATAAATAACACTGCCCAGGTCACTTTTGTTACATTGGCTTGCATAGGAAAATAGCATTTAAATATTCACTCAGTTTACTTATACTTACATATGATAACATATTAAACTTCTTATGTAAATGTACATTTCTTAGAGGTTAGATATTTGGCCATGTATTATTGGCTAGTAGACCTCTTAGTCAGGTCCCTGGGGTCAAAATTAACCCTGCCACCCAGGGACATTTCAGTACCATTGATTTGTAATGAAAATTTCCCATAAAAAACCTTTACTTAAAATTTTGTTCAAATAAAAGTCCCTTGTTTAAAATTGGCCCAGCGGCCTATATACAGGTGAGCGATTTCAGGTCCATCATGGCCCTCTTGTTTTAGAAATATTCTATAAGAATATCTTAATGATACATTTCTATTTTTTCCTCGTCAATATTTTAAACACTTACTGAAAAAGTGCCCATTGTGGACCATTCCATTTTAATGTATTATGTACATACAACAGTTTTAATCACCTCAACACAAAGTATTCTCTGCAAAACATTTATATGATTAAAATGTCTTAGCCCTGGGCATTTTGTTTTGAGGGTAAGTTTTAAATGTTTTTCCTGTTAGATATTTAAGACCAGTTTTAACACAGTTTTGTGAGATGTGAACAAACTGGGTAACTAAGACTTGTACCTGTAGTGTGGATTTTGAATGAAATATTCTTATTTTTGTACTATGGCATTGCCTATGGCCTGGTTCAACTATCAAAAACAGAGAATTCAATCATGCTGTCCTGCTGGCAGATCTTTGTTCTATCAATGAGAGATGGTTTTTGAAAATAGAGTTACACTCAACTGGAATATTGTTGTTTATTCAAGTTATGAAAGTTAAAACTTTTATAGAATAAGACTGTAACAATTGTTTGATTTTTAGCTCGACTATACGAAGTATATGGAGAGCTGTCCTACTCGCCCCGGCGTCCGCGTCCAGATTTTAGATTAAAGTTTTGGTGCAGTAAAATATTTTTCACTATAACTTTGTCATTTCTTAAGGTATCAACTTCAAACTTCAAATATATGTTCCTTATCATCAACCACATCTTATGTGACAAGGTTCATAACTCTAGCACCAATATTTTCAGATTTATCTCCCCTTGAACTTAGAATTTTCCTTAAAAAATACTATTTTTTACTGATACTTCTTTATTTCTTAAGGGATCAACCTCATACTTCAAATATATGTACCTTATTATCATCCCCATCTTATGTGACAAGGTTCATAACTCTAGCACCAATATTTTCAGATTTATCTCCCCTTGAACTTAGAATTTTCCTCGAAAAATACTATTTCTTACTGTTTCTTCTTTATTTCTTAAGGGATCAACCTCATACTTCAAATATATTTACGTTATCATCATCCCCATCTTATGTGACAAGGTTCATAACTCTAGCACCAATATTTTCAGATTTATCTCCCTTTGAACTTAGAATTTTCCATAAAAAATAATATTTTTTACTGTAACTTATTTATTTCTGAAGAGATCAACTTCATACTTCAAATATATTTACGTTATCATCATCCACATCTTATGTGACAAGGTTCATAACTCTAGCACCAATATTGCAAGAATTATCTCCCCATAAACTTAGATTTATTTACTAGAAAAATGTTATTTTTTATTTTAACTTTTTTATTTTTAAAGGTATCTACCTCAAACTTCAAATACTTATTCCTTATCATCAGTTACATTTTATATGACAATGTTCATAACTCTTGAAGCAATATTTACAGATTTATCTCTCTTTGAACTTAGGATTTTCTTTAAGAAATATAATAACTTCTTTATTTTTTAAGGTATCTACTTCAAACTTCAAATATATATTTCTTATCATTACACAAATGTTGTGTGGCAAGGTCCATAACTCTAGCATGACTATTTCTAGAATTATTCCCCTTGATCTTGGAATTTATGTTAACAAATGTTATTTTTTACTGTAACTTAATTTCATTAGTCGAGCTTTGCTGTCTCCTGTGACAGCTCTTGTTAGCTAGACTATTCGATAAGAATAAGTAGAGCTATTGTAGTCACCCGAGCGTCGGCGTAACCACTTATGTTAAAGTTTTTGTAATAGTTCAAATATTTTCAAAGTCCATTGACATATGGCTTTGAAACTTTGCACACTTGTTCACCATCATAACCCCAACCTGTAGACAGGAGGAGGTAACTCTATCAAGCATTTTGACAGAATCATGCCCCTTTTTCAACTTAGAATTTACGTTAAAGTTTTTGTAATACCTCAAATATTTTCAAAGTCCATTGACATATGGGTTTGAAACTTTGCATACTTATTCACCATCATGGCCCCAACCTGTAGACAGGAGGAGGTAACTCTATCAAGCATTTTGACAGAATTATGCCCCTTTTTCGACTTAGAATTTATGTTAAAGTTTTTGTAATAGTTCAAATATTTTCAAAGTCCATTGACATATGGCTTTGAAACTTTGCACACTTGTTCACCATCATGACCCCAACATGTAGACAGGAGGAGGTAACTCTATCAAGCATTTTGACAGAATTATGCCCCTTTTTCGACTTAGAATTTACGTTAAAGTTTTTGTAATACCTCAAACATTTTCAAAGTCCATTGACATATGGCTTTGAAACTTTGCACACTTGTTAACCATCATGACCCCAACCTGTAGACAGGAGGAGGTAACTCTATCAAGCATTTTGACAGAATTATGCCCCTTTTTAGCTCGACTTTTTTTTTTTTTTTTTTGAAAAAAAAAGTAGAGGTATTGTTATAGTCAGGTCGGCGTTGCCGTTGCCGTCTCCGTTGCCGTTGCCGTTGCCGTCCGAAAACTTGTACCTGGATCATAACTTTTTTATTTCTTGGTGTATTGTCTTCATACTTGGCCACAACAACCCTTGGGACAAGACCTTTCAGTAGACCACACTAACCTTGACCTTCATCCATAAATGACCTTGACCTTCAAGGTTAAAAGTCCAATTTTTGCTTGTTCATGCTGTTATTGGCTGTTACTTTGTTATTTTTGAATGGATTGTCTTCAAACTTGAACATAATAATCTTCAAGGATATCCCTTAAAAATAACCAGTCAGACCTTGACATTCACTCATCAATGACCTTGACTTTGAAGGTCAAATTATTGAAATTTTCATTTTTTTGGCTATTATTGGCTGTAACTTTGTTATTTTTGAATGGATTGTCTTCAAACTTGAACATAATAATCTTCAAAGATAACTGTTAAAAATATACCGAAAGACCTTGACCTTCACTCATTAATGACATTGCCTTTGAAGGTCAAATTATTGAAATTTTCATTGTTTTGGCAGTAACTGACTGTAACTTTGCTATTTTTAAAGGGATAAACTTCATATTATAACAGAACATTCTTAAGGACCAGACCTTGTTGTTTATCAAACCCAAATTTGCTTGGGCTCTTTAATGACCTTGACCTTGAAGGTTATATTACTGAATTTTCTCAGATTGTGCATTTATTGGTGTGTGTGTGGTATGTGTATGTATAGTATATGTATTATATATAAATATATATATAAATGTGTGTGTGTATATATATACATATATGCAGGTATATATATATATATATATATATATATATATATGCATGTATATATATATATATATCAAATATATATATATATATATATATATATATATACATGTATATAATTGCGTCATGTTTTTCTATTTTTAGAAAATTGCGTCATTTTTTCTATTTTTAGAAATTGCGTCATTGTTGCTATTTTTAGAATTTGCGTCATTTTTTTTTCTATTTTTAGAAATTGCGTCATTGTTGCTATTTTTAGAAATTGCGTCATTTTTTCTATTTTCAGAAATTTCGTCATTTTTGTTCTGTTTTTAGAAATTGCGTCATTGTTTCTATTTTTAGAAATTGCGTCATTGTTTCTATTTTTAGAAATTGCGTCATGTTTTTCTATTTTTAGAAATTGCGTCATTTTTTTTCTATTTTTAGAAATTGCGTCATGTTTTTCTATTTTTAGAAATTGCGTCATGTTTTTCTATTTTTAGAAATTGCGTCATGTTTTTCTATTTTTAGAAATTGCGTCATTTTTTTCTATTTCTAGAAATTGCTTCATTTTTTTCTATTTTTAGAAATTGCGTCATTTTTTTCTATTTCTAGAAATTGCTTCATTTTTTTCTATTTTTAGAAATTGCGTCATGTTTTTCTATTTTTAGAAATTGCGTCATGTTTTTCTATTTTTAGAAATTGCGTCATTTTTTCTATTTTTAGAAATTGCGTCATTGTTTCTATTTTTAGAAATTGCGTCATTTTTTTCTAGTTTTAGAAATTGCGTCATTTTTTCTATTTTTAGAAATTGCGTCATTGTTGCTATTTTTAGAAATTGCGTCATTGTTGCTATTTTTAGAAATTGCGTACTGTTGCTATTTTTAGAAATATGCTTAATGTTTCTATTCATATATATACAAAATATATAAAAAAAACTAATGTGACAAGACAGATCAACTAAATTTATAAAAAGGAAACATCAATATATGTTCAAACCTTTCTATGTTTGCGTTTAGAAAAAGTAAAAAGTCGAGCGTTGCCCCCGCCCGGCGGTGGCTCTTGTTTTACTTAGAATTTATGTCAAAGTTTTTGTAATAGTTCAAATATTTTCAAAGTCCATTGACATATGGCTTTGAAACTTTGCACACTTGTTCACAATCATGACCCCAACCTGTAAACAGGAGAAGCTAACTGTATCAAGCATTTTTAGTCCCCTACCGGTTTACCGGAGGGGACTTTAGGTTTAACCTCCGTCCGTCCGTCAGTCCGTCCACAAAACTGGATCCCGCGATAACATGAAAAGTACTGAAAATATTTTTATGAAACTTGGTATATGGATAGATGGCAGTATGGAGATTATGCACGTCTTTTTCTTTTCTTCCTATGTTGAAAATTTTGGTTGCTATGGCAACAAATAGGCTGAAAATATGGCAAATTTTACACTTAAACTGGATCCAGTGATAACGCAAAAAGTACTGGAAATGTTTTTATGAAACTTAACATATGGGTAGATGGCAGTCTTGAGATTATGCACGTCTTTTTCTTTTCTTCCTATGTTGAAAATTCTGGTTGCTATGGCAACAAATATGCTGAAAATATGGCAAATTTTACACATAAACTGGATCCAGTGATAACGCAAAAAGAACTGAAATTATTTTTATGAAACTTGGTATATGGATAGATGGCAGTCTTGAGATTATGCACGTCTTTTTCTTTTTTTCCTATGTTGAAAATTCTTGTTGCTATGGCAACACATAGACTGAAAATTTCGCAAATTTTACACATAAACTGAATCCAGTGATAACTCAAAAAGTACTGGAAATATTTTTATGAAACTTGACATATGGGTAGATAGCAGTCTTGAGATTATGCATGTCTTATCTGTTCTTCCTATTTTGATAAAATATCAGTAGCCTTGGCAACAAATAGGCTTAAAACATGGCAAATATAACAATATTTGTGATTAGTCAGAAAGAGCTGAACATTTTTATGAAATTGCATCTTTAATTCAAGAGTTATCTCCTCTTTAAGAATTTTGCTTTTAAAATGTTATATTTTGGTAACAGGGATGTTTCAAATATTAACTTTAGAGTGTCCTCAGTCCGTCTGTCTGTCTGTCTGTTCATAAAAACTGTTTCCTGTGATCACTTTTAAAGAACTTTTCCAACAAATTTACTTAAAATAGTAAGAGAAAAATTGAAACATTAGTGAATGGCCAATGGCCCTTCAGAATGTTGATGGGGTTCTAACCGGTAGGGACTTATGGATTGCCTTGCAATACTATGATACATTGCTTGTTTTTTACTATCAAGCACTAAGAATAGTCGAGCGTTGCTGTCCTACCGACAGCTCTTGTTGTTTATTGTGTAGAATGGGAAGAATTATAGTCAGATGTTTTATTATACTTTCAGTTTATCATGCAGTATACCTAGAGCAGCTTACTAGTCAAGAGCTTGTTAATAAGGTGTCTGAACTGATCAAAATAGAAGCATACATGATTCATCAAGTTTTCATCCAGGGTCCATCATCTATACATATTCTTCTCAGTGATGAGGTAAAAGCAGATACATGTCTTAAAAGCATCACTTTGGCTTTCCATTTTTACACCCAGTGCTTAGATTTTCATGAGAGGTCTTCCTCCATCAGAAAAGAAAATTTTGTAATACCTTTATTAGTAAGTTTATGAATATATTCAGAAAAGCAAACATTTGAGCACATTGTTGTTCAAGAGACAAACAAATTTTGAATTTACAGGTGGGATTTTTACTTTGTATGAACAGTTTCCTTAACTATAGTGTAAGGACCAAGAGAGTCTTGTGATGCTATGGTAATTAATACTGAATTGATTTGGTAAAACACATTGCAATATGAGTTGAGTACCATGCCATACTTATAGTATAGCATCATGAATGGAACAGATTTTCTATATAATTTTCAAATTTATTTGTCTAATTTTCTTGAAAGGAAAGTATATATGAATTGAAATATGGGTCATGGCACTTTATTTTTCAAAAAAGGCTTTGTTTTTACCATTACCATTTTGAAACATATTTTACTGAGTGGTTGATTAGATTGTAATGGTTGAATAGTTTTTACATAGCCCCAACACTGTAAATCTTTACAGCTTTAGACCACAAGTGTTCATGTAGATAAACAGGAATGAACGAGATGAGTAGAACGCATCTGACCATTAAAGCGGATGCATTTGGAACTTGCGAGCGGTTGAGTGGGATGTGGATTGAAGTTAATACGACCGTACACTTTCGACCATGTTTAATGAAGATTCAGAATAGGTTTCATATATTCATTGAGTGAAATAATGGCTAGTCAAACTATTTGAGTTATGCGTCCTTTGGTAAATTCAAAGTGAATTGCATTGTTAATAGTTTGTATTTTTCTTCAGCCTGAAATGTTATATTAAGGTTGTGAAGAAATCTGCGAAGGAACAGTCAAGATATTGTAGTAGTAGTTATGGAAGAGGTGGTGGTTCTTTGTCGTATTGGTATTGTGCAGTTTTCAACATGACAGAGTTACATCTTAGGTGATTATTTCTTAGCTGTACTCTGCATAGAATATTTGATATTTTCTTGCTCACAGGTTCAGTTATCTCGAGTAGTGAGTTTTGTGTGACTCTGATGTCGTTTTTGATCAAAATTTCTTTAAAAAGATATTGTCCTAAGTGTATACTGGCTTAACTCCCTGTTAAGTCTTATAATAGGATTACCATTAAGAGTATGAGATCTTCTTATCTGTATGATTGAACATTTACTTTTTCGAGGAAACTCTGAATGCATACAAAAAATTATATAAGCTTGTTCTAGTCTGCACACAGATGCCTCAAATAAGGACTTTTTTGAAAAGCAATCTTAATAAGGTCTCTTTAGTTTTCAAAGTTACAGGCCAACAAAACTTTAAAGTAGCAGTTATGATATTTTTATGAAAGGATTTGGGTCAACGGTTAACCATTCAATGTGTGATGCTTTGTTTTGTTTAACAATTGATATTCATAAAGAAATGAGTGTTCCCTGTGATAAAAATTATCTCTTTCGACGATTCTTGTGATAGTGCTTGAAAGTATTTTGTCATCAGTGTTTTCTTTTTGTTTGGGTGGTATAAGTCATTGAACATTGCATTCTTGTAATAGTCCATAGCTAGTTTTGGTAATTAAGTTTGTAACATTCACTTGATTGTGTGGTTTTATACATTTTTCATAAACACCTGAACGTGATTTCAATTTTCACTCCAGTCATATTGCATATATTATCTAGAAGTCTTGTTTAAAAATCTGAAATAGTTGCTACGTAGTATATCCAAACAAAAATTTTTGTTTTTAAGATTAATCCCCAATTTTTCTTTTGTTTGATTTATGATAGGTATGTATGTTGTCCTTTACAAATTTTGATCAGAAATTGCCAGCATCCTTTTTTTAATATTGGTTGGAGGGATCAATATTAACACTTTTTTGTATATGTTCTAATGCGCGTCATGTCAATTTGATATATTGAATGTGAAAAGATGATTTTTGCATATATTCAGAAACAACGTATGCTTGTTAGTGAATGTTCTATTTTTCAGGAGGCTGAGAGAATGGAGAGCTGCAGTTGTTAAAATACTTTTGAAAGGTTTTTTACAATGAGAATAGAACAAGGACATTATCTTGATGAAAGAACGAGAATGTGAGATAAAGTATTCAGAGAGTAAAACAAGACAAGTGGTGTACATGTGTGGACTGACTTTTTTGTGTAATTTGATGTTTTGTGCATCATAAAAGATGATCTATAGTTAATATGGTGGCTGGCTCAAAAAGTGAGTATTGTTTTTTTAGTGTAAATTGTTGCAAGTTCAGCTTACTAATCACTATTCAGATGTTTATATAGGTAACATGGAATAACTTGGGTACATCAAATAGAACACAATATTATATGTCAGAATTTATAGAAAAAAAATGCAAGAAAAAAACAGTAATTCTTCATTTTCTTAGTGATCACTTTAATACTAAATGAGAGAGGTGTCGCGTCGCTTGGGAGTGGATTTATGTTGGGTTCAAATTTCTCCGGAGACATTGATTCTTTCTATCGATTCTACGGCTTTATTTAATTTGACTGGTTTTTAAACACTGCCTGCCCTGCCTGAATTCTGTACAAAAGGCACTTTTTTAGTGTAAATTGTCAGGTGTGACCATATACCGAGTGTCGTGTGACTTACAGTTCCTCTCCCCTCTATTTTGAGAAAAAATTACTCCGTATATGAACAAAAGCTGTTTAAATATTTGATAAATGTGCAGAGGAGAATACAATTCTACTTCTGTGCCAATCTTGTACTGTTATTTTAGATTATTAAATGTTTTATTATCCATCATGATAGGAATTATCCTGTGTACGGGTATGACTGTGATGAAAGATGCAACTTTCTGAATAGTTCTGTTCTGCATAAATTTGTATTCTTTGTTTCTAATGAGAGATGGATCAGTTAGTCAAATTAACAGTTTGGGCTTTTTTAAGTGGGATCATGTAGTATTGAAAAATAAAGGAAAAACTTGCCTGAAATAGGTGATTGGTCATGACTTGATGTTGGTGTCTTAACATAGATTGGCTATAAACTTATCTGTAACTATAGTCGGTGCTTTTTTTAATTGACCTGTATTTAAGTATTTTTCAGAACTGTAATTTTTTCAATATTTGGAGTATATTGCCTTGTATTTTATTTTCTCGTTGGTATTATTCAATTGACCACTCTTATGTGGTTAAACTGTACACATCTAGGTTGATGGATCTCAGTATGGAATGCATTTGCGGACTTATTTACTCTTCAATAACTTTTAAAATATTGCTGATAGTCATTCCTCATATTTTCTTCCGAACCATGAACGTATGTTATACATTTGCAATGATAAACAAAATGCTCATGTAAACAGCTACATTTATTTTCAAACTTTTGCCTACATTTTAGAAATCATTGCTCCATGTTCATTACCCTCCAGATAAAAGTGTGCAAGTTGGCGGGTGGGAGTGTATAGTATTTTTGCATAGAGACCATGTTCAAGTTTTATATTGCGGGCTCAATATTTTATATTATTGTGCTCATTAAAATCAGCAATAAACTAAATTAATTTATTTGTTTCGTAATAAGATGACCTCATAAGATGAATTCTTAAAAGCTGTTATGCTGTCTGTCACTTTTCATTTATATAGTCTTTAGTTTCTTAATCCATTCTTTTTGTCCTTTTATAGACAGTATTTAAGATTTTTACATGCTATTGGTATATGTGCAGTCTCTTGTTAAGAAAAAAATATTGCATGCTTCCAGGACCTACTGAAGAGTTGAACATGAAATTTTACAATAATTGTAAGATAAATGGATAGTGCTAAGATGTGTTGTTGAATTTTATGCATTGTTTTGCTGACTTATGTGTAGGCCTTCTAAGTTATCGATTTTTATGTGTCTTTATGTTTTGCACTTTGTCTGTGTTGATGGCCAGCTTCATCTAATATTGTAAGAGCATAGTTAAATGGATTGAATTAGGAGTATTCATCGTCTAGCTCCAGACGTGGTGTGACGTTGATTTGTCTGCTTTGGTGTGTGTCTTTCAAGGTTATGTAATACCGAGATAGTTAGCCAAAATCATGCTTTCCTGTTCAAAGAACTATCACAGAATTGTGTTGGGCCTTTACAAAATTGGTATATTTGAACCAAACTTGAGCAGAACTTCCCATGATTGTGTTCTTTAACTCCCCTTTTACATTTGCGAATGAGCTATATTATGTTGTTTGTATGTCTTTACACATATTCTTAAATGAGGCATTTTTTCTAAACCTATTTTGTTGTAATTTTTTTTTTTCAGATAAATTAAATAAATATATTTGGTTTGTATATAAAGTTTACAATATGTTGTAGAAATTGGATTTGAGCGATTAAGACGTCCCTGGTCCCTTACTACAGTGTTTTGTTTTTATTTCTAGTAAGGAGTTTAATGATACACTTTACTAAATGACATTTATTTTTTAAGTTTTTTTTTTGTATAAACAAATGGCATGAATGATACAAACTGTTGGCGTTTTGACAATGTTCAGTTGCATTTGAAGCCCCAAGATCAGTTGTTTTCATTTATTTATATACAGTGTATTAGTATATATGTAATACATTATAGGCGAGTTCAGATATGTTGTGTGAAATAAAAGTGATCGTGTAGCAGTATCACTGTAATGTTGTTGTTTCAGAAAACTTGTCAGGTTTAAGACCATTGTGTGTTGTTTGTAGGTAACCTAAAATTGCTACTATCAATTAGGTATTTCACAGTGTTATTTTCAGTCATAGAGGCAGGTAGGTCCTAATCACGTTCCTGGAGATTCTACCTTCCTCCGAGTTTTTCTTAACTCACAAGCATCTTCGGTCCCACGCCAGAGAGGTTATGGCGATTTGCTCTAACCCCTCAGACCATGAGCGGTTATAAGCTTGACAATTGACAAGTTCCTCGAACTGCTGTACAGATTTTATTCACTTCGGCATATTTAGCTAAATACTTAGCTAAAATGATGAGATGCTGAGAAGCAGAGATGTGGCGTCCAATTTGTTTTGATCATCAGAAGAGAATGAAGTCATCAAGTCTTCTCATCACATAATTACTTGTGACTGGTTTATGAAATTTTTTTTTGGTAAACTTTTTCATGGAGTTGTCCTACAATAACAAGTAGAACAATTGTATTTCATCAAGAAAACAAACATTTTACAACAATTTTTTTGTGAGAAAACAAGCGCATTAAATATGAAGAAATGTAAAACAGCCTGCACGTTTTTATTTATTTTAATGATTGAGTTAATTGACAAACATTGTAATGATATTCTTGTTAGTGACAGCTTTAGTACACTAATGTGGTCAACAGCACAAACAGTTTTGAACTATTCTAATTGACCAAGCCATGCTAAAGTGAGGCAAAACAAATGAACTGAAATAAAGAATTCTGATTTTGATTTTTGTCTTGAAATATGAAGTATTAATCTGAAGCATTCAATCCTTGTTTTTGATGTAAGTGGCTTCTACTAGTACTGAAGTTAGTTATAATACGATGCCAGTGTAAAACCTTAGGGAGACTAAAAGATTTTTTTCCAAATACCTACTTATTACTGTATATACAGAAGATGCTTGAATGAATAAAAATCTAATGTCACCTTTTTACACTTTGCGAAATGTACTTAAGATCCTAATGTAATCCTCTTAACACATTATTTGAAAAATTTTTAAGAATCAGCGAAAAAGCAATATTTTTACTTTGTGATCATATTTCAGCATGGTCTATAGAGGTACTGCGTCAACACTGTTATTGAGTTAAATCCCACATTATGTACAAATAAATTAGAAAGAAAGCTTTTATAGTTACTTCTTTTTTTTAAATCTTTATTGAGTGAAACTAAGGACTTGTTATGTTCTATGTGGTGGGTGAATTAGTCTTTCCTATTGTTAAGCAAGTATATTTCTTGTTTTATGTTAAACATGTTTATTACTCTGTATTTGTTTGTAAAAATCTATTATAAAGAGTATCATATAAAAGTTATGTAAAATGAAATGCTTTAACATTGATGAAAGGGTAAAAATTACTCATCAATTTATTCTTCAGCCAGCAGAATTTGAAATACCTATTTCGGGTTTGAATTTTGTAGAAAGAACATTTTAATTGCTATAAGACAGTAAATTAACAAAACATTTGTCAATAAAAATTATGTTAATTATATGTTATTGTAATAACACTGAACCTTTTTAGAAACACAATGATGAAATGACTTACTTGTTACAATGTCACAGTGGACGTGTATATTGCCTTGTTAATCTTATACTTTATGTACTAGAAATAATTCGTTGAACTGGTGGGCGTTCACACGAAAGTCAGATGGTGGCATTATCCATTTAAATGATCGCAAGTGCTTTTTAAATGATTACAGCTAATTTGCAAGGCTCAAATTTTACATGAGAGAAAAAGTAATGCGATAAATTGTCCCTCTATTGACATTTGGTGATGGTGTATGTTTAGTACATTTATATATGTTTGTTTTCTGTGTATATAGATGTGTGTGTCAGATATGTGTGGTTTTTACTATGATGTATTATGGAGATGTACATGTATACTATTTTTACTTATTTATGATTTATCCAACTTAACTTTTCTGCCATTAGTATTTATCTTTACTGTTAATCAAATTTATTTGAAACAAAACAATGGGTCTCGTAATTTGTTATCTAGGTAAATTGGGGGGGGGGGGGGATTTTTTCTTGTTCGGATCTGGTGGTACCTTTTTGCCTTTATTTATTACAAAAATAAAACAGTGGACGAGCAGTGGATGTGTAAGTTTTATGGTATAGAATATCTGTTTTCAATAACTATTGTTGCAACATAGTATTGCTAACTTATTATAACTGCTAGCACAACAAATTATGGTTTGTGATAATAGTTCAGAGATAATATAGAAAGATTTTTATGTAAAAATTTGGCACATGCAAGCATTCCTATGTATTGAATGACAGAAATTAACATAATAGATAATGTTTATACACTTTAATTGTATCATGGAATTATAAAAAGGCTGAATTCTTGATTTATGACCATTAAATTTTTGTCGCAGCAATCTAAAAACATTTACTGAAAGTTGTGCGTTTTTGGAGTTTCTACAAGGTTGGTTGTGTTAGATCTTTATAAGATACATTGATATGGATTTATATAATCCTGGCTTGTGTATCATATATGATTTTCATAATGGCATTGTGTTAGATGTACTATAATCATACATGCATTGGTGTATAGTATAATACTAATGCAATTGGTTATAGAATTACATAAATGCATGTGTATGATATATAACATATATGGCAGGTAGTATGGATATTTTTATATGGATATATACATGTGTAGGTTAGGATATAACTGCATGTTTGTTATGGATATAAAACATGGCATGATAGTTGATATGGGATAGAAAAATGAATGTGGTATATGGATAGTATAATCATGCATGCATTGTATTATGGAGTTATGTTTTATTAACTTGCATGTATTTGTGATGGATATATACTGCATGATTGTGTATGGATATTTTTTTTGTATATGGATTTAACTGTGATAGAATATATAACTGCAGGCATTGTAATATGGATATAAAACTGCAGTGTATGCGATATATGGATATTATAACATGCATGCATTGTATATGGAGTAGTATAACATGCATGTTCGTGGTGTATTATGGAGATATAAGATGCATCGTGTATTGGTATATGTTATTGATACTGTGATGTATGATGATGGATATTTATAACTGCGATGTATTGTATTATGGTATAATGATAACATGCAGTGTATTTGTATATTCGATAGTTATAACATGGCATGTGATTGTGATATGGATATATTTAACATACTATGCATTGTATTGGATAAGGTGTAATATTATGCGATGCATTGTATATGATATATCCGGTATAACTAACATGTATTGTATATGGAATATAGTACATACATGCATTGGATATGAGATATATAACACAACATTGTATATGGATATATAACATGCATGTATTGTATATGCGTTTTAAAGATACATTTGTACATAGATTAAGCATTAGTACTTGTTTTGTTACAAAGTGATATAATTGCTGTTTTGTATTATTTGATTTGTGAAAAAGGTAAACAAATTTTCATTGTAAAATGTTTTTAAAAATGAAGTGTCTAAATAAAGATCAAAGTGTTGTTGTTTTATGAAGGCCAATTACTGTAATAGTTATTTATTGTATTGTGGAGGTCACTGTTTCAGCTCCATAACCACTGGGCCATAAAGGTAGGTCACTAACAAAAACTTAGAACATATTCATTTTATCCCTTGGGAAATCGCTGAAGGCAATCGATGCTTCCCAAACCTGCAAGTTTGTCAATGTATTCAATGCACATTAATCAGTAAAAGCTATTTTAGCAAAAATATAAACATTACTGTTTGGAAGGCAACTCAAGGTATCTATCTACCAAAATACATGAGACATCAGTCAGTAAAGTGTTAAACTCTATTTTTCAGTCTCTTGACCTTGATCTCCTCCACCCACAGTTATAATACCAACCAAAACATTTACCTACCAAATAAGAACGACATCAGTCAATAGATAAAGGCTGTATGAGCAAAAGTGCAAAAATCAGTTTTAGCATTGGAGACCATTGACATAAGTGTCAGACTGTCCCATTACTTAACCCCGAGTTAGAGGACTACCCAAACTATCTTCCTCTTTATTACGAGACATTAGCAAATAAAACAAAAGCTGTATGAACAAAAGAATAACAAGGAACATCGCAATGCGATGAACCAGGATTCTTTCAGGCAAACTTATTTCCAGAAGCTTTGTCATTGAGTGGCATTTGTTTAATTGAACTGATTTTAGGAGGAATTATGGGCTTTTTTAATATTCCTCAAACAAAAAATATTGAGAAATGTCTATGTATGTTGTCTATTCGCTTTTTTTTTCCCAAATGTTTTTAGAAAGGTAAACAGTACTTTATTTTTGCTTAATTTTTGCATTTTTGCGTCTCTTGTCATTTTCTTTTGTCAACAATATTGGCGTTGTGGTGTTTTGTGCGATATCAAGAAAGTATGTTACAATTTTAAAAAAATACTTGAATGATGTCTTGGAAGAAACATGGGATTTAGTTGAGCGCCAGGGCACTTGATGACAAAGCTTCTGTGAAAGTTTGGTCAAAATCCATTGAGAAATGTAGGAGAAGTTGCGCACTGTAGAAATTGTTCACTATATATTCTGTATAAGGAAAAAAATATACAAAGGCCATAATTTCGGTTCAACTATTATCCAATCACAAACCCCGACAATATGTGCCAGGCACTTGATAACAAAGCTTCTAAGAAAGTTTGGTCAAAATCCGTTGAGAAATGTGGAGGAGTTGAGCACAGAAGAAATTGTTCTCTATATATTCTGTATAAGGAAAAAATATACAAAGGGCCATAATTCGGTCAAATATATCCAATCACAAAACCCAACAATATGTGCCAGGCACTTTGATAACAGCTTCTAAGAAAGTTTGGTCAAATCCGCTTGAAAAATGTAGGAGGAGTGCGCACAGAAGAAATTGTTCACTCTATATTTTATATAAGGAAAAAAAACAAGGGCATCCCCCCCCCATAATTAGGTCAAATACTATACCAATTGCAAACCCTGCAATATGTGTCAGGCACTTTGATGACAAAGCTTCTGAGAAGTTTGGTTCAAACCCGTTGAGAAAAATGTAGGAGGAGCTTGCGCACAGAAGAAATTGTTCACTATATATTTATATAAGGAAAAAAACAAAGGGCCATAATTAGGTCAAATATTATTCTAATCGCAAAAACCCCGACAATATGCGCTCAGGCACTTGATGAAAAGCTTCTGTGAAAGTTTGGTCAAAATCTGTTGAGAAATGTAGGAGGAGTTGCGCACAGAAGAAATTGTTTACGCCGGGCCATACGGCTCCCGCGCCGCCCGCCCCGACATACCTCAATCTAATAACCAGTTTTTTCCTTCGGCTAAAACCTGGTTAAAAATCTGTTTTAAGCACAGTGACCTTGACAAAAGTAACAGGGCCATAAAGGTATTTTCTAACCTAAGTGAAAAAGAAATTCGTCAAGAATAAAGCTATAATAACTAAACTATCACTAAAGTGATTTACCCCCTCAGGATGCTTCGAAATTGATGGAAGTTATAAACAGATACCTTAGTAAAGAATGAATAGAGTTATGTTCTGGCAATTAAAATAGTTGTGGTTTTATGTTGCATTTCCTTCAATGTGGTTGGACAATGAATTACTTCTGTATAAGTCAGAAAGGTTAACCGCATTGAGCATGAATTCTAACATTAGTTTTTTAGTTATGCACCGGACAATGGGAAAGGAACAAAGGGAAATAACTCTACAAAATATGAAGGATGAGTTACTGGTTATTGTATCACTGCACTTCCTCTTCATTTCGGGCTTGCTCACATTGTATGAAGTTTTGTATTTGAATTCCAACAACTAAGTTTTCAAGTTATGCCACTGGACAAAAAGTTAACAATGGGCAATAACTGTAACTAGTCAAAATAGAGTTATGGTTCTTCTGCACTGCACTTCATCTCACTGCCCTTGACCATTGTATGAAGTTTCATTGAATTCCAAACATTAATTTTCAAGTTATTCACTGGACATTAAAATGTAACAAAGGGCAAAAACTCTTAAATGAGTCAAGAATATACTTACCATTGTATGAAATTGTATTGAATTCCGAAAAGTACTTTTCAAGTTATGCTCTGGACAAGAAAAAAGCAATGGAAAAGTAACAAAGGGCAGTTACTAAATAATTACTCTAGACAGAGTTATGGTTATTGTGCACTGCACTTCCTCTTAATGTGCTTGACGATTGTATGAAGTTGTAGTAAATTCCAACTAGTAGTTTTCAAGTTATGCTTCCGACAAGGAAAAGAAACAAAGGGCAGTAACTCTGTAATAAGTCTTGTGTACTGCACTTCCTCTCAATGTATTTGACCATTGTATGAAGTTATATTGAATTCCAACCGTTATGGTCCGGACAAAAGAAAGCAATGGAAAAGTAACAAAGGGCAAGAAATCTGAAATTACTCTAGAGTTATGATTCTTGTGCACTGCACTTCCCCTTATTGTGCTTGATCATTGTATGAAGTTGTTTTGAATTCCAACCAGTAGTTTTCAAGTTATGCTCCGGACAAGAAAAAGTAACAAAGGGCAATATCTCTGTAATTAGTGAGATTGAGTTATGGTTCTTGTGCACTGCACTTCCTCTCAATGTGCTTGACCATTGTATGAAGTTGTATTGAATTTCAACCATTAGTCTTCAAGTTATGCTCCGGACAAGGAAAATGCAACAGACATCTGGACCGACCGACCTACCAACCGACCGGGTGACTCCTATATACCATCCCCCACCCCCAAAACTTCGTTTCGGGGTATAACAAGCCTTGACTCAGGTGGTTGAGGTTGGCTAAAATTAAACCTGTTGTCTCAAGCCTTGCTTACAATTTAAGTGATGGAGGTTACAAGAGGAAAGCATCAGTGACACAATCATCTATTCCCACACAGTATTTTGTCACAAGGAGAGCAAGTTCCTGTGCCAGCTTGGCAGCACCAAGCCCTTCTCTGCTTGCAGGCAAATTGATGATACATTTATCATTTTCTCCATGTACCATCTCATTTTCAGGTATATCAGAAGTTCCACTGGCTTCATCCCCTTTGACTGTGTGTAGTTATATGTTAGACATTGATGTCTTCAGACTGACTCAGTCACACAATTTGTTCAATAGGTTCATCATTAGATTTTATGCACATGTTAAGGCTTAAAAAAGCATTTCTTGTTTTGTTGTGTCTATGACTCTAACTTGAGGTCTACTAATACTGCACAATTGAAGTTTCGAATATTTTGCAAATTATTTTTAAGATTATGATTAATACATGGAAAGTACAAATGCGGCCACAAGCCACGCTAGTGCTGTAGCATGTATGACTAACAGTGATAAACATAAATTGTTATCTTTTAATATCCATTTTGATAAATACATGTATATGGTAAAAACAACAACTCTGCTACAGATAAACATTAATGGCAGACAGGATATTCGAAAACACTGGGGACACTTTGATGATAGATTGAACACACCAATTCATTCATATCTATTTAACTGTACAAACTATCTGATTTACTTTTTTTACCAAGTCCAGGAAAGACCTGGTTAAAATACTGAAAATTTTACGCTTGTTATTAAATTATATACGAGCTTTCCACATCAAAGGTAGCACATTATTTCATATTAAGCATACATTATAGTGAATCACAGCTTTAATTCAAAACTTACATGGAATCACTTTACCAATATCCTTAATTGTAAAACATCACAGTTTCATATACATTTTGAAAAAAATGTGTTTTCTTCCTGAATCCAGATTTTATAATTATATACCTTAAGTACAAATAGTGAATCTTAAAGGTAGGTAATTTTGCAGTTTTCCTCTGCAATTGAACAGCTCTGTTAGTTTCAAATCATGGTTGTGGTGTCGGTAGTTTTTACTCCAAATCACGGCAGTAAGCCACATTGAATTCACCAGAGCACAGTTCAGCCACAGCATCCTTCCTGGGCAGACTGACAAACAGTTTACCAGTACTAGTTGCCTTCACTTTCCGAGGAACTGAAAACTTCTGTGCATAAGAGCAGTGTAACAGTGCGAATGACCGTAAAAAAGATTTCATGATCAATCACAACAAATGAGACCTGCGCCATACAGGAATCGAACTCCGGTCGCCCAATTCATCACTCTACCTATTGAGTTAACCAGATGGCTGCAATAGGTTTCAAATCAAAGTTGACATGAATGTATATATTGATGAGAGCGCAGTAAATCTGAAATGCCATGCGGTAAGAATGGAAGTTGAAATTTCCAAAAAAAAGGTTAACCACAAAGAAGACGGGCGGACAGCAGGTCATACAGACAGTTCTATTATATATATACCTTCCTAAGGGAAAATCAAATATTCTATTTCATCAAACAACTAGCACATCTATATATAAACAGTTCATTCTATTTTGAATCAGTTTTAATCTTTGTATAGCCATAACTTAACTGTACCATCATCACTACATGATGCTAACAGATTCTCCTTTTTAGGATTCCAAGCTACAGAGTTAACATCCTGGTCGTGTGCCTGTGTTACAGTTACAGTTAGACTATAAGATGGCTGATTATAATCTGAGCCATTAACCTCCTTAAACACACGAATACAATCATCTCCACATGCTGTAACTATTCTATCAGTTAAACATGACCAATCTACATCAAATATTGAGCGGTTATGATATCCTGATAGGGTACACACACACTTCCATGTACCATCTTTTCCAGTAGTCTGAACACCTTCTTTATTACCAGGCATGTACTCCTGCCATATTTTCACTGTTTTATCATCACTCACTGACGCAAGTCGACTTCCACTTTTATCAAAACAAACTTTCCATACTGTTGACTCATGGGATTCTAACGTAGCAAAACATGTCCAGTCATCAATTTCTTCTTTGTATAGTTTGATTGTGTCATCATAACTACAAGAGGCAAGAATCTCTTTGTTTGGATGCCATGTGCAGTGTTTAACATCTTGTGTATGTGAGCTCAATACACTGGCACATTCATAATCTTCATCTTCTGTCACTGCAATATAAAATTTAATGCAAAAAGCTGGTGATAACAAAGTCAGCTGCTTTATATTGTTATAAGTTATAGACAATCCTTAAACCATATCTAAATATGATCAGACAGCTACACACATTAATGCATGCATGAACTGTCAGTGTCACAATTAGGTTTTGCAAAATGTAAAGTGGACTCAACAAAAAAGACTTTAAATGATAAGATTATGAGATACAATGTATTATTAAAGCACTTACCTTCCCATATCCATACACTCTTATCTCTACTACAGGTTGCTAATAAACTGCCAGTACATGCCCAGGCCACAGCCTTTACTTCATTCTCATGACCTTCTAGTGTAGCTATACATTCAAACTCTCCTTCTTTACGACTCCAGATACAAATAGTAGCATCAAAACTTGCACTAGCTAGGTAGTTACCACACGGTGACCAGGAAACATGTCTACAATAATAAGTGACCTGTATTTACTATCTTAACAAAAAAGCCACAATGATCTTCTAGAGACTATAATAATTTCTTCAACACATAGGTTAGTCATATTCAAGGTCATTCACAGTCATATTTAGATTTCTCAAATTTAAATTCACATGTGGATCAAATTTGAAAACTAAAACTTACTACAACTATTTCTGAATGTTGATTCATTCCCCAAATCTATGTTCCAGAATTTGGTTTGTAGTTTTATTGTGTAGTTTCACACAATGAAACTTAAATATGTTTTCCTTAAAGAAGTCTATATTCATGGAAATAAAGTAGTCCCCAAGGCGGGCCAATTTGACATCAGGAAGCCATAACATGTGTTCTGCAAATATTCTCATTATAAGTAATATTTCTGCAAAAACAGTTTTAATATCTTTCTATCAGTTCAAAAGATACAGAGCAGACACTAAATTTTGAAATCCATACAAAATGACCAAGTGTGACCTTGACCTCAGAAAGGTCAAACCTGTGCTCTCATTTCAGCTAAGTAGTTTTAATTTCCTTCCACCGGTTTAAAACATACAGACTGGCCAAAAATTGCTTACAAGACAGATGGATGTAGGACCAGTATATAACAATATTTTTTCCGATGTATAATAAAAAGGGACATAACTAAAGAGTTGTGAAACATGACCAACTAAGCTCAACCCTTCATATTCACTAAATGTTTAAACTTTTAACCTGTACTATGTTCATAAAGATAAATTTATAGTTAAGAACATTTTGTAAGATTAAGAAACAAAGAAAGCATAACTTTCTCAAAATGAAAATGTTGTAAAATTTGGCCATCTGTGGTAATATGTGATATATTCAAATTTTGAAATTAAAACCTGCTCTGGTTTTAAAGAAATAGAAGAAAAATAAAGATATAACACATGGCCATAGAGACAGGATAAACTGATTCTTATATAGCAACCTCAAAAACTTATGTTTGCTGAGTTCTCGACTTTCCTCATAAAAACAGTACTACATTGCTAGTGTATAAATTAATATATCATTTTGGTGTTCATACCTTATAGTTCTTTGATGACCTTCAGACAGCACAGACTTGCAGACCCATACCTCCCCTTCCTGACCCCAAACTCTCACTGTCTTATCCCCACCACAAGAAGCAAGCAGTGTACCGGTAGGGTTCCAGGCTACACACCACACCTGGTCATCATGTCCTTCCAATACTTGTAAGTTTGTCAATGATTCCATTCTGTATGGCTAAATAAAAAAGATAAAAAAACATTTGTCTTCATTTTTGTACACTGAAAAACATTTCAATCTTAAAGTAAACAGCTTTACATAGTTATAAGCTTTTATGAAATAGACTATAATAATAAATACAAGAAAAAAATATGAATAACCCAAATATGGATATGTTATACTCAAGTTTAGGTGAGGAAACATATTGAAAAAATATTTTTAAAATTATTCAAAAATAACTGCATTTTTGTATGCAAGTACCATTTGCAAACCACATGGTATATATGTACATGTTGTTTTAATGTAAAATGATAGATTTTATTTATTGAATTTCATAATGTTTTTTGTGATAGTTTTAGTTTGAGGTTGGAATAAAAATAATCTAATCTATGACAGTCCAAGTCACAGACACTTGGGGTTTAAACCCAGCCTACATTTCCCTTAACATTTATTTTTGACAACCAAGACAATTCTTATTTGTATTTTTTTAACTGCAAATAATATAACTAAGTTTGATGGATAGTTGTTTAGCTAATAGTATACTTATTATTCAATACTTTTATTACAACAGAATGTTGTACATAACAATTTGTTGAGAATGAGGGTGGAGGGGGAACAGGTGCAAATCACATCATCAGTAAGATGAATCAAGTGGGGACTTTATCTCATTCATAAACCTGTTTTTTAAACAAATTCATTCATGCATACTAAAAAATACCAGATACTTTATTTAAACTTTATGATAATGGATTTCTTTTTAAAAATCATGTGGCATGTAAATTACTTCATGAATTTTGATGCAGGTTACAGGTCAAACAAACAGGACTTTTCAGCCCAAACTAAATCTGCAACAGTACAAAAAATCGGTCCCAAGACATTTCACTATGACCGACATAAACTATAACATTAACAAGCCCGTAACATCTGCAGTCTTCGAAATTAACGCCAGTCCGAGGCCCGAGGCCACTAAATTTAGCATTGGTCTGGTGATTATTGCAAGGTTGGTGGTCCGACAGGCCAGTAGATTTTTGGCAATGCAAATATATTATAAGAAAAATTCATCAAAATAATGAAGCAGGGCTCTCTAAAATACTGTTTTTTTTTGCAAATGAAACCCATCAATTCTGTCCTAAATGTTCAAAATACAGCGAGAGATGTCTAAATTTTATTGAGTAATGGAGACCGCCATTTTTTTTCTTGGATATTTTTCGTACCGCACCGTACAGTTACGGAAATTAAACCATTGTTTATTATGGTCTATATTTACCTATGATTTTGTTATTATTGAGTTAAGTAAATATTTTGTGTGAAAGTGATTCGTTTGAAGCAAATTGCATTGTTCATGTTCAATTCTAGTCAATTTAGCCTAAACATTTGGTCTTCATAGATTTTTCAAAGCTGTCAACATACATGTATGGCCCAGAATACAAGAAGTATTATGCTTCTTTCAAAATTATCAAGGGAAGCATGATAAAATGTTTTCCTTTACCCATCGAATTATTACCTATCTGAATGTATTTGGTCCGGCTAAAAATCAACAGGTCCAGTAAGATTTGAAATTTTACTGGCCCGAATGTCCTGTGCTTTTTAAAGTTTTTCGTGAAGACTGCATCTGATATCTTGGACTATGTCATATGGGCGCCACCATTTTCAAATCAATGTCACTCAATGTATTCCGATAACGGAACAATTGCAACTTTTCGGTTTAATAATAATGGTTGAGGGGTTCCATGTGAAATACGGAAGCAGTGTATGAAATACCAAATGACAACTTTAAAAATAAAACTGAAAATGTAAAATAAAATATGAACAATTATTTTAACTGACTACCTCGTTCATAGGTATATTGCCTAATTTCCTACCAGGAAGTCAAAGGCTGGGATCGCAAAGGGAGCGGGGGCTTCTGCTTGCCCGGCTATAGACTACTTGGGTATATTTAAAAGGAAACCAAATAAAAAACAATTAAAGAATATATTAATTAATTTATAGAATTCTATGCCTATCAATGAAATTTCAGAGTCAGTTCTAGTGGGGACCAGCCAGAACCATTTTCAAAGTAACTCAATGATAATAGACTTGGTATTTCGATAAAGAAACAATCACCACCTTTCAGATTAATATTTATCGTCGAGTGTTCCGATTGGTAACAGAAGCGGTTCATGAAATACCGAATGACAGTTGACACAGGTTTTTAAAATGGAAAAATGAACAATTTTTTAGCAGACTTCCTTGTTCCTGTCTAATTTCATATTATTATAAAAGATGATTAAAAAAATCTGAAATATTTAGATATTGTTGCGATTTTGTAAAGAGCCAATATATCTGGGTACAAAAAATCTTGGCTAGTTTTGTACGAAATTTCTTGGGGACGAAATGACTCGAAATCAATGTGGACAAGGGTGGAGCGAGTCCGGGGTCTGTGATTCTTTATGAACTAATGAGCAACATACAGACACCCGCAATCAAGATTACCTGGTTCACCACCAATCTCCAATAGTGTATATATACGGCTAGTAAGTTGTAACTGTTATTTTGTACACACTGCTATCAGCAGCAAACTCCTTGTCCTTTTTCGCAACTTCTCGGCTTTTTTTATCTGCGAAATGGTCCGAATGCTTCAACAAACTAATCGACGGTCTCCGGTTTCCTGTCTGTTTCCCGAAGTTTAAAAAAAAGAGTAGTACGTTTTACTGCTACAAGCTGTATGCCTCTAGATGAGCCAAAATATTTAAAGGAAATTAAACTTGAGAAAAATGTACTAAGATTTTGAGAAAAAATAATTCTTACAGTACGTGCGATTTTTCAGTAATCATCATGTTTAGGCCTTACTTCCTTTGTTCATTATACAATACATGCATTTCACTTTTAAATACATTTTCAGAATTTTCATAAAAATAACATGAATATCGAGGCATATGCTGCTTTAATCCATATTGAACGCTTCAGGACCGGAATGCATACAAATTCGAAGGAAATTTTGTTAGACTTTTCTAAAGCGCATGAACGCGCACCACGTCATGTCCGGCTCCTTACCAAACTCAATCATTAGGAACTCGTGCATGCCTGTCTCAAGTCTTTCCTAACAAACAGGCTACATGTTGTTGACCGCGCTGTGTCTAATTCAGATTAAGTCATCGGCGGGGTCCAGCAAGGTAGTGTACTGGGCCCGATACATTTCTAGCCCTCATAAAAACCTAACAACACAAGTGTCATATGAAACTAGATTCTTTGCCGCGACGACCACAGGGACCCAGTACAGTGTTGGGATAGTGTAAAAAAGCAATTCTAGAAAAAAATATATACTGTAAATATAATGTCTATATATTATATATACAGTATATTTTTTTTTTCTAGAATTACTTTTTTACACTATCCCAACACTGTGCTGGGTCCATGTGCTCACATAAAAGCAAAATAGCACTTTAGGCTTCCTCAGAAGAAAGTTTTATGTCTCTGACATAAAGAAACGCGTATATACATCCTTGGTAATTTTCTCAACCATCCTTAGTTCATATACATAAAACCTTTAATATTGCAAAAATGTGACTATTTGATCATAGTCGAGCTCTGTGGTGACAACATTATTTGTGGTCCAACATTATTTAAAGCCAATAACTCCACGTTAGAAAATATGCTACTGTAACTGAGTTACGCCCCTTCCGTTAACAGAAATATCTACAGTAGTCTCTTGTATTTTTGAAAAAATTTCTTAAGAAATTAGTCATTATTGTTTTGCTTACAGTTTTTGCGATATTTCCAGATAATTTTGTTTCAAAAGTTTCTGTATTAATTAGATTTTTACTGTGTTCAAAAAGTATTCTTCTTGAGTTAGAAATTACGATGGACTGAAGTTTCAGTTTAAAATCATGCCAATATACATACTTGCAAAATCTTTTCTGTGAGATTTACATATACATGCACAACAGTTATGGTTTTCTCCGGACACCTCCTGTTGCTGTACAACAGTTATATAAGTTCAGATAAATTCATCTGTAAAACAAAATTGTGTATACATTTCCGCTAAAGCTATTTCGCTTTACACGAGGAATCCCTATATATTTCAATCCATGGTATATATATTTTAGGCAGTATCATACATTGTAGTTCTAGACTTAGGCATACATACGTTAGTTCTTAACTTAGCGGGACATTTACAGAACATTAATCCAATTTCCTTCTATATGATTTAGACCATATACGATTACTGTACCATATTTCTCATATAGCGCGCGCTCCAATTCTTTATATATCGGACTGCATAACTCTATTCATTGTTTTTCTTTTGTTTTTTTATGTCTTTGAATTTTTAAAGAAAATCTGGTTTTTGTGCCCCCACGTTAGTGGCGGGCATTTAGATTTACCCTTGTCAGTCCGTCCGTCCTTCCTTCCGTCCGTCCGTCCGTTCACTTTTGTGTCGCACGTAACTCAAAATGTATTTGACCTAGAGTCATGAAACTTTACAGGAATGTTGATCAGCATGTATAGTTGTGCACCTGGGTATTTTCGTCTGGATATTTTTAGTATTTTCAGAGTTATTGCCCTTGACTTAGTAAAATTTTGCAATTTTCAACTTGTGTCGCATGTAACTCAAAAAGTATTTGACCTAGAGTCATGAAACTTTACAGGAATGTTGATCAGCATGTGTAGTTGTGCACCTGGGTATTTCCGTGTGGATATTATTAGTATTTTCAGAGTTATTGCCCTTGACTTAGTAAAATTTTGCAATTTTCAACTTGTGTCGCATGTAACTCAAAAAGTATTTGACCTAGAGTCATGAAACTTTACAGGAATGTTGATCAGCATGTGTAGTTGTGCACCTGGGTATTTTCGTGTGGATATTCTTAGTATTTTCAGAGTTATTGCCCTTGACTTAGTAAAATTTTGCAATTTTCAACTTGTGTCGCACGTAACTCAAAAAGTATTTGACCTAGAGTCATGTAACTTTACAGGAATATTGATCAGCATGTGCAGTTGTGCACCAGGTATTTTCGTCTGGATTTATTTAGTATTTTTAGAGTTATTGCCCTTCACTTAGAAAATTTTTGCAATTTTCAACTTGTGTCGCAAGTTTCTCAAAAAGGATTTGACATAGTCATTAAACCTTATGGGCAGGTTGCTCAGCATATTTTAGATTTGCACCTGGGGTTTCGCTTGTGGATTTATCCAGTATTTGTGGAGTTATTTCCCTTGACTTAGTAAAAAGATTGACAGAACAGTGGCGCGGTGGGGGCACCCGTGTCCTATGGACACATTTCTAGTTTCCTTTAAAATTCCTGCCATTTTGTCCTTATTCATTTAAATACCAGATGGTAGTTCATATTCTCGTAGATTAGATAATATTTCAGGAATGGAAGCCTCGTTTTCACACAAAAAGTGTGTTTTCAACATTGACAAATTGACTTTACTTCATTTTTTTACCATTAAGCGATTGGAATTGAATGTCACGTATACTTATATCATTAATTCTTTAATAGTATATGCATTAAGTATTGACTTTTTCTTTTAATGAATATAAATATTTAGATTGTTTCAGTACTTGTGGTTTTCATACTCTCTCGTTGTAGTATAATGAAGATAAAAATTGTTGAGACAGAACAATTGTAGCTCTTTAAGTTAGGAATACTAGCAAATTTTCTTGAATCTTGTTTCATTCTTCATAAAATCAAATATTTTACTATGTAATTTCAAACTCAACGAAAAAGAAAGAAAAATGTTAGAAGAGGCAAATACCAATGAAGTTGGCCAGAAGTTGAAGTAAATAAATAAATATCGACGACTGGTCACCGAAATAAAATGAAATTGTTTATATTTCATGTTAAAAGTTAATTCAAATTTTAAATTCAACTAGCCAAACATAAGTCTACAATAAGGACCTCCGTAGACGAGTGTTTACTTTAAATCTTTTGATAGAATCCCTTTAGGAACCTACATTTTTCATGTGAGGAACCAGCCACCTTACGGAAAGTCTGTGGTCCCGCTCGTGACTGAAATAATGCACGAAGGGGTGTCTGTGGTCTTCCTCCACATATAAACCTTTAAAGTCGCCATTTGGCCTTTACAATGTTGGTGTGGCTTAAAAGTCAACAAAACAAACACGCATTGACATTCTTCTATACTGATTTTTTACATAGAACTAGATTCTTCTCTCTAATATGTTACTTACTGTGTAAAACTCAACAAAGAATTCGACATAAATTTAACGTATCACCTATTTTATTAAGTCTGATAGAAAGTATATACTTATTTCAAATTTTGGAAACACTTTTTTTATTTAAGTTGTCCGAATCACACAACTGACGGACTTTAACAAGGCCCTTGTATGTACATCCCTTAACATGTATTCTTGGACATCCCATTATAATCCAACTGTATGGTATGACAGTTGCTAATTTCTTGTACAGATTATAAGATTGAATATTGACATATGGCAATGCTACACAGTTGCTGGTTGTTTAACTTGGTTATTGCTACTTGTCAATTATTACTAGATCTTATGCCATCTGTTTGTTGCAATTTATAATTTCCTACTTTTAGTTGCAAAACGAGTCAGTAGGACCTAGCAATTACAAGTTGAAAACCGGTAACTTTATATTGATGCTTTGTTTGGTATAAGATATTAAATAGCAACTTTTAACACAAATTCCCAGAAATATACAGTTACGTTCAGCCAACGATAGTTACCGGAAATTTATTTTGCAGTGTTAGGAAAATTCCGTATACATGTAGTAGTTTATTCTTATGTACATTTTAGCACCATTAATATGCAGGACACTCATTTTTTCCCCCAAAAGAACGATTTTTCTGTGCGAAAATATTTTTTTCATAACGGTACTATCCAATGTAGGAAGGTACACACAATCTGTCATAATAACTCCTGTCGGATCGGCTAACATCAAAAAATTCTTTGGACCCCCCCCCCCCCCCCCAAAAAAAAAAAACAACAAACAAACAAAAAACAAAAAAACAAAACACAAAAAAAAACAAACAAAAAACAAACAAAAAACAAACAAAAAACACCAGGTTTGTTTTGTAACATGTATCATTTGATGACGTTGAGGCCATGCACCATATCACCCTGATTGTGTATATCACCCCGATTGTCTAGTGGTTCTTTATCAAGATTTTTCAAATCATATTTCAAGGTTTTAAATTGACCCTGCTTTTGGTGTACATAGAGAAATCAGCTTTAATAATTTAGGAAATATTTTAACTAGAAATTACGCAAAGTGGAAAATAATGATAACGGCAAGGATGGGATATGTACTGCAGTAGTAGAATCACTCGGTATTACCACATTCCATAAGAATGGAAGAAATGCCTATTCTAAGTTCCCCTAGAAGAAATGCCTATTCTAAGTGCCCCTAGAAGAAATGCCCTTTTTAATGCGTCTTGAGGAAATACCAATATCAAAACATGTGTCACATTTTAAGGCGTATAGCGTCTTTCCGTTTACTATCAGGTATTTAAACAGCCAAGCGCATCTTCTCTGACAGCCCTTGACTTCAGTACGAAAAATACGTATACCATGGTAAAAATGGACTTTATATATAGGAGTACATGTGCTTGCTGTATATTTACATATTTAATTTGACATTACTAACAAATACAAATATATTATTGTTAAATATCTCTGTAAACAAAGCAGCTAGAGTTTAATAACTTGTATGCAGTGACTGACATCATCAGCCAAATCGGTTAAAATGTAAACTAATAGTGTATGATTTTCAATTAGTTAATATACTTATTTGAAATTTACATCTTATAATCTGTATAAGGTCATAAAGCTAGACACAAGTATACTGAAATAAATTGTTTATATTATATGACATCTCAATTTTTTAAATGTGATATCTATTAGAGTTGTATTAAAATAACAGAGCTACTTGAAATGGACTTATAACCGGTTCAGCCATACGTTTTATTCCAATATATGCACAAATCTGACTAAAGTCACACCTCCCTGTGTTTTATATAAAACGTATGTTATTAAGGGGCTGATTACAAACAGATTGATACATGCATAACAGCTAATTTTTAATAAACCACATTCAAATGAGAAAGTTCAGTGTAAAGATGAATTCATAAACACATCCGATAAATAAAGAAAGAAATAGTATAGATTTAAAAAATAAACAACACATGAATCTAACCACAATGAAATGTGACATGTTCTTAGATTGTGTAGTTTACTGTAACAACAAGATTTGGTTAATATACGCATGATTCCATATATGGTCCTGAATTGTACATTTTCTGCATATCCTGCATATATTGATAACGGTGTGGGTCTGGTGCTGGGAATATATTTGTTCCTGCAGACGATGCAACATTTATTGCCGGTAACTGTGGTAATTGTGTCGGCGTCGGTATTGACGTCAGTGGAAATGACGTAGTTTGTGATTCCGGTGAATGACTAGATTCTCGGTAAAGTCCGTCATTTACGGAATGCACCGAACTGTCAGTTTTAAGAACTGGTCGGTGATTGTCAGGGAATGCCATTGAAAAAAGAGCTTCAGGATCACACACAAATTTATAAACATATCTTTCCCCGGCGACTTTCTGCATTATACCCTTCTCATAGTAATACCGTAATGATCTACTCAGTTTATCATAGTTCATGGCTGGTCTATTCTTTTGTATTCCCCATCTTCTTGCCACCTGCAAATATCAATATATAATTCTATACTTATTAATATGCGAGAGCCTTAACATTCTACAATACAGAACATATACATACTACAATAAAGTACTTCATCATTGAGAAAGTTCATTTGTGGAAGACAAATTGAAATCTGCAACATCTTTTAAATGTAAACGCTTGATGACGATATTTATATTTAATGAAATCATCAATTCCTATAAGTTTGTGGTAACTAATAGACATTAGATCTTTCACATGTAACCACATTTTAGTTTAAACCATTTGTTACTATAACAGTTTTCATGTATTACCTCCTCTGGTTCAATAAGCTTGAACTCCAAGCCCCGCCCGGTCCAGGCTATGAACGATGAGTTTGAAGGGTCATCAAGTAAGGTGACCAAAAATTGCCACAGTTGTAGGGAGCCACGTCTCTGGTATGAAGGATGCGGAAGGTCGCGGTATCGTTCAAAATATAGGTCTCTATATAACTCCGCCTTCACATCCATACCTGACAATATCAAAATACTCATGTTTATTTACAACAAACCGAAAATAATGAAACTGTTATTAAAGAAAATTTTATATACATGTACTATGAAGTGTTTATGATTAATTTCATTGATTGGGTAAGTCCTCAAAAACGTATTCTGGCAGAAAACATAGATATTATAGAATTTCAGTACTGAAACTATACTGCGTTATAACTGATTTTATTATCTTTTCAACTGGTAGCTAGGTGATAATAGTATAGCCAAATAAAGTATGACTGTTAATTCACTACATGTTACTGTATGTTACTTGACTTGCCGTGGCAGTACTATGTGCATCTAGTCTACTAAACTTCTTTGTTCCACAGATAATTTAAATATTAATAACAAATCATAGTCACTATATATAATGATAAATTTACTCTTTTTGTTTTAAGCGATCATTATTTGTTATAGTATTGGTAAGTATATAGTATTTTAGAAATTTTATGCATAGAGAAAATATATCATCAAAGTTCCTAGTTTCAAAGTAAGATGGATGTAACATGTTCTAAATATTACTATATTGCTAAAACTCTCCCTATGAAATGCTATTTATTTATACACTCGACTGATTGAGTTATTGAATAAGCAATTAAAATAATGGTAACATGTTTGCAAAAAAGAAATGAACTGGGCTTTATTTTGTACGAGTGTCATTTCTCCACATATTTTCGCAATTATTGTAGAGTAGTGATTTGTTTATCATGTAAGTATTGAAGTAATATTATGTTGTAACATAGCCAATAGATACACATAGTAATTAACTTGTAATGTTGATCCTAAAATTATACGAATATTTTACGAATATTATTCTAAATTACAAATGCAACATATCCTGCTGGAAAACAGCCCACTGCTAAATCAGGCAGGCAAGACAATAGCCCACTGCTGAATCAGGCAGGCAAGACAATAGCCCACTGCTAAATCAGGCAGGCAAGACAATAGCCCACTGCTAAATCAGGCAGGCAAGACAATAGCCCACTGCTAAATCAGGCAGGCAAGACAATAGCCCACTGCTAAATCAGGCAGGCAAGACAATAGCCCACTGCTAATAAAAATTAAATTTGGACTTTTTTATGTAAATTATGATTGTATTAATTATTATTGTCTATGATTTTTTTTTTCATCATGAAATTAGACTTTGTGAAAATGGTTGTTTTTACAATCTAATGTCAAACTTGATTAAATGTGAAAATGAAATTTGATTAAATGCCTTACAATTACACACCCTTTAATCATATTTAATGTTAAATGAAAGTTACAATTGTAACATTTTTGACCACGTTACATAGATAATGATATATCAATTTTGTCAAATTTCATTTTTATAAAAAAGATACCGATTATAATGGGCTACTGTTCTAGTGGACAATTGTCAAGTGGGTTATTGTCGTAGTGGTCTATCTTTCTCATGGGCTATTATTGTCCAACACTCATTTTACACTTAGTCATTTTATATACTCGTACAGTCATGTAGTTCATTGGCATTGTTTAGTGTTTGATATATCAATAAATATGCATTATTATACAGCTTAATTATTTCCCATCTTTTATGTTATTTCAACCGAAAATGGAACACGTAAATGAAGACTGACAGAGAACGATTTGTTGTACGATGAGAAGGCAGTTTTCAGTAATGATGATGGTTACTTCAGAGGGCCTTAACATTAAACATACATGGAAAATAGTTTTGGGCGATTCATTAACGATAGTGCAAGTTTTGAATAACTTTAGGCCGAGAGAATTCAAATTTAAATCATTGTACAAACATGAACAAAGCTTCTTAATCTTTTGATGGACATTATCATGTTTAACCAGTGTATATACAACTGTAAACAAGCGTAGATCTCCCTTGTTAACGAGTGTCGCTGGATTTTGAGAATTACATACACAACTCTTTAACCTTCAACGGACATCGAGGATGAAAATAAAAACACTGTCAGATTAATGTGTCAGTGTACGAGAACTACACACATTGCCTCATAGTCTACGATATTTGAATCAATTAATTCCTACCAAACATACCAATTAACCACACTTTATCCCATGTCGGTGACTTCAAATGATGTCGGCGTCTTTGATCATAGCTTTTGAACGATTATAATTAACTTTGAATTGTGTTTATGCAATTTAAGCTTTGTTCTGACTATCTTGTTGATGCATTGTTTAGGTTTCTACTTGTTACTCAAGTAGTTTTTGATCTTCTTTGCTTTCACTAATCACTGGTATTTTAGAGTTTTCATTTTTCACTTTCATTGCTTCATTTGATTAAATACAGAAATAACTGTTTACACGTGAGGAATAGACGGCATTTCCAGGGAGATGAAGCACTGTAAATTTACTAATAATATTTTAGACAATCATGTATTGCTGTTTTTAACCTGGACAATTTATAATTGAGATGACTACCTTTCATTATATTGTTTTAATTTCAGTATTTCATTTATACACTCACAATCTGAGACAGTAAAATTGCCTGATTCCCGAGTTCAATACGAAAAACATTACAAAAGCTCTTCGAGAAGCCTTATTTTTTGTGAAATTATATCAGGAAATAAGTCGTACATATACTCCTTGTCAACATAAACATGTAAATTAACCTACATATTATGTACATATGATCGGATAAAAACATTTCATACTAGGATCTTCATAACTGCTCACAGTTTGATGTCTTTAAAACGCACAGTAATGATTTAAATTATTGTTAATAAGCAGTTGTTGTGTTTAAAGAAAGATGAAACATTGTCACTGATTTTTATTAACAATATTTAATAGTCAATTTTAACAATAGTATATTTCTTTTTCACTAAATAGATATTTGAATTTGGTAAAAAGAATAAGGAATGATAAGATATAACTGCCTCTTAGAAGCTTTAAACATATAAATGTTTTAGAATTGTTATCTGCAGTGATATTTCAGTATCAAATTAAATACAGTAGAAAAAAGAATTGTTGTTTATAACATATGTTCTTATGCTTTTCAGTGACGTAAACATAAATAAAAATGAATAAATCTAGGGAATGAAATTGGCCACTTTTTCATTTTATCATTTCAGTCAAAATATACGTATTTAAACTGATTTAGAACACCAGTTCCAATAGATTCATATTGTAGTTACTTTTGGTAAAAAGACACACAACATTTTTGATAGAACATTTTGTGCTTTCAATGTATGTGAAATATTTAGCTATAGTTAAAAATCAATGTTTAACAATCAAATTATTATGCCCTCACTGTGTTACACACGTTTTGTACGTTAGAGATGAAAAAAAAACACAAATACGATTGAATAAGTAATTATGTATGGAAAATATACATTTATTAATATTTGAAAAAAAAAATCCTTTCACTAAGAAAACTAGTTTAATGTTTTTCTATTTTTAAAATGTTCTTGTGCTTTTACCTGGAACAATTGTTTAGAAATACCAAACAACCGGATATAAAATATATTTTCATAATGATTTATTCTTGTAAAAAAATCTTTTCTTACGAATATCTAATATTCATTCCGTTTAAAAAATATATGTAGTGCATTGTTTGACCATTTAATTCATTAATAACACATTATATTATACGAGTTAAACTTGAAAGGTTTGAAAGGTTATAATCATTATGTTAATATGATAAACATTTTCATGTTATAGTTAAGTCGTGGTGTATTCATTTAAACATTTCATAAAATTCGGCGAAATTCCCCCGGACAATATGAAATTAGCTGAAACATATATATCTAATTACACAATTTGAGCGTTATATGTAACATAAAATAAGCCATTTTACAAATCTTTAAATTATTGTTATTAAACACTATGCCGTCATAATAATTATATCAAAAGCAAAGAATACCTATGTTGACACTAACAAAGTAAAAATAAACAAGTTAAATCAGTGGTCAGAGTGTGAACATGTTAACAGTGTCGTTAGCCACGTCTGTATTTAAATCACGCGCTGGCTACACAAAACAAATCAAAGAGTATTCATTGCCAATTTACGGTGACTTTCAGCGCCTAACAAATGAAATCTAATTGAGACGGTTCCCTAAGAAACATATGGTGTCTCTTTAATACTGAATTTCTGAGGACACTCTTAATAGGAGTCTGAGCTTTGTCGATCTCTAGGGAACATGTATCAAAACGAACCCCAATTATTAAATCTAATTTGGTGTTTTTAATACTAGAATAAATTGTTCGCTACGTGTATCAGTGATCATGATAGTAATGGTAATTTACCAGAGAAAGTTTTACTACAATACCTTCTATATTTTGTGATGATTGTTGGAATTTAAGAATGATATGTACAGTTTTTTTTAGAATAGATAACATATTTAAAACACAATTCATAGCATAGGTCTGTATTTGATTAAAATACTCGTAATGAAAAAAATATAACTGCATGTACTAGCAAAACTACTATATCATGCAGTTTTAAATACAACCACGTTTAATATGTACGTATGGATAAAAATCATGTTCATTTTATTCACATATCACTATAATTTAACTTAAAAAACACTCGTTCAAGGAACAGAACTCGGACATATTCCACTTTTAGCGCGTCTTTTTTCCAATTGTCGTCTGGTATTTCTGGTGAAAGTCATTGATTGACAATGAGGATCGCCCTATGATCTCTGATGAAGTTGAACAAGTGAGAAAAGTCAACTAAATTACAAATTGGATTTAGTTGATCTCTCTTACAACAGATACGTCGAGAAGACCTTCCACAGACGCTCTCCTACATTTACACACAATAATAGCTTCGACATTTGGTCAATAATGAAAATAGTGTTAAAATTATGCATTAGAATTTCCCACGATGTAAATTCTATTTGACTGAGAGAATTTATTTTTACAAGAACATCTCGTTAAGATTCAACGCCTAGTCATCGGGTGAAAAAGGGAAAATATTAATGTTTTCAACCTCCTAAATGAAACAACAAATAGTAATAAAATATACTTATGAATTATTATTTTATTTGGTCGTTAACAAATTAATTAATCATAGTTTTGCTCCCATCAAAATTCGATATATACTATAATATATATCAATTGAATATTGCATGTATACTTCTTGATTACGTGACATTTATATATCTCATTGATATTTGATTAAATACTTCATATTAAAAGCCATATTTTAACTGAAGTAATACATTTAAAGAATATAGGAGGCGGATTACGACTTTTAAGAAATCTGTTTAAGAAATGTGAATGTTTAATAATCTTTATTGTTTTAAATAAAATTTTATTGATCAAAATGTATTTGTTGTCATGAAACTTTAAGAGCAACTGGCGTTATCAAACGATATATTATATCATCGTAAAACTGGCAATATTTTTATTCCTGATCTTCATATTCATTGTATGTTTACATTAAAGAAGTAAAGAAACACTTGTTTATTGATTTAGCGACTTACACATATAACTAGGTAGCTAAATTCATTGAAATAGCAGATATAAAAGTGTTTGTAATTTCTATTCCCCAGCCTGTTGTTTACGTTTGTCACTAGTTTGTCATTTGTATTCCTCCGCCTGATCTGGCATGGTGAAACTAATAATTATCTGACAATACAAAGAGACACCCCGCAGCTATCGTGCAGATTGGATTCTAGGAAACACGAGACCTAGAAAATAGTCTTAGGCTAGTAAGATTTGTAACCTAGGTTTGTTTTCTTATCCCTTCATCTTGTTACCTTTCCAAAATTTGCTGACTTGTGCACTTTGCATTATAATGATACACATAATACAATATATATTAACGATTTAGAAATTCACGTATGTTTTACCTTCAAAGTGCCACAGACAATAAATACTTAGCAACAATAACTTTCTATTGGCCTAAGTGAAGATGTTGCTAGTGTAGAAAACAAGCATACAAAAGCTATCCATGTATATCAAAATCTCGCCGGGAGACCGCCTAAAATAAGATTAGGCCATTGTCATGGACATTTAGAGCTTTAGTGTCCATGACATCGAGTTAAAACATCACTATGTAAATGGAAACTTGAAAATACTATTACAAAATTACAAATGTACATTATTTTATTTTAATGCATTATAGTATAGCATGCGGTATGATATTTAAAAATAAAACAAGTATTTTTTGCACTTGCTTTTGAACAAACCATCATTTAGAAAAGAAAATGGAGGACATATTTTGTGATAATGGGAGCTGGGTTCACAAAATCATATCAAATACTAGTATGTAAATTAAGTATTTTACTTGGGGATTAAACAGTCGAGAAACTGAGAAAAGATAAATGTATATGTCACAAAAACTATGGTGATCCGTACGTTCTTTTAGAATATGTCCTATGAGATTAGTTTAAACTTTACTTATCCAACAAATTGTACATAAATAACATTAACAAACATTTTACATTAAAGAAAATCAGACTTGATTGGAAAATAAGTAAAATAATACTTATATCAATGGTAAATTTTCAAAATAAAGATACAAAAGTTTTTTGTTTAGATTTAAGATCGCTGAATGTACAATGAAGAAAAAGGAAAAAAATGATTGTAGAGAGACTAAGGTAACTTTGCAAGGGGAGCGGTGGCCTAATTGTTAAGGGATCATTGGTTCGAACCCAAACGGGTCACGGTCATGTTTTCATATGATACCAGTGCTGGTTGGTTCCTGGAAGTGGACTCGAAAGTGATTAATATAAGTTGCAATAACTTATTTCGCAATCGAGCTTAAATATTTAAACATGTTTAAATCAACTTTTTAAGAAATGACATAATAAAGGAAAACGTAGGGAGAAATATGATTGGGTATATCCGAATTTTAAATACTTAAGATGAACATGTAGACATGTAAAGGAATATGAGCGTACGAGATCTTAAGAGATTGTAAGGAGAACATTAACAAAAGATCTTTATTTGACTTTCGGTAACTGTGAATAGAGTTTATAAATTATATGCCGTTTGATGTACATGCACACGCAAACATAATTAAACGATAAATAAAACGAAATTTTTATGTTAAAATTTCGCTAGAAGTGGTGCCTGTAAATTATAACTTTTAACTAAAGCATAAATAATAAGATGTGCTGTAGAAAATACAAATGAATATTCTTTTCTTACCTTCATAGTAAGATCGATGTCTCTCTCGGAGTCTGTCAAAGTACATGGGATCTTCTGGATAAAATAATCGAAATGTATTCTCATAGGGGCAAGATACAACTGAAAATATTATATAAATTATCTTATCACACAAAATGATAATATCCTAAACAGATACAACACTCTCGGAGGAAAAACTCCGTGTTTTGAGTGATCCCCTAGAAACTTAGAAATTAGAAAAAGAAATCTGATATTTAACAAATAAACAAAGTTTCCCTCTTATATCGCTTTTCGATGTAGTTAGATAAATGGTAATTTGGTAAGATTTACTGTAAATATCAAATTGTGTCATTTTGACATGAAACATACATTCATTCATTATCAGAAAAAAAGATTTGTAATTATACAATGTTAACAGAATAAAACATTATTTTATTTTAGCTTACATTTGATAAAGATAGATATAGTAAAGCAAAGTTTGAAGTTATCAACCAGATGAAAGAGTCCTTATATATACATGTATACTTATTATATAATATCTATATCACATGACCTACCTTCAGAGGGACTCGGGTTTCTGTTCCATAATGATCTATGGAAACCTGCATTTGGGTGAAATCTTGAGCCTTTTAATACAAACAAAATATATCAAATATACGAAGATATAAAAAGATATACATTGATTTATGATTACGTAATGACTAAAAATTAACAAACCTGGCTACAAACATACTGGTCTTGATATAACATGTTATATTTTTGTAATGTGTACTCTCTTAAATTACCAATTACCATTTTGTATGAACCAATTGTACCTTGAATTATGCTGATTCAAACGAAACTTTTGTTACATGATCTGTTGCAATGAATTGAAGAGACTTGTTCAGAAATAACTTACTGTTGTCAAAATTAAAATCTCTGGGCTCTTGTTTTATCGATACAGAATGCGGAGACAAAGGACCAAAAGGTGACGACATATATCCATGACTTCTGGGAAACGAATTTTCATTCTCGAACGTTCGCTCGTGTGCGTCAGATTTTAGATAATGTGAATAAGACATCGACATAAAACGGGAATAATTGCTTTGTACATCTGTGTTACTAGTACAGCTACTATCTGTTTCATACTGACGCGGTAGTCTGAAAGTGCAGCACAGTTATCATATATATTATAATTATAATATAGTAATCATATAGTTATTATAAAGTTATCATACAGTTATCATACAGTTATCATACAGTTATCATACAGTTATTGTAAATTTTAAAATGTAGTTTTCATACTGTTATCATATAGTTGTTATATAGTTATTATACAGCTATCATATAGTTATCATACAGTTATCATATAGTTATCATACAGCTATCATATAGTTATCATACAGTTATCATATAGTTATCATACAGTTATCATATAGTTATCATACAATTATTATACAGTTATCATACAGTTATCATATTTTTATAGTTGACATTTAGTTTTCAAATCTCAACTATGTAAACTAAAATTTTCATAAAGCTTCTACATTGAGCTTGATTATGTCCTTGCTACATTATATTTGCTGCATAACAATTAATGGCGAGCTTCTACGAAATGAAAAAAAAAATGAAAAATTTCCATTTTTTCTTTTTTCTTTAAAAAACATCAGTAGTAAATGCATATTTGCAGGTAAAAGCGGGGAATAAATAACTTCCCAATTCAGTCAAATTTACCTGAGGTCTTGACCGTGATACGTTGTACCTTGGTGACCGCCAGTACTATTTTCAATGTGAGCCGCGTGAGCTGGTGCTGGCACGCGGGTATCTTGTGGAGTTGAGCATTCCCGACTTGATGTTGAACTCGAGACAGACTCTCCAGATGGTGAACTTGACCCTTCGCTTCCCTGACAACTGTTGCTATGAAAACTTTGTTCAATATACGGATACTTTGTGGCTATTTGTTTCACACCGTCGGGTGATTTACAGCAATTCTGTGACGATTTTTGTTCCAGTTTGACTTTGGAATACGGGGAAACTGAAGACAAACCGGAGTTTTATAAATAATGTATTAGATTTAAACTAACAATTTTCTACACAGAGTTACGGGAGTGGCTACACGACATGTACATTTAAGTCTTTATGTATTTTGATATAGGTATGCATGCAAACAAGAGCAACATGCTTAGTAAAAAAAATCAAATTATTTTTTCTTCTTATCTTAAGCTGAGGTTGCGTTTTGAATAAAGAAGTTTTATTCCATCTGCGTGTAGTTGCTACAGCTACTGTTTTCTTTACAAGACAAACTGTTATATATATATTTGCTACATTATTATATTTGTTTTTTTCTATACAAAGAGAGACTATTACATGTACATGTAGTGTCAACAGCCACTGCTCTGTACACATAAAGACAAACTGTTTGATGTAGTTACTAGAGCTTCTGTTCTGTACATCAAGACAAACTGTTCCATGTTGTTGCTATAGCTACTGTTTTCTATGCAAAAACAAACTTGCTAAATCTACTGTTCTCTATATAAAGACAAACTTGGACATGAAATAGCTATGAAGGACCAATCCTTATATTGTTTAAAGATGTTTTTGAGAAAACACGTTAATATCTGGCTGTCAATCGGGAGATAATTACGCTGTGTTTTCTGAGAGAAGTATTGGAACTGATGACATTTTTGACAGATCATTCAGAAACTAAATACGTTATTTGATAATGATCCTGTTATACTGACCCCAGATGTGACGCATTTTCATGCTATTGTCCAATTTATCACATGCTTATGACGTTTTCTTCGATAATAAATATTTTCCATGAAATAACACTTTTTTCTAAAATAATCATCAAATAAACTATGACTACAATGGTTAAAACTGTTACATGACAATAATATGATGTGAGGCAGGTATACACAAGTAATAACAGAACAAAATTATTATTACATACTGTTAACATATTTATTGTGACATAAAATGCAGAAATACTTTGTATATACTCGATTATTTGTTTTTGAGTTCAAAATAGACTTGAAACCAGTGAGTGATTTTATTTTTTACACCTATCAATTTTACTGTCCTTATATACATATATATAAAATTTGTGTTCATTAATATTTGACGAATACTACTTCCTACATACATGTAGATATATTATTACACAAGAAGCGCCGCAATGCGACGAAAACCAGGTTTTCAACGACCAAGTTTTGATGTGACAGCAATCAATTGGTCAAAGTGCACTGAAGTTAATGAGTAGATACTGAAAATTCTATTGTAAGCAAATTACCTTGACCTTGCTCCCAGATATCTAAGTGGCAATCCAAAGCTGCCACTCAGCAAGTTCGGTGTGAAAAGGTCAAAGCAAACTCAAGTTATAACATGAAAACTAAATGCATTAACCTTGATCACAGACACCTGGGTAGCAACACCAAGCTGCCTCTTGATATAAGCTACCCATTCATCAGGTTTGGTGTCAATAGGCCAAAGCAAACTCAATTTATTGAGCAGTAACTGAATTTCTATTTTTAGATACAGTGACCTTGACCTAGATCACAGACACCTGGGTAGCAATCCCAAGCTGCCTCTTGATACAACCTATCCATACATCAATAGGCCAAAGCAAACTCAAGTTATTGAGCGGAAACTGAATTTCTATTTTTAGTAACAGTGACCTTGACCTTGATCACAGACACCTGGGTAGCAATCCGAAGCTGCCTCTTGATATATCCTATCCATACACCAAGTTTGGTGTCAATAGGCCAAAGCAAACTCAAGTTATTGAGCGGAAACTGTATTATTATTTTTAGTAACAGTGACCTTGACCTTGATCACAGACACCTGGATAGCAATCCCAAGCTGCCTCTTGATATAACCTATCCATACACCAAGTTTGGTGTCAATAGGCCAAAGCAATCTCAAGTTATTGAGCAGAAACTGAATTTCTATTTTTAGTAACAGTGACCTTGACCTAGATCACAGACACCTGGGTAGCAATCCCAAGCTGCCTCTTGATACAACCTATCCATACACCAAGTTTGGTGTCAAAAGGCCAAAGCAAACTCAAGTTATTGAGCGGGAACTGAACTTCTATTTTTAGTAACAGTGACCTTGACCTAGATCACAGACACCTGGGTAGCAATCCCAAGCTGCTTCTTGATATAAGCTATCCATACACCAAGTTTGGTGTCAATAGACCAAAGCAAACTCAAGTTATTGAGCGGAAACTGAATTTCTATTTTTAGTAACAGTGACCTTGACCTTGATCACAGACACCTGTCCCAAGCTGCCTCTTGATATAAGCTACCTACACACCAAGTTTGGTGTCAATAGGCCAAAACAAACTAAAGTTATTGAGCGGAAACCAAAAGTTGACGCCCGCCCGCCCGCCCGCCGACTTCGGCATTACAATAACCCGGTTTTCGTTGAAAACCTGGTTAAAAAATGTCATATTCTTTGTCTGTGTTATTCTGGAAAAAACTGTTCTGTTCTCTATATTTGCAAAAACAATGTTATTACAGTATATAAAGTTTGATCAGTGCCCTTATTGGATTAAAGGGACTCCACTGAGGTTTTTTGACATGACTGGACTAAAAATAATATTTCAAGATTAATGTTCAATTTGTTTCCAATAACTTGTGTGCAAAATTTCAGGCCAGTCGCTCTTAATTTGACTGTGAAAAATTACCCAAAATTGAAAAGCGTTGTAACGCTTTCACTCAAATCAAACTAAGAAAAAAACAACAAAAAATACAATTTTTAATTTACTTCATGGTATATTTCTTAATTAACTTTTTAATCATATTGTTTTAAGTGGTCCCTGCTGATCTATGAAACAAATATAATTTATATGTTTTAGGCTTTTGGACCTCAATGAAGCACCTTTAATAACATACTCATAATTGAAATCAAATTCACGCGTTTTTGTTTCTACGTGATATATAATATTAAATAGTAACCGTTTATGTACAATATATGATTTTATACAGCCTACTATTGTAAATGATACTACTACCATATATACAATATCTCCTAGACATATAATTCATTGTTTGTAACGTAAACTTTATACATTCACGGTTTATAAATAGTGCCTTTCTGTTTTCAGAAATATTTCTCCATATAATTTTAATGACCAAAATCTTATATAAACCAGATCTGAGTGTTGTTTGCCAATATGTGAATATAACAATAATAATGAGCAAACACCGTGAATTCTACAGCGCCGATTTGAACATCTGGTATGCCATGTACAGTGTTGTCTAGTAATCAACTTATACACCTGTTCCTTAATAAAATAAACCAGAACTTAATGTTCAAGCATCATTTGTTAAACTCTCGTCTGCTCTATTTTTATAAATATACTGAAATTAAAATTAATAATTGGTACACAATAACCGACTGACTACAAGCGACGAATGTGATCATTTTAAACCACTCATGGCATAAAACAACTTATTGGGTGTTATACGAGTAAAACACCATAACAGATGTATGGAGTTGTTGTTTGTTGTTGTTTTGTTTGTCTGTTTGCTTTATGCAAATTTTCGGATGAATAAATTTATTTATTTAGAATTTAGTCATAATGTGTTATGGATCTCTGTGACATAAGAAATGAACATATAAAACATGTAATATTGTTATGATATAGGGTGGGCGGTACTAAATACACAGAAGCTTACAAATTGACATATATAAAAACCTGGCTTTTTCAGTTAATGACATTTTACTGAAACTCATGGTAATGTACTTAGGTAAATATATTATTGTAGTTGGTGTATATGACAGTGGTGGTGGTGGTGGTGGTGTGTGTGGCATATTGAAATCGACAACAACTATCTAAACCCGTTATATGGATCTATCTGCCACAACAACCAAAACTGTAACTGTCCGATTTTCCCTATGTCACCGTAAAACTCAAATCATATTTGGCGATTTCTTGGCTAAATGAATGTTCTTTAGTCAAGAAAAGTAAGAAATGTTCTGGCAAAGGCAATAAGAGTTGTTTCTCAAAAAAGGGAACTATTCTAAGAAACTAGTAAGGAAAATGAATTAAAAATATCTGGCTTAAAATAAACAAATGTATCAATTAAATAAAAACATGATTTAAAGACAGGAATGTTCTAACAAAATGGGCATCTGCAACGATGGGAATATTCTGTAAGAACACAATTAAAATTATTATTGTAATAAGGTTAATGGAATAATCATTTTTATTGTCTTCTTACAGGTATTATTGAACTCGAATGTAACAATGGAAAAGGCAAAGCATGCTAGAAGTGGAAATAGAAATATTGTTATATCATGTTTTGTCAAAAATGAAAAAATTGATATTGTCTTCGTGTGTAATGATGACATCAAATGACGGATACGCCAAAATAATTATGAATTACTAAAAAGAACCGGGCTGACCCCGGAAATCTACCTAGCATTATACAAAATAATATGTGATCAACTTTTACAAATGATAAATTTATAAGTTATGAAATTATCCATACATAATGATTATCAAGTTGGAAATTTGAAATGAAAACGTGCTATGCCCTATATATACATCTTAATTCTACTTAATAAATTAAATCTCTTGTATATTTACGTTAGGTATGGTGTTCAATGTACAACAAACAATTGCGAGACAATTTTCTAACTGGATTCAAGCCTTTCAGATTACATTAATTCGTGTACATGTAATAATTACGATGTCAAGAATAGAAGATGGTGTGAATTTTAGTAAAGTCACTCTCCGTAATAAATTTTCATTTGCCAATATTTGCATAATTGATTTTTCACACACTCTATCAAAAAGACCATCACCGTATATGACATTGCATGCAATTAAGACAAAATCACGACACTATGAACGATTTGCGGCTTTTATGTGGGTCACGTGACAAGATGAAACAACATGGCGGCGATTAAATCGCGCTAAATTTGCACATTAGCGGCCGTAGACAGCGTAATGTCAAGTCTCCATTATTTCTGTGAACTTTATTTTACGATGTAGTTAGTTAAGAAGAAATGATGGGGCGATGCCTGTCAATTTAAGAAGCAGTGATTGAATTCAATCGGCGACAAATTGCCCGCACACAGTAAATTGTCAACGACATTCTCAAATGAGGACTAACTGAAGACAAATGTTTTCTCTTACTTCGTTATCATGTATACCTTTTGAAACACTAGAAGTATTCTAACTCAAATAGTAAAATTAAAAAAAATATACAAGAATTGTATCTATTGTTTTCCCAATGTATTACTGTTGCAGTTAATATATTTGTGTACTTATTCTGCATACCGAATATTTTGAGAATCAGGCACGTATACGTTCTGCGCGGGCATAATTCGTGGGCTTACATTTAGGGATTTTAAACATTAACATGCATGCAAAATTCGTCATTTATAAAAAAAAGTACTGCCACATTCCATGATTTGATGAGGTTTACATATACATTTATAGATGATTATATGATCTCTGATTAAATTGATTATAAGATCTACTCGCGGTACATGGTCTGTACAATATTTTATAATATCCTTCTTTTTTCTTTCTTTTTCTATTTTTTTTTGATAAAGAAAGAGATGTTTCGTCTACACAACCCATTCATACATCTGTATGTTAAACACTTGAACTCATATATTAATTATATTGTCCCTTTTATACCTATGATTATAATAAAAATCACTATTTCGAGAAGATAACATTTAAGTGTTATTAAAACTAAAATACATCTTATTTTCATACGACCTTCCAAAGAAGAAAAAAACTTATCATCAATTACAATAATAAAGGAAAAGAAAAGTAAAAATGAAAGACAAATAAAAAAACAAACAAACAGAAATCAACAACAGTACAACAAAAGTTAAATACTGAAACTTCTTTGAAAAATACATAAATTGATAGTTGTTTTACAAAACTTTCTACGACAGACACTCTTGATAAATATAGATGAGTAAAGACTTTAAAAATTATCCAGTAGAAATCGTTTATATTTATATTTGAAGGACTGTAGTGATGTACTTGATTTTATTCTATACGGAATATTATTTCATATTTTCATACTGTTCATGTAGTAAAAAAAATGCGTCTTTAATATAGTTAGTACGCGGTCTATTTTTTAACACAAAATCGTAATGTATAGTTGAGGGGAGAGCAAAGTTCTCGTTTTTAGAAAAAGTTAGAATTTCATTCATGCTTCTTGCTATTTATCTACGATATAGTACAAGAAGCACGAACAAATAACATAGTTAATTAACAGTTATTCAGCTATTTTTTTCATAACCCGGAAATCGTACATTAAGATGTATCTTTCCTAAACTGACCGTTTAAAAGCCACACGACCAGGTCTGTAAACCATTTTATCAAAGACAAATAACTGCCTGTCAAAGCCATGCTAATTACAAATCTGCGAAGTCCAACTGACTGCCGAAAAAGGGCGTAGTAATAAAACTTTAATTGGAAACTGCATCGACAGCACACGTGCGGCGTTAATTTGACCAGCCTATAATTTATTTATAACCATATTTTCAGAAGTCTTCTTTGTGTACATTAGCAATGGTTCTCGGCACAAGTTAAGCGTTAAGAGTTGATGGTTTATTTAGAAATAAAACTAGTTCAAAAGCTTTCTATGAGCCGAATAGTCATTCAATTTTTTCGCCTTGTTGGTAAGTGATTGAATATTTCTAAATCAATACCTAAAATGTTTATGCATTCAATTTATTTAGTTGGATGATAAGTGAATGGAACTATTTTATTCCGTTACTGGTTTTGACAAATGTGTCTGAATACTGTCTAACTATATTCCTGTAATATAACCACATTTTCGTCTCTCTAATGAAAAACACACACTTAGAAAACGACGTTTGTTAAATCTTGATAAAATTTACTATGAACGACAACTGCACAAGTAATGTGCATATATGTCAATAAGCTTTACTAGCTACTTCATATGTATATTGCATGTATGGAAACTTCTGAAACTATTACCAGATCATGCCGAAACACATATATCGAAACTCCAAACTCACATCATGCCGAATTACATGAATAGAAACTCGTGCATATATAATCACATCATGTCAAGTCATATGAATAGAAACACATGCAGATAAAATCACACCCTGTCGAATAACATGAATAGAAACGCATGCAAATATAACCATATCATGCCTATATATGTACTCATAGCACCACAAAATCTTCATTTGGCGTAAATTAGCATGGACATATATATAGCCAATATACATTCATTTACATATGAATGAAGAGTTGCTGTTAAGAAAGTCAAGCCGCTTATGTATATGTTTTTGTTGCTTGCTTAAGGTTGTTTAAATTTAAATTATGCAAAATAAGCAATGAAAAGACTCGAGAATGTAAATGCTTTCATAAATAAATTAATAGAGTGCTCTTATGGAGATAAATTCTTTGATGGTATCCAAAGAGCGTGCCCACAAATTATTATTTCATATATTTTTATCATGTGTCTTTATTATTACATTGCCCGATTATATTATATTATATTAATAATATTATATTTTATTATATGATCTAAATATATCTGCAATCTCATTGGTCCAAACAGTAGTCAACAGAACTTTTTATAAAATCATATTTACTGGGTGTAGTATCATATTCACTGGCTGAATTGGATTTTCCCAGTCTAAAAATAGATTGAGACTCATTTTCAATGATCATACACCGTAGACTGTTAAATACGCGTGTTTCTTAAAAAATAATTGTTGCTTTTTGTTCTTTATGGCATATTTCTCGATTAAAATATCAATACATTACCATTTTACTTAAAGGCTACACCGCAATGTTGAGTATAAACTTGAATAACTTTTGTATGCGCAGCGTTCGCGAAGTCGTTGCACGCCTAACACGTGCGTCTTTTTTACCGCGCTTCAACGTGGCAAAATTAGTACATGTATATAAGGTTGACGTACTTTTTGTGATTTTTTTTATTTCTTAGCCTATTCATATAATAAAACAATTATTGACTAGTGAGCCATTGAATATGATGTGATATTCACCGGCAGAAAGTCATATTGACCTCGGCTATCGCCTCGGTCAATATGTCACCTGCCGGTGAATATCACATCATATTTAATGGCTCACTAGTCAATAATTGTATAATATTATTATACTTTGGTTTATATTTTACTATATTCTATAAATACTGTCTTACATTTTTTGACGTTATTCGTGATCAATAGATTAGAATAGCTTCACGATCAATCAAACAAGCTATACTTTAAAATGTCAGAAAATTAGACTGCATTTTGTGCTTTATACATAGTTTAATAGTCCGACCAAAGACTTTTCTTTTAAAAAATATCACAAAAATAACTTAAATGCAAAAAAGAGTTTGCCAAGATTAAATGATTCAAGAATTGTGCATTGGTTTGGTGTAGAAATGTTACATTAAACTTTTGACTTGATCTATTAAACTTGTATTATGTTAAACAATCGTTTTGATATAGGGAGCCATCTGAACTCTCAGTTATGTTATCAAGAGATGGTATAATATGGGAACAATTTTAACTAATGGATTCCGGTCATCAAAATTCATTTATTAATGATATATGTGAGGCAAATTTTATACACGTATCACTTACTTTTAAATATGATACACCAAAAATCTTCACCTTGCTTGCGTTGCTAGCAAACAGAAAATTTTAAGACATTAAATTTCATTTTATCACATTAAGTTGTGAGAATACGACACGGGCAGATATACGCTATGATTTATCTACTAGATGGCGCTCTAAATTCTACGTCCAAACAATTTATAAACACGGACATCGTGATAATCTCAGATTAACCAGCAAACCTTTCATATTAATGATGTAGAAATAAATGTCAATGCATTGGGGAACCTACCCTTCAAATATTTCAACTATCATCTTCTTTAAATTCACCCTTTAATAAACATTTATAAATCAAAGTGCATAACCATGATAATCTTATTTTTTTCAATCAAGTCTTAGGTCAACAGTTTGTCTATAATGTAAGAACAAAAACTAGTACATAGAGATGTATTCATGAATATGCACTTTTTCATTTTCATTAACTATATATTGTAAAAGCTGATTTCATCGACACTTACAAAGACATGCTATCCTAGTCTTATATGTCAACCTTTATAAAATTATTAGATTAAAACGCTTGTAAAATAAACTGTTCTTTCTCATATTGTGGTACAAAAGCGAAAACAGTATTTTTTATCTTCAAAGATGACTTTTAAAAATTGAATCTTATAATTAATTATATGGTTTTATTCTATAAAATAATACATACTATTTCATATAGACGCAAATTGAGATAATAATGCTTTTCTGGTGGTATAAGGCACACTTTGTCTCAGAAATAAATTTACTTCTTTAGAAGGGGGAAACGTGAGTTTTATAATATTTAAATAATGGTTTTCAAGCATGTAGATGCTTGTTACCTGAAGAGATTTGCACTTAATGTGAACTTATATGTCACAAAAGTAGCACCATGTTAAGAAAGAAGAATTTTGACTTAAATACAAAACTCAATGCAATGCAATTGTACTTATTGCCAAAAAGCGTCTGAAGAAAAAGATGGTTCAGGTAACTGGTCAATAAGTAACCTTTTGGATACTATAGAAATGCACCAAAAATAAAAGCTTTAGAGAAATGAAAATAAATTCATTCTTGAGGCTTAATGGGCCTCTAAATATTACACAAGTTAACAAGAAGAGTAAACTTTATCCCCACGTTCCTATTACTGTTCTCACCAAATATACGAGGAAAGTTTTTTTTAACATGCAACAAATATTATATCAACAACCTACAAAAAATATTTGTTATCAAAGGTACATTAAACTTCAGAAATTTATTTATGTTTCTTATTTAGAAAGGACAAAGATGCATCATTGCTGTTTTTATAATGACTTTGTAGTAATTTCTTACATAAAAGTAGCAAAATGTAAACGAAGTTGTATTTTGACTTCCATACAAAATACGAAACCACTACTGTACTAAATGACAAAATGCGAATTAAGGTAAAGATAGTCCAGCTATATATGGCCGATAAGTAAGTTTGTCCAAACTGTAACGGGACTCCAAAAATAAGAAGGATGTGAGAGATAAAATTTTATCATTTTAAGAGGCTTATTGGGTATTTTCCGTACAAAAAAATATACGGTTCAAACATCTATATGTATTGTCTTTCAAATTATATGTTGCTGTTTCACGTAAATGTACCTATCTGACACATATTACATGTACAATGTATTTAAAAATAAGTACTCTCTGAACATGTTCCTCTAGGTAGATGTATTATAGAAGATACTTGTTTAAGTCAATGTTGTTTTCTATATATGGAGACTGAGTCCTTTATACTTTAATCATTTTATTTTTAAGCTTATTTCAATTTACAGATTTGAAGATTTAATATTCATTACAACAGTTATCGTGGATAAATCAATAAGCATACAAGAGGCCTTTCAATACCAATAGAAACATATCTTTATAAAATTTCTTTACATATATACACTCTAATCTTTATTGAACATTTCTGTCATATTTGGCTAAAATTAAACAATTAAAAATGTTTCATATATACCCGCTTCTGTAAATCTGCCATGGCCTCTTATAATAAAATACGAGATGTACAGTGACGTGGTTGTCACATGCCCTTACATGATGCAGGTAACAGCTTTAAGATTTTTTTTTTTGTGTTTTTAATATTCATTTTCACATTAGTAAATGGTGTATTTACATGAGCAACTGATCAATATGAAATTACTGTTTGTAACAATATATTTATCGTAAATATCTATGTATTATTTTCATTTGACAGCAGCAGACATGTCTGTCAGAAACGAAACTTATATACAATAAAGTTGATTCCATCATAGGAACTTCTGGTGAAATAAACAGCTCATGATTGGTATTAGGTTGGGTGTGAGATGAGGTATACTTATACGATACTATCAAGACCTTTTATAACTTCCAAATTTTCGGGAGAAAAAAGAAACTTCATACTTAATGTCAATACAGAATATATTTCTAGGGAAAATATGTAACATTAGAAGATGAATGAGAAACAATAAACATGTACCTCATTTTTTTTTACTATAACCTATTAATTAGTTCACTTTATGCTGTCAGTATGGCCGACCCCGTATTTAAATTTGATCTTCAGTTTGAAACTGCAGTATGCATTTGTTTTTACAGCCCAAAACATTTTCCATAAAGGAAGGTATGTAAGAAACCAGACATAATAATGTTGATGATCATAAGTATCATGTGAGGCAACAAATCACGAAAGATTTATACATGTATATTGTTTGTAGTGTGAGATACATGATCCGATATATAGCAGATGATAAATCGTTCTAGAACAAAATATTTTTATTCAACATATTAATGTTCACAAAGAACACGATTATTTCAAGAAATTTTTAATATTATATAATGATACATTTCTAATTTTCATCAATACATGTTTTTTGAAATACTTATGGAACTGTTACAATTGTAGATCAATCAACTTAAAAACATCATTTATCTTTTATTTGTTCGCATGATCACATAGGGATGCTCATTTGTATTGTAAGTTAGAGTATACGAGTATAAGAGTATAAATTTAAGTTTATGATTCAGTTCAAAGTTTGTGTATAAATTCACTACATGTGTATATTTTGATGAATTAGGGGACATTAATCGTTGCTGTTACATTTGAACATACTCTTGTATTATTAAAACAAACGTTATCTTTTGTAGCTTTGTTTATATAAAATACTTGTAAATACATTGCTTTCTGATGCAGCTATTCCTCACAAAATAAAAATGTGATGACAAAGGCCGTCCCTAGCTTCTTTTAATCGTTTTTTAATTGCATTAACTTTAAGAACATCAAAGAAAAAACTTACATTTTGCGGGAGAATTAAGTAACAGCACAACAATGTTCATTGCCATATTTTGCATTCCAGAGTTGGTGAAGGCGGCCTAGAGAGAACACGCGACACTAATCCTACAGTAAGATTTCAGCGGATAATAATTGACTCTGATTAGATTTTTATAAGATGTGCTTAATACTTGATGTTCTACCGCCCGGTCGATGTTCTCCACACTTTATACATCTAGTCAATTTTCTTTCATCACAATCGTCTTCAAAATAATTGAAATGCAGGACCAAATAACGAAATATAAGTAAAAGTTAGAAATAGCTTAAAAGTCTGTATGTCACACTTGTCGAACATAAATGCTTGGTGTAAATATACAATCATTGATATATTATCTCCCACTTTGTTTCTCTCACTACCATTAAAAATCTGACACGAATAAAATAAAATAAAATTAATTTATATATAGCACTGTAACTGGAATGTGTTCATGAATCAATAATATTTTTTTTCTCTTTACTTTGTCATATATGTTTATATATTTTTTCATATACAGACTTAGTTCAGTTATGAACATCTGTTAAATATATTGATATCATAAAGGTAGGATATTTCAGTGGCTGGAGGACGGTATATTTTAAACGCAATATTGACATGTCACACATTCCGTTTAACGTGCTATATAGTAAACTGTATAACATAAGATAAAATTAGTCATTTATGTGGTAATTACTCACCGCCCGAAAGCCACGTTTCTTGCATTTGACTTAAATCTTGGAAAAGCTCTGAAATAAAATATTGAAACATTTTGAATATAAGAGAAACATAAAAATTGCAATGGTTACCCATTTTTGATTGAAACTTAACAATTTATGAACGAGGATAATAACTCAGAATAGAACAATGTTATTGTCACGGCAGACAGATAAACATATGATTTGTTTAAAATTAGCTTGAAATGTTTATATCTGACTGATAGATAGTCTTTTTGATATAAAAATTAAGCAAATATCACATATAACTATGCCACCCACTATCCCATTACTATTGTATTAGTTCTATCTAAACTAAGTATGTTCTATATTTGGAAAGGAAGATATAATATGTCATCTGGTAATTATTATATAGCTGTATCAAACCTAAACAAAGCAAATATTCTTCAACTGGATCATGTACTCATTATTGTACAATATACAAACAACATTAAACGACTACTTACTTTCATTTTTTGATGATTTTAATAAAGACAATTGAAAATAGTGTTAAAATACTGTTTTCTACTCAAATGTATCATTTTAACTACCAGTTATTATAAACAACTTCAGATCTGTTGATTCCTTGAGCAAGATACTTTATATCAATTGCTTAGTACTGGTTGGTTCCAGGAATGGATTCGAATATAAACTATAAACGTCTTCAGACTGGAAGTCAACTGCAGTTATTATTTCGGACATGTATAAGACAGTTACTGTGTATTTCTGAAATAAGTTATTTATGCATTAAATTCTTAGATCTCCTATATATTTACCTTGTGATTCCTCAAGAAGGCCTTTTTGTTCTACTGACGGTTTGTCCGCCCTGTCTTTAACAGGGTGTTTCTGTTTACCAGGTGATGACTCTTTGACGTTTGTCTCTTTCTACAAGTTAAATATGTGAATGTCTTTTATTTAATTGAAAATATAAGTGTATTCAGTGTAATTATATCAGTTGAACAAAGTAAAAGCAGAAAATAACAATTTATCTTTCGATATGAACAAACTATTTCTTAAACACATTTCATTTTACATATAAATCTTATTATTTTTATAAATACCGGCAAAGTATGTACTTGTCAATAGTGGTTATCGTAACATATCCACTTTATAGCTGGTTCTACTTTCTAAGAAATCTAATTCAAGTTTCAAATCTTTAAAAAAAATCATAAAAAGGGAAAAAACATTAACAGTTTAAAGGGATAGCACAAACATTTGATGTGGGTCATTTAGAAATAACTTGACTATTGATTGTTTCAATGAGCACGTGCACGGCAGCGATAACACAAGAACTACATGGAGTCAGTTCAGGAAAAGCCCTTACAACCTTAAATTGGCTCATTATGTCTTAAAATACTGTCTCTGAAAACCCGTAAGATATCGTCTGTAAAAAATCAGCTAAAATATAACTCTAGACAAAGCGAAACTTAAAACTATTGGTTAGTTCTACATCCTCGTACTTAAAATTTTACTCATGACAAAATATCAATGATTGCTGGCTGCTGAATCATTTAATCTCTTACAACGAATTTGTTTGTTTTGTTTGTTTGTTTATTTGTTTGTTTTGTGTTTATTAAGGAAACTATGACGCAATATTACTAGATTTCCGACTCATCCTTAAACATTGTGACGTCAGATTCTAGCGATATGGTTGTGGTCCGCATTATAAAATAGTTTTAAGACTTAAAAAAATGATTAATATTTGGTAAGATTATGTTTCTATGTCAAGTTAAAATCGTTGAATACAAGACCAATATACCCCCATTACATAATTATTATAAGACAAGTCATATGACACCAGTACTGGTTGGTTCCAGGAAGCGGACTCGAAAGTGATTAATATAAGTTGCAAGGGAACTTGTTTTGTAATCAAGCTGAAATAAATATGTTTAAACTAAACTTTACTAACAATTTTTAAGAAGTACATCTAACATCGTTAAAATATTTCAAACTAACATTATCACTGAACAATGTAATCAGAACGTTAGATACTATTTAAACTCGAATGGCACTAATATTATATAATGATATTTAAAAATAATAAAATATGAGAGATATAGGTAATTATCAGATCTTCAAGCTAGGCTTATTTTATAAATGTTTGACTCACATTATCAGGTACAACAATTTCCGTCTCGTTATCTTCCAGAGAGTTATTGTTGTTTTTCTTTTTTGTCGTTTTATCCAATCGTTGTACATGGGACTGTGCCGACATGTCCATATAACAGATTATTTCATTGGTTGCACTACATTCATACCTGTAAAGTACATGCAATAAAATTGAAATATGACTTTATTCCCAAAGTCGTTCATATGTTACTGCAAGAATGTTGTCTGTGACACGTGATAACTGAAGTGTTCCCCCAGATATGTGATGATTTAAGTTATTCCACGTGACTTGTTATACTTTAAGTTCTACGTGATTTATTTACAATGTTTTATGTGATCATTTAAGATGAACTGTACCCCATTACATGTTACATGTTACACTTTCAATTCTGTCCGTGACATATCATTTCCGTAATATGTGATAACTTCCGTGTAATCTGTGATACATTCAATTGTTCCACGTGACTTGTATTACTTCATACTACTGTCAGTCCCAAAGTGTCATATGACACCGTAAGTTGTTCCCCCTTCCATGTTTTATTATAAATTTTAACCCCAGTACAACATACATGTACCAATAATGTTCTTATGTATTTTATGTAACTTTAAATACTTGAATTTGTAACACTTGACTAGGAATTTTCTCACGACTTGTAATTCTAAAAGTTGTTCCATCTTTACTTGTGTAAAATTATTTCCCGTGACCTGTGATACTTTTAGATGTTGTGACTTTCAAAGACTTGCGATACCGTGATTTGTGGTACTAGTATATATATTTTTTTAAGAATTGTGATACTTTAGATTGTTTCCAGTGAATTGTGTTTCTTTAATTGTTTCCATGTATTTAGTTATTTCCCTACTTCCCATGACTTGTGATGTATTTACCCATGAGTTGCGTCTTATTTCCCGTATTACATACGTTAATTTGATTTATGTTTACAAAACAATATAATCGTTTCATTTTTAAGTTACCTACAAACCATCTTTTTTTCAAAATGAATGAATGAAAACTCAAGACTTAACTGCATCATATATGTTACATATTATGAACAAAAGTCATGGCTTATACTTTGCAGTATTCGCATTTCCTTTCCATTTATATAAAAAGAAAGATAAAATATGTGTTTCCGAAGTTATGATTTCTTTAAAGTTATAACAAGTGATGATGCCAACAATCATCTTACAAACTTGTTTTTATACATATTTTGTGGTTACTACATGTGTGAATTTAGTATGTTGAATAAAGATGTATTTTACGATCTAACTGGCATCTGCATAAGGTTTTAAAAATTAATACAGGTTCACGGGTCAAATGCATGTAAATGCATGTACTAAATTTAACATTTTATCATGATTTAAAGGCAAATAATGCCTCAGAAATTAATACATATATCCTTCTTTAGAAATGGCAATCGCGTGTTTTAAAATGTTGCAATAATGGATTAGAGGGTGTTTTGTGCTTATCGCCTGTGAAATAATTGGTCATAAGAAAGCACAGTGTAAACAAAGTAGTATTTTGGGTTCCATACAAAATACTCAAACACTTTAACTATACTAATTGTCAAAACACTTGAGAAGCAATTGATGACTCAGCTATACGCCGAATGAGTACTTTTTTGAAACTGTAGATAAGGTTTTTGAAAAATAGAAATTAAAGCATTTTTCGAGCTCAAAGGTCCTTAAAACAAAACTTTATTCCTTTGCAAGTGAAATCTGTATTATATAGGTGTTTGTATAACTTTGTAAATACTGTTACTTATGATAACTTTATAAATACTGTTACTTATGAGGAATTAAAACTAAGTTGTCTCTGATATCATCGATTGAGATATAAACGTTACTTAAAGACAATTCAACTAAAAGCACTTTCAACGTATCATTTTTTCTAATGTTTCATAATTTGAAAATTCCTTAACGATTACTGTCTGTTAAGAAGTTGGCTACCGTTGTACAGTAATACAATGTTATGATATAAAGTTTTACCGTTGTACTGTTCTGTTATGAACTCATGTTTTACGGTTGCGCAGTAATGTACCATTGTACAGTTATTTTATATAATGGTATTTTCTGGTTAGAAACAAACATACCAAACGATCACTTTTGTAGTTCATGAGTTACAGCTTAAACTTTTATTTTTATTTTATAACACTATAAATAAAAGGCGGGAACGTTTAACTTCCTTAACATTTTCAAATTTTACATTTCTCTTAGATGAGTAACCGTTTATAAAATACAAAATATGTTTTTATTACCGATGACTTGGTAAGGGATTTTAGATATATCTATTATCACTTAAAGGCAAAATGAAAAGAAGTCGCATACAATTGGCTGGATCTTGTTCGAAGGCCGCGAAAAAATTACAAATTACTTCAATACATATACTGATGATGAACTGCTCTTCAAAAGTTTGAAATAACTCTATATGTCTTCTATCAGTGCAAAAGGAAACACAAGATGGCATTTGTACCTCACAGCTATAACACGGTTATTTCCGTTATCATAGTACGACACAGCTACCTTAAATTGCATGAAGCATGTTTGTTAATTCACTTGATTAAAGTACATAACGACCTATTTTAAAAATAATCTGGATAATTTCTCATTAATGAATTTAGTTGTTTACTGTTTACTGAGGTCAAATAAAAATTCGCTTGGCAAATACAAACTTTATATATAGTATCAGAAAATCTCTCTTTTCACATATCTTATGAACAATATTCTGTTAATATAACAGATCTGTCGTCAACTTAAAACGCAAACTATTTTTTAAGGATAAATATGTTCTAATTTAATCTATTTCTTTTTAACTATTTTTATTTAGCTGTCTTTGAGAAGTTTCCTTTTTTTTCGTCGAAAAGAATTAAGTGTGGTGCGTTGCCTGCTTTAACTATGCATATTAGCATATTTACGTTATGACAGTTTATAAATAATATTCTAAGAATATTTAAATATTTGTTTGTAAAGTGTAGTAATCAAACAGCTATTTGAAGATGTTCAAAAGAATATGAAGACAGTAAAAGGTGTCAATTTTCGAGAAATGTATTCCTTTTCACTTTTATTTTCAGATTGAATAGTTCGAAGTTTTATAATTATTTTGTACTTGAATCAATGCGTTACAAAATGATCTAAGTATAATCAGCAGATAATATATTTAATATATCTTAAAAAAGATTGATAAAATAGTACAATAATCAGAGTCACATTAAATTAATATTTGCCTGTTATATCTACTATTTTGTATTTTATTTCTTCATATTAATCACAGAAAAGTTTATAATTATATGTTGTCATATTTGTGTATGAATATTATCAAATACGTGTTTTTGAAAGAAAGAAAAAAAACCTGGTACATTATTTATATATAAATATTATTAGTTTAAATTGAAATGAAAAATATTTCCATCTTTAGAGTCAATTAAAGTTGTCAATCTTAAAGGAAAAAAAAAGGATTTTACTTTGAAAACTTTAGTGTCAGTCACATCAAACTTATACTTACAAAATCTGTGAAACTTTGAAAACCTCGCATTACATCTGATAGAATCAGCAATGTTCAATTATCAAAACAGCAGTATTAATAATTAATCCATAATCACCCTAGATGCTCACAGCTATTTTACAAAACTATAGAGAGATAATGATATCTCAGGGCACTCTTAAACACCGTCTAGCAACAGCCCTGCTGGAGAGAATGCTCTATTATCATTGGCTAATCCGTTGCTAGGTGAGCATCAGTTTGACAGAAGAGGCGTGACTTGACTATTGGACAGACAAAACACTGGAATCCATAAACAATTCAATAATGACGATGTTTCATGCTTAGGAACTGAAACACGTGCCTCTGTTTTTAGTGTACTGTGTACAAGCGTGTTGGTATCACTAACAAGTACACCGTATCATGATTCTTGCTTAATCATTCACCTAAATATTATAAATCTAATATATTTCATTATAACATAATTTTCTAAGTTAGCTCTTTTATGTGTATGGTCGAAGATAAATTCTAGTGTAGATGTTACGTTAATCTTAAATATTAACATGTGTACATGCATTTATCAATTGTGAGATTTGATTTGCAAAAGCAACCCAGATGTTGGCTATGTATAATACACTTACCACTTACCTATTTGTAATACAATAGTATTGCTGAACTTACCTATTTGTATTGTAATAATAAGCTTATCTGTTTGTATTGTATTGTATTGATAAACGTACTTATTTGTTCTGTAATAATAAACTTACCCATTTGTTCTGTAATAATAAACTTACCATTTGTATTGTAATAATAAACTTACCCATTTGTATTGTAATAATAAATTTACCTATTTGTATTGCAACAATAAACTTACCTACTTATATTGTAATAATAAACTTACCTATTTGTACTGTAATAAAACACTTACCTATTTATATTGTAATAATAAACTTACCTATTTGTACTGTAATAATAAACATACTCATTTGTATTGTAATAATAAACTTAGAAATTTGTATTGTAATAATAAACTTACCTATTTGTATTGTAAAAATAAACTCACCTATTTGTACTGTAATACTAAACATACCTATTTGTAATATATTATATATAACCTATTTGTACTGTATTGATAAACTTACCTATTTTAATAAATTTACCTATTTGTACTGTAATAATAAACTTACTTATTTGTATTGTAATAATAAACTTATTTGTTTGTATTGTAATAATAAAATTACATATTCGTATTGTAATAATAAACTTACTTTTTGTATTGTAATAATAAACTTACCTATTTCTTTTATATTGAGAAACTTAGAATTTGTTTTATTTGTTTATGATGGCCTAAATCTAGTTTATGTTGAAAGAGTTTATTACATTTTTTAAATCTTTTTCTGATGCAATTTTTTCTTAACTTGTACTCGGTTTTACATGGTTTCAAAATCAATGAAATGAAGTGCGCTTTCATACATGTGCGTTATGTGTGAAGTGTAATTTTTAAATACTCTTAGATATTAGAAATATTTGATATGAGAAATACATTTGATGTGAAAATATACATATTTAATGTTAAAAATATTTGATGTGAGAAATAGATTTTGATGTTAGAGATGTTTGATGTGAAAAAAATATATATATTTAATGTTATAAATTATTTATGATAAGAACATATTTGATATTAAATGTATTTGATGTAGATATATATAATGTTCATTGTATTTGATGTTAGATATATGTAATGTTCATTGTATTTGATGTTAGATATATGTAATGTTCATTGTATTTGATGTAGATATATGTAATGTTCATTGTATTTGATGTAGATATATGTAATGTTCATTGTATTTGATGTTAGATATATGTAATGTTCATTGTATTTGATGTTAGATATATGTAATGTTCATTGTATTTGATGTTAGATATATGTAATGTTCATTGTATTTGATGTAGATATATGTAATGTTCATTGTATTTGATGTAGATATATGTAATGTTCATTGTATTTGATGTAGATATATGTAATGTTCATTGTATTTGATGTAGATATATGTAATGTTCATTGTATTTGATGTTAGATATATGTAACGTTCATTGTATTTGATGTTAGATATATGTAACGTTCATTGTATTTGATGTTAGATATATGTAATGTTCATTGTATTTGATGTTAGATATATGTAATGTTCATTGTATTTGATGTTAGATATATGTTATGTTCATTGTATTTGATGTAGATATATGTAATGTTCATTGTATTTGATGTTAGATATATGTTATGTTCATTGTATTTGATGTTAGATATATTAAAAGTTAAATATATTTAATGTAAGAAAGATCTGATGTTAGATATATTAAATGTTAGAAATATTCAATGCTAAAGTTATTCGATGAATGGAGGAGCACCCGAGGTCTTTCTTGACCAACAAAGCTGGAAAATATAGCCATATTACCTTAATGTGTAATAACATATAACCAAAATTAAAACGTGGTCTGTTATAATATTAAAATATGATGCTAAAAAAATATGTGGTGTTAAAAATATATTGTGTATGAGATATTTTATGTTAGTAAGATGTGATATATGTTATAAATATGTGTTGTTGGAGGTTTTGAAATGAAATGATAGAGGTGTTTTTAGAGGTATGTTGTTTTAGACGTATGCTATTATATAAGTAGATATATTATTATAGTATTATTTTAGAGGTAGGTTGTTTGACAGGTATTTTGTTTTAGAGATATTTTAGGGGGTATGACATGTTAGAAGTATCTTATTATAGGACAATTTAGATGTTACATGTATATAATGTTACAGGTATGTGATATTACATGTATATAATGTTACAGGTATGTGATATTATAGGACAATTTAGATACGTTACATGTATATAATGTTACAGGTATGTGATATTACATGTATATAATGTTACAGGTATGTGATATTACATGTATATGATGTTACAGGTATGTGATATTACATGTATATAATGTTACAGGTATGTGATATTACATGTATATGATGTTACAGGTATGTGATATTACATGTATATGATGTTACAGGTATGTGATATTACATGTATATAATGTTACAGGTATGTGATATTACATGTATATAATGTTACAGGTATGTGATATTACATGTATATAATGTTACAGGTATGTGATATTACATGTATATAATGTTACAGGTATGTGATATTACATGTATATAATGTTACAGGTATGTGATATTACATGTATATGATGTTACAGGTATGTGATATTACATGTATATAATGTTACAGGTATGTGATATTACATGTATATAATGTTACAGGTATGTGATATTACATGTTTATAATGTTACAGGTATGTGATATTACATGTATATAATGTTACATCTATGTGATATTACATTTATGTAATGTTACAGGTATGTGCTGTATGTGATGTCATATGCATTTCATGATACAGGTATGTGATGTTACAGGTATATGATGCTAGAAGTAACTATGTGTTATTATTAGAATTAGTGTACATTGTATTATATTATTATTATTTTATTTTATCCTCAATACTACTATGAAATTAAGAAAACATGAGACGTTTTTGTTTTATCTGTATTTGTGCTAACTAGTATCGTTGGTATTAGTCAATAAACGTTTGCTGTTTTCGTTTTTCAACGTTTTAAACATTACGCTATGGCGAGTATTTGATGATATTGTTTGAGGGGAAGAAAATACACCGACGCAGTCATCTCACGTCAAGTGGTTGTTTTACCAACAACAGTCAACTATATAATCAGATCACGATTACAGAAGTGTTTAAGATGTTACATTGCGTTTAAATGGAAATAAAGGTATACATTTGTAGTGGTGTCGAGCAAGGTCAAAAGCTTTAAAGAGTGTACACCTTGTAACAACGTCTCGTACATGTCATTATATTATTTTGCTTTTCTTCAGTGTTTGACATTTTAACATTACTGTTCCTTTCAATTTTCACTACAGAGTATTGCAGTATAAGATTACTTAATTCTTTTTTTTCTAAAATGCCAATAATTCTGACTTTGTTATTGTTTTGCCATCGATTTGCTATTTGTGAGTTTTAGGATCCGAGATTACGAAATCGTTATTTTGCTAGTTCGCTAAGATATGGCGGATATTTGTTTGTTGTTAGAGAAAATGGAATACATTGAGAAGTGAGAAAACATTAGATAGATTCACTTGTGTCACTTTTCAAAAACTTTTCGTCAACTAATCTGAATCCATAAGATTAAAATGTCTGCGTAGTTAACTTTTCTTTTAATACGCCAATATAGTCTTGTCGGCAAAATATATATAAAATTATGAGTACTATTATTATTAATACATGATGTATATAATCCTAGAATACAACTCCAAGATAAAGACTTGATTTCTACCATGCCCTATTTTTTGTGGCGGCTTTAACTGAGTTAATTTGGTCGGTAAAAAGTCTAATGCGATTGTTGAATGCATTAAAGCTAAACCGTTTAGCAATATCACACAGATTAAAAGTTTGCGAGACAAAAACTATTCAGTTGCTATTTTACGGCTGCTTCCTGCTGGATTTGATTTCATTGTTTTCTTTACTCAAAGAAGCAATACAGGTATGGTAGTGAATCGATCAGTCATCAAGCTAATACCCACTAATGGATTTACAAGAAAATGAATGAATCACAATAATTAACAAGAAATTCAGTCATTGATACCAGACATCTTTAAGAAATCCACATGAAATGTGCTTTTAGCTTTAAGAAAAACACGACAATCTCTATAAAATTCTATCGGCAATTAGAAACAATTCTAAAGCGCAATCCATTTCAAATTACAATATTACACGTGACGGAGAGATAACGGGAAATGACATCAAGTGTAACATGGTGAAAGTCTGTAAAGCGATCGGCTAATAGGGAAAATATATTATTAGCTAATTGAACTTATCATATGACGTGCAGTTTTACCGTGTTACGAAGACCTCTAATGTACCAAATGTACCTCATTTACAGCTACGTCAAAGTGAACAAATAAAAAATATTAAATCAACCAAGTCTTGTGTGAAAATGTTTTAGGACCAGCTAAATAACAAGTAAGTTAGATATAATGTCAAGTTTGATTTGTGTGACCAAAACTATACAACATTTAATGTTAAACCAAACTGGTAAAATGAAGGCATTATCAAGATTTGACATATTTTGGGGTAAACGATTGTTAAAGAGGCTCGACAAAGTTACAACACTTTGTCAAGATCACGCAAGTTGTATTTTGCTGGTTACCCAGCTTTTAAGAACGGACTTCATAGAAAAACGTCTTTCGAAATAAAAATGTATTTTAAGGTAAAACCAATATGTAATGTAAACTTTTATATGATATATAGAAAGTTAAGTAATTCCAACAAAGTTTGCACTCAAGAGTAACCTTTAAATAACATAACATTAAAGGTAAGTAATTAGGTTCTTGTCCTTCATGACATATAAATGTGGTTTAGCATCACTTTACCATGCCCAGCCGTTACAGGGGTCGGGAATATGCTAAAGTCAAATAATCTCAACACCTACATGTGTACAAATAACTGCTGATAATACAAAACAATATTTCTATCTTGCCATCATGAAATTGTTTACCATAATCGCAACAAAATAATAGTGACGTCAGATCGATAGTGATATTTCAATTCACGATTCCATTAATTTGTTGTAATAACGATATTCTTTCATAGTTTATAATTTTCTTTGCCTCTGAAAAAATATACTGAGAAAATAGTGGAATATGTTTAAAACTGGCCAGACAGAATCACAAAGCTAGCCAGACAAAACCACAAAACTAGTCAGACATAACCACAAAACTAGCCAGACAAAACCACAAAACTAGCCAGACAAAACCACAAAACTAGCCAGACATAACCACAAAACTAGCCAGACAAAACCACCAGACAAAACCACAAAACTAGCCAGACAAAACCACAAAACTAGCCAGACATAACCACAAAACTAGCCAGACATAACCACCAGACAAAACCACAAAACTAGCCAGACAAAACCACAAAACTAGCCAGACATAACCACAAAACTAGCCAGACATAACCACAAAACTAGCCAGACAAAACCACAAAACTAGCCAGACATAACCACAAAACTAGCCAGACAAAAACCACCAGACAAAACCACAAAACTAGCCAGACAAAAAACCACAAAACTAGCCAGACATAACCACAAAAACTAGCCAGACATAACCACAAAACTAGCCAGACAAAACCACAAAACTAGCCAGACATAACCACAAAACTAGCCAGACATAACCACCAGACAAAACCACAAAACTAGCCAGACAAAACCACAAAACTAGTCAGACATAACCACAAAACTAGCCAGACATAACCACAAAACTAGCCAGACATAACCACCAGACAAAACCACAAAACTAGCCAGACATAACCACAAAACTAGCCAGACAAAACCACAAAACTAGCCAGACAAAACCACCAGACAAAACCACAAAACTAGCCAGACATAACCACAAAACTAGCCAGACATAACCACCAGACAAAACCACAAAACTAGCCAGACAAAACCACAAAACTAGCCAGACATAACCACAAAACTAGCCAGACAAAACCACAAAACTAGCCAGACATAACCACAAAGGTCCAAAGTGAATATATGTATCTGTATCAAACGAGAGTTCATTATATTGATATATATTTTAATACACATAACGGTAGCAACAGTTTTATAGCTTATTTAATTTCAAACATTATGATATCATGGATATGACTTATATCTACCTTATATCGCCGAATAGCACAAGCTATGGCGCTTTGATAGATGATGGTTAGTAGACAAAGTAGGTAAATAATGTAGACAATATAGGTAAATAATGATAAAGGCGACAACGGCGACGGGCAACACATTTACAAAACTGAATTTTAAAAAATATTTTTTATACATACACTCATACTTGAAAATAAGTGAGATAAACTTTTTATAATTCCATTATAAATTTATAAACAAGAAAAGATTATTAAATTCTTTATTAAATATTTCTTATAAAAACTTTTTTTTTAAAACATTTGCCAGAAGCTCTTCAAACTTGTTACATAATGAAATGATGGTGTATTTTTGTGCTACATAATTTAAATTTATCAATGTTAGAGATTTGTGACAAAAGAACATATAAATTACAGTGAATCATGATTTAAAACGCTAAACTGTTAGTCTATTCGCATTATTTGTAAAAGGTAATCGGGCGCACCTATTTACCGTCAGTCGCCGTAATGTCTCTATATATGCGAATACGAGCAGTTTACTGTAACTAAATGTACGTGAAACAGGCTTTATCAAAGGATGGTGTTCACGTGAATAAAGTCTTAATTTGGCTGTGAGCAGTTATTTCATCCCCGTTATCTATCTTAATGGTTAAATGGTATGAAACTGGCAATTAATTACCAGGTTGGGAAACCCGACTTTCACTTAAAGAGGTATAGGTGTGAAAACGGTTTTAAAATCGCCCTGCTTCTGTGTATTTAAGATAATATTAATATAATGTGCTTTCAACTACTGTTAATTAATTTAAAACGATATATTCCTTCTTGTTAATGAATTACCACTGACAATGTCTCCTACAAAATAAAGGTACAAACACCTATATGTAAATATAATTTTGTATAAAAGTTTATTTTTGTTAACAGAAGGATATGCGATTATACATGCATTTTGTGATACTGTTAAATTAATTATTCGTATTCACTCACACTGACGTCCACACACATGCCATTTCGTCAGAAATATTCTTTTAAAGTATTGTGGTTTACATTTTATTTTACTAATCAAAACGTTGTTACAATTTGAAACAATGCTCTCGAATAAATGTTAAAAAAGTAGTATGTTACTCGCCCCCACCCCCTGTTTGTTTCTCTGTTGCTGAGAGCACTACAAACCGCATCTGTATTCTTTATTTGCAAAGAAATTTTCAACTTTCTTGTCAAAAAGAAAAATCAAAGCTTTATCCAATAAAATTTTCATTTAACTTGTATTTTTGTACAGTAATTAGCGTTAAAGTGTAACATTGGCAAGCATTTCACTATATCTTTTTGTTCATTACTGGTACCATTGCTCGGAATGAAAACATTTTTAGGCTTGCTATACTTCTGGAAGTACTATTGTAAACAAGGATATCATTGAACTGATATTCCAGCCGTATGATACAAATCACATTCTCGTATTACATATCTTACAATATGAAAAGAAAATATATTTTGATCTATTTACTTACTATGACAAAAAAAAACTGATGACATTCAAATATGATAATGACTTGACGCATTGTCATTTAGTCATTCATTACAAATATGTTACTCTTAGAATAACAATTTTTTTGGATTAATGTGTACTGAAGCATGCCAAGTTATAATTAAATAGTCAATTTCATTGAATCCAGTTAAACCAGGAATAAATATAGTTTAATATTAAATTTGATTTATCAAACGGTTAAAGGTTGCATATAATCTATTGGAAAAAAAACAAAAACAAAACAACCTAATAACAACCATTTTACACAAGAAAAAAGTTTTATCAATCACTGTAAAATTCGTGAATTTTCAAATAATAAAGTTCCTTTGAACTGCGATAGTCATTGAAGCAAGCCTGAAATGAATGCGCTTAAGCCCATGTAACCTACCATATAATAGATAGACAGCATTGTAGTATATACCACAAAACAACATAAAATATTTACATGTAGTATTCTTCATGTTATCTATTTTAGAACTTGTGTAAAGTGATGTCAAGAATCCCAGGGAGTGCCACTGTTGTTGAAACTTGAAAAAGGAGAGGAAAAAGGTACTGCTGATAAGCCGACCATAATGCAATGTGCGAATGCTTAAAAATTACTATTTCTATATGTATGAAATTATATTTAACCTATGATATTTATTTAACGCACAAGAGTATAAGTAAAACAGAATCCAAGTATAGTTTACCAAGGTCTGAAATACGCTATCAACCATGCCCTAAAGTTTTATTTTCAAGTTTATACCTTAATATCTGTAAATATCTCTTGGGAAATACAACAACAACAACAACACACACGCACGCACGCACACACACACGCATGCACGCACACAAGTTGAAATCCTTGTTAGTTTCAGTAATAAATACATATCTAAATTGTGTATCTATATATACTTGATTTGAATCAATACATAGTAACTTAAACGATTGTAATGAGTTTTGCTAGTGGAACCAATGGTAATGAACCTTAATATGAATCATACATACGTTCTACCTTATGTCGATTAGACAACTGAGAGGTTCTTTATTTACTATATATATATATATACTATTTTTATTCCTATTTGTTACTATAATTTTGATTTAATCTATATTTATTGCAATGTGATGTTTGTATATTATTTATTGTGTATGTTACAAACATGTTCTATGCTCTTCAGTTTAGGATAAAAAAGATGTTATTGTCACTATTAGTTTCAGTAATTCATGTATATGTACATAAAAAAGTATATGTCTTGAAATACATTATCTGTATTTGAGTGAGGAAAACATTTTTAAGTATTTATATTAGTTTGACTTATAATACATATTCAGTACTTCATCAATTAGTTAAAAATATTACACTTGCCTCAATGTGGACAGGTACAGTTATATAGAGATGTCATTCTAATCGACTTCTTTCCAACTCTCTTGCTGTGATGTTGTCCATTAATGAAGTCTCTATACATGAAAACAGTCAATAAAATTTACTTACTTATACCTTGTACTTTGCATGATTAAAGAGAATCATAAATGAAACAAGTTTATGAAAAAATAGAGGTCACCAAACTACATTTTGAATAAGCCGCCTGTTTTTGCTTGTTTTAGGCCATCTTCATGAGCTGTAGCAACACCCAATTTTATTTCAATGTCGTTTTTTATTATTTTATTCCCTATTATGATTCACAATTTGCTAAAATCTATGCATCTGATTTTACTCTTTATTTTAATGGAGATGGTCAAGTTTCTTCCGTTTTTTCCTTCCTTTTTGAGGAAAATTGCAGAAGGTTGTTAACTCATTGAAGCATTGCAAAATGTATATTCAATGAAATTGGTTTAAACTTTGCATAATACTCAAAATAGAGTAAAAAAAGAAAAAAATAATTTAGTTTAGTTTAAACATATTTTATTTCTCAGAATATATATACATGTTATAATTCACAATATACAGAGAGCAATTCAAATCTTCTTAAAAAACAGGATTAGAATGAAAGACAACATGTCTTATGAAATTCTTCTCCTAAAAAAAATAATTTGAAATAAAATAAGGTATCGGTATACTTGACTTTCAGTTATCTGCTCTTAAAATTAACTAAACAGATTGAAATAAAATCAGAGGCAGATATCTCATAAATAGGATGGTGATACCAATTTTTTCTTCATAAATCGTTTCAACTGTTATTCTCTTTCATCATATTAAGTTTAAGAAAATTATGTTCCCCAACGTCAATTTGCCTTCATGGTTTAGAAAACTTAAGAAACATCTATAGGGGAACTAAACAGAATTAGAAGTTTAACTTCGATTTTGAAAGAACTACTTCCCTTTGTCTATTATTTTTCCCCATTATTGGCAGTTAATTTTGAAAGAGTTGGCCCTTTGCCCCTACAAATATCAGAATAAATAATTATGAATATTATACATATATTTATAAACTGTATTTCTTTTCATGGCATGTGTGAAACAGACTGTAATTTATATCCTTGGTCAAATGCAGACATTTTTCTGAATACTCGAATTTATTTCATGAGATGTGGCTTTTGTTGTTTTATCACCGTACAGAAAGCCGTGTTCCTTGGCTCCCGTACTGAAGGCGATGTCTGTGTTTCTTCGTTATTATTTAATAAATAAAATTTCGGTAGGCCTGATGTACTGGTGACATATAACTCTCAATGGTAGGCCTGATGTACTGGTGACATATAACTCTCAATGATGTACTGGTGACATATAACTCTCAATGGAAGCAGACAAAATGTGATAACAGTTTTATGAGTGATGCCTCGGTGTATCATTTATAAGTGGTTGTCACATGTTATCTGTTTATTTTATTATATAACACATGTAGTTCGGTAAATTTTACATGGACACTGAATATCTAAAACAATAAAGTAATATATGTGCAACTATATTAATAAAGAAACTCATTTCATCTTCCTTATGGTAACCAGGCCACTCTCACGAATTATCTTGATTATCAAACATTTTCCTCTTTTTTAGATGTGATTTAAACATGTCTTAGCAGCCATATGCACTTAATCATTTCTTCTTTTTTATTTAATAATATAAGATATATCGGACCATTTACTTACCATGTTTCTGTTTCAGCCGATTCGGCTTTACTGTTGTACAATTCCCTAGTTATTTTGACATATTTATTCGGTGTTTATATCATATCAAATGTTTTCAACATTTTAAAGATCCTTCTTGACAAACAATAAATTTGTATTTTTTGCCATGAGCAAATCCCTTACCAGTTGTTCAAACGATATTTTTTTATTATGATGGACAGTGGACAGTGTACCAAATGTTAATCTTCAGTACAAATGTAATTATACACATCAAGGTGTAACCATCTTATTTAACGTACATAAAACTAATTACTTTCTATTCAAGTCATCCAGGGCACTTCCGGGGAGGTACAATTACTCATATTAGAACCTTTTGTCAAAAGTACACCTGACGCATGAAACAATTATAGTGTATTATAAGTTTATAAAATAAAAGAAACTGATTTTTAGAATTTATTTAGCAATCTTCAACATATACATACATAAAGTTTGTAAGATGAAAACTTATTAATATATTGAGAGTTATCATGTTAATGACAAGCACATATAATCTACTTTAAATAAAAAACATTAGTAATGTCGCATTTATGAAAACTGTCCAAGCTACTATCTAATTATATACCATTAAATAGTGCACTTACAACAAAAACTATCAGCACAAATGGCACTGCCTATATAGTCTTCCAGTCTACAGATGTAACTGAGGACCTGACTGGTGGAGTGAGCGACAGATCTATATAATACATGACGCCTGCATCCGAAATCTGCGAATTTAATCCAGGTATGTGTTATAAACCTAATTTCCAACCTTTTGTAAGCAGGAACATATGACCATGTGTGAAAATGAAAAGGATTTAAAATAATGTCATAAAGTAATCCACAGGAAAGCACAAATATATGGATTTTACACAACCAGCTCTGAAAGATCTAACACTAAATATCAAATGTTTGCCTACATTCTCCATGACTGATATTAAGTTTCCAAAACTTCCCAAGAGGATTAAATTTGCTACAGTAACAAGTAAAACAGACAACCCTTGATAGTTAATGTTTGTTTTTGGTTAATAAGAGGCAAAATATACAACAATATAGACTTGTAAACATGGAGTAAACAGCAGTTATATTATTATAGTGTATAGGAGGTGTATATGTATATACAAGTTATCTTAGAGAAATCTCTGCACCATTGACATGATGTTATTATCTACAAACATAATACACAAATATGTGGAGAACTAAATTGAATCAAGATGTATTGTAAATATAAAATAAGGTCCATAGGTTCCAATGTTACAAACCATATTGGTGTACTTTACCATCTCTGACCAATCTGTGCAATATTTTACTCAATAAATGAAACACATTTTATTAGTGTTGTTGTTTTTTTCAGTAATAAAAGGTATACAGTAACATACATTGAGCAAATAATGTTCAACAAACAACCACAAAGATGAAGTTACATTTTTCATATCATTTTTTCCATAAACATCATTCCACCCTAATCTTATTGCATGGACAAAGATTATAAAATTTGTTTTACATAATGTTCCAGTGTTATAATATTTTAGATCCACCTGAATAAACAGTTCTCTATATCTAGTTATTGTCAATATTAGAAGATGAAGTTGACTTGGATCAAAACACGACAGACCTGCACTTATGCTTTGATATATATCTTATTTATACTTTATATTTTGTCATGATATAAAATAGACGAGTATTAACAAGAATTGGACAAAAAGGTCGTAATTCAACAAGTGAACAAAACATTCAAATGAATTTGTTTGAAAATAAATGGACTTGCAATGTAAGGAAGTTTTCAACTTTTAATGAGAAGGGGAACTATTCCTAAAGTAAACTGGAAATATGTTGAAGACATATGGTTCAAAACAACCAATCAGAGGAGAGAGTTTGAAACTGTATTCAAAAACAACCAATCAGTAGTTAGAGTTTATTCTAAGAACCAACCTATCAAAGGCTAGATTCTGATTCTTTATCCTGAATCAATAAATCATGTGCACAAATTTGAGACTGTACCCAGAATCAACCAATCAAATGCCACAATAAGAGACTGTACTCAAAATTATCCAATCAGATGCCAGTATCTGATATTGACTTACATTTCTCCAGTTTTATAACCTTAATGACAAACAAGCACTAATAATCACTTAGTCAAGACTACAAAAAGATCTACAATAGCTGCCATTACAAAAATAGTTATACAAAACATTCAGTCAAGAATGAGGCATACAGAAAAATAACCTAGTAAATAATTAGCATATTATTGTATTCTATAAATATAAAATGTGAACAGAATTTTATAAACAACTAGGAAATGCAGCTGAAATTGTAAGCAAAATTATAAGTACGTATTAAGCACCTGAACATTGAACCAAAATTGATTAACCATTGCCCCCAGCAGGGATCCAGGCCAGACTGCACATCCTTGATGTCTAACCTGGCTCTATATCTGTTACCTCAGTTTTGTATTTGACTCTTGTAGTGATCTTTCCTAATTAAATGGCGGGCAAATTCATTGTACAAATTCAGCAAGATACAAGATGGAAATTAGCTGGATGGAATTATGAGAGTTGTATATTATAGTTCTATACAAGGTTTATCCTAACATATTTATTCTCCTATTTTTTACTTTAACAACATAACTTATATATTACCTAAACATGAAAAATACATTCTGTTCACTATTGAGATGAATGTCATATAATTTACAATGTATAATTTTTTAAAGATTAAAGGTTAATTACATACACTTCTGATTAAATGGATTGAACAGTAAAAAAAATCCTTGCAAACAAAAGCTATCAAGAAATAATTTTAAAAAAAATATATATATGTTAAATAGAATTAAAACATATGAAAAACAACTTTATATAAAAGCAGCGACTAATGCCTGTTGTAAATAGTTTTATAGCATAACATATTCCTCTTACAAGGATCCCCATTGTAAAGCATTAAATTTATATAAACCCTTGTCCTACATAATTACCTAAATGTACTTCATTTTTCTAACAACATTGAAATTGTAATAATGTAACTATAAACATCAAGAATATTAAGGTTCATTTAGTGAACAAAAACTACATATACATGCTTAAAAATCTGAGATAATATTTAGTTGAACCTTTGTGAAACTGCTTCACTGGTTTACACAAACACTGGTCAATAAGACTTTTTCAGTTGTGCAATTAAGAGATTAACTCTAATTCCCTTCTTGACAAATTAAAACCACTTTCAGATCATTAGGGACCAATTATGAAAACAAAAAAGTTTTCTGTTTGACTACAAAGAATTTTAAAGGGACATACATGTGAGCTTGTGTATTTATTTCATAAATAGCTACAATAAACAGTTGACATGAGATGGTCAGTAGCCCTATAATGTAGAACAAGCTAATACACTAGTTGAAATATATATAAAACCTTTAACGGATTTGTAACACTAGAGAAAATTGAAATATTTTATATAGATTTCATTACATGTTTAATTAAATAAATCTATTATTATTCAAAAAGAAAAAAATTCATTTGTACATGAACACCTCATGGTCCTAGTTTGTACATGAACACCTCATGGTCCTAGTTTGTACATGAACACCTCATGGTCCTGGGATCCATGTTTGTACATGAACACCTCATGGTCCTGGGATCCATGTTTGTACACGAACAAATCATGGTCCTGGGATCCATGTTTGTACATGAACACCTCATGGTCCTGGGATCCATGTTTGTACATGAACACCTCATGGTCCTGGGATCCATGTTTGTACATGAACACCTCATGGTCCTGGGATCCATGTTTGTACACGAACAAATCATGGTCCTGGAATCCATGTTTGTACAGGAACAAATCATGGGTCTGGGATCCATGTTTGTACACGAACAAATCATGGTCCTGGGATCCATGTTTGTACATGAACAAATCATGGTCCTGGGATCCATGTTTGTACATGAACAAATCATGGTCCTGGGATCCATGTTTGTACACAAACAAATCATGGTCCTGGAATCCATGTTTGTACACGAACAAATCATGGGTCTGGGATCCATGTTTGTACATGAACAAATCATGGTCCTGGGATCCATGTTTGTACACGAACAAATCATGGTCCTGGGATCCATGTTTGTACACAAACAAATCATGGTCCTGGGATCCTAGTTTGTACATGAACACCTCATGGTCCTGGGATCCATGTTTGTACATGAACACCTCATGGTCCTGGGATCCATGTTTGTACACGAACAAATCATGGTCCTGGGATCCATGTTTGTACATGAACACCTCATGGTCCTGGGATCCATGTTTGTACATGAACAAATCATGGTCCTGGGATCCATGTTTGTACACGAACAAATCATGGTCCTGGGATCCATGTTTGTACATGAACACCTCATGGTCCTGGGATCCATGTTTGTACATGAACAAATCATGGTCCTGGGATCCATGTTTGTACACAAACAAATCATGGTCCTGGAATCCATGTTTGTACACGAACAAATCATGGGTCTGGGATCCATGTTTGTACATGAACAAATCATGGTCCTGGGATCCATGTTTGTACACGAACAAATCATGGTCCTGGGATCCATGTTTGTACACAAACAAATCATGGTCCTGGGATCCATGTTTGTACATGAACACCTCATGGTCCTGGAACAATCAACTGTGATACAGTGATATCAAGCAATAAGTATTTTGTATTTTCCTCCAGAAAAATGTCAAACCCAGACAATAGAAAAAAATTTTGAAATGGTAGTAAATGATGATCATTTTGATATTTTAACTTCAGATCTGCTGCTTCTGACAGGACAATGATAAAATCTATAGCTTTTGATTTTTTAAATTAAAACTTTACAATGTTGTATTTCCATATAACCAAATAACATCAAGAATTTCACATTCTACCTTCTTGTAAAAATTATATTGGAAAGCCAAGTCTTTTTCTTCTGCTACAAATTTATGAAATAATGACCTCAATCTCAAGGAATCTGAGAAAATGTAATCTAGGGAAAATTCCTGAGATATTTGATCTGTATTGGTCTTGTGATTTGTAAAATGTTTTTAGAAGAAGGCATGGATATAAAGTGACAGGTTGACAGACCAATGACTGGACATTTATACTTTATGTATACATGAGGTTAATTTATAACAAAAAGTGCAAAGTTCTACTAAACTGATTTACTAGTTAAGCATACACATATCATAATATTATATTTAAAGAAAGCTATGCAGCATATCATTGTTCTGTCTTCAGTTGTTGTTGCCAAAGCTTTGAGAAGTAATAATGATTCAAAAGAAAACATATTTTGTCGATAGTGAGAAATGAACATCTGTTTAAAATGTTATTATTTATGATAAGATCTACTTCCAAAAATATTATATATAAATGAATATAAATGTAAGAAATTTAACTAATCATCTCTAACAACCCTTTCCTAGATAAAAACAAACAAATATATTTCAATGGCCTTCCCTCTCAAAACTATATCATGAAATAATCTCTAAAAATAGCTTAGCAAGATGAGGCAAAAACAGGAGACAATGTATAGCAAATAACATACAAGTAAAATATCTACCTGTACATAATGCTTTATATATTCATGAAAGTCCAATAAATATCTAACATGCTATAATTAAATGTTATCATTAAAATATCAAATTTATCATATTGTGTGATTATAAAAATTTAAATGAGCCAACATCTAAGATTGTATCAATACCCTGCACATAAAAACATGGTAAATAAAAGTATGTGTGGTCAATGTTCAAGTACTTCTGTCTGTTTCACCTTCTCTGAAATGATGAGCGGGGCAGCTCACTGTACATGTACTGTTTGTTTCAGTTTATGAAATGATGTATAGGGACAGCTCACTGTCCATGTATTTTTATTTTATTTTGATATTTATATTTCTGATTACAGCTAAGTTCTAAAACTGAGAATGGGAATCAGTTTAATAATGCAGCTTCATGATTGGTCAAATTTTACTCTGTGATAGCAATGATCAAACCAGGAACAGACATTCAAACAAGATCATTGTAATTTCAAGTTGGATACCTTAGGTCCCTAGCAAATAAAATGTACTTGGAATTTCTGTGTAAAATCTAACCAATATTTTGAATACCAGTTTATCAGCATTTTTTTCTTTAAATCTTTAACTTGTCAAATAAACCTTTAAGATGCTATTCAGTAAAAACATTTTGCAAAATCTTCTTTTAATCTTTTTTATTTTCATTTCTCGCAATTAACTAAGGGTCTAAATTAACAAAACTATGAAAATGTAAACCAGTAATAGGACTGAAGATCTCATCAACATCTAATCTGATTTACTGAAAACTCCTCTTTTTTTCCTACTTTACCTTCTTTTTATTTATTGGATCAATTTCTTTTTTTTTTGGTAAACTGATACAGATATCTGTATTTTTGTAAACAACTATAATTAACAACACATTTATATTTTGAACATTTGCTTTCTAATGTAGATAATAGATATAAATTCATTCTCCAGAAACATACAATATAACAATTCACAACTTTAAAAATCATTAACAAATATGTATAAAAACAACTCAATATTATCTAAAATTGTATGTCATTAACAAATAAATAACAAATGACAAAAAAAAATATTTCAGTATATTGCATTTTACATAGTAACAAACATCAACTTGATTACATAGCTTATGGCCAAGCTACTAATCTAATTCATGTCATTGACATATACATTATTTGTACACATACACAATTATCTACATATACATAGTACTGTACTAACATTTATACTAAATGTTTATTAATGTTAAAAGCATTTTATGATAGAAAATGTACATCAATATAAAAAAGTACACAAGATCTAAAAAGAAAAAAAAAAGAAAAGAAAAAAAAAAACACCAAAGTTTCATAAAGCATACTGATTGGTCACGAGAAATCATGTGACATGAAGTGAAAGTTTTCCCTGAAGTTGATTGGCTGGTATTTATAGATGTGAGTATGTTTGTAGTCTGTAATGAGAACAGATGAGCAACTGCAGGTCAAGGAGATACAGTCTGAAAATAAACCATTTATACCATTCAAATTGAATGTAATATTTACATATCACATTTAATACAAAGTAGGATGCCCTACTTTTATATTATTTATATTTATCATCATATTTTACAGTTTTTGTATTGAAATTGGTCAGACATCACCAAGTTTAATATAAAAATATAAATCAAAACTAAAAACTAAACAATGACTCGCCTTCTTACCCAGAAACATAAAGGCTTTTTTTTTTCTGTTAACTTTAGATAAATTTCAATATTTTCTGAAAAGCATAAGTATAAATGAAAGCAAGTAGATGGTATATAATTTTGTATCAGTTATCTTTTCAGTAATCTAAGGCAATATACAGTGTACTCCAGATACAACGAGATCGTCGGGACTTCGCATGGTTCCTCGTTAATGAGTCGTTATAAACAGGCCTCATTATAACCGGGACATAAGAAATTGAAAAATCCAACACTATCGAGCATCATTTATTTCTACTTTCGCTTTTGCGTATACTCTTTTTGAAGAGTACATAATGGGAGGTGACTCTCTGAACTTTATTACCCTTTAATTAAATATATAAAAATATATCTAGCTATTATGGAATTTCAATGAAACTTTTAAAAACACATACTACGCCTAATTTACTGTGTGTGTTTTTATCATTATGTACATTTTAAATTTTGTTTCCAAAATTCATGTAGTGTTTTTCTCACAAACACAGTAATTGACCACTGTTTTCTGAAGGTGAAAAACTGATGCAGACAACGTGCCAATGAAGTGACCTCATTAAAATTTGGGAAAATACGCATAGAATGGCAAATATATGTACATTGTAACTGATATCTCGCTAAAACCGATCTCGTTAAAAAAAGAAGGTAAATAGGAGATAAAGGCCGGGATACAGTAGATTCTATGTTATAAGCGTTACCTAGTTAAAAGTGATCTTGTTATAGGTAGAGTAGACTGTACATCATTATTGGCATCACTATCATAATAGAACAATGAAATGTATTAAATGTAACTACTTTACATTGACCAAAAGTATTTTTAAGTACTTATCTTCCAAAATATTAAAGTATAACCTTACCATTAAATCTTGAAAAGTTTAAATATAGAGGATTTCTTTCTGGAAGGAGGGCCAATCATCATAGGGACTTGATTATGATGAGTCACAGAGATCTGTAATAAATAATCATGTACGATTAAAATAAATCTGGTAATATGTTCTTCATATAAATCTTGTCAATTATCATATAAATCTAGTCAATTATCATATAAATCTAGTCAATTATCATATAAATCTAGTCAATTATCATATAAAATTAGTCAATTATCATATAAATCTAGACAATTATCATATAAATCTAGTCAATTATCATATAAATCTAGTCAATTATCTTATAAATCTAGTCAATTATCATATAAATCTAGTCAATTATCTTATAAATCTAGTCAATTATCTTATAAATCTAGTCAATTATCACATAAATCTAGCCAATTATCACATAAATCTAGCCAATTATCGTATACATGTAAAACTAGTCAATAATCGTACATGTATGCATTACCTGGTATATGAAAGCAAGTTAACTTGTAACTTATGTGTCTTTTTGTGTTCCATAGAAAAGTTGTGATTTTTACTATATTTCTGCTGAAGGGACTTGAGATCAGGTTCGAAAATTCGAGCAATTAGTGTATTACTTTAAGCAAGTTGTAAAACAAACTTCTAAACACCATAAGAGGCAAGTGCAATTATTCTTTTTACTGTATTTTCCTCAAATTAACAGCTTTTTGTAAAAGAAAACGCCATACACATATATATATCTATTTATAGGCTAGACTGTAGATAACAAAATATAAGATATAACAAGTGTAGATATTTACAGTGCAGGGTGGCTGCATCCATGGTTCACCATCAATCTGCATTGGAAATCGCTTCCGAGTCCTACAATAAATAACAATACAATTTTCAAAATGACAGAAATTTTTTCAAAACTTATCCTGCAAAAAAGTTTGATTTCATGTGTTATTTGCTATACATTATGTACAAGAATAGAAATAAATTATAACCAAAATTACATGTTTCAACTGATGAAGTCATCTAAAAGTAATTGCTAGATAGCCTTGATTTCATATCTACTGGTTCCTCTCTGGTATCTGTACTTGCAGGAAAGAGTGCAAAAAATGGGTACCAGTGGCCTTCCTTCATCAGTACATGTTCAAATGTTTGTGTGACTTAAGCCGACCAAATCCTCATATTGAAATATATACATGTATTTGATTTACCCATAGCTACAGTCCAACTTATCTATAAAGACCAGTGATGACACAATACTGTATTGTCAGGGTTGTCATTAAGAGGCGGCAGGAGGCCAAAATGCCTGTCTCAAATGCATTATGGGCCGCCTCAAAATTAAGAAAACACTCTTTGTTATGCATTATAAAGACAGAAATGACCGCCTCAAGTTTAAAACAAACCTTCTGCAAAAAATGTTAATGACAACCCTGATTGTAATTGTTTGATTAGGAAAACTAGAACTATCACTAAATGTGATTAATACCCCCACAAGTCTGCTTCGGAAATGAGGATGTTACTAGTAACAGAATACCTTGTAAAAGAATTGAAACATAGAGTTATGGTTGTGGGCAATTAAAGATAATTGTGGTTCATGTATGTTGCATTTCCTTTCAATGTGGTTGGCCATTGATGAAGTTTAATTGAATTACTCTGTAATAAGTCCAGAAAGACAAAGAAAAAGAACAAAGGGCAATAACTCTATAAATACTGAAGATAGAGTTATAGTTCTTGTGCACTGCACTTCCTCTTATTGTGCTTGACCATTGTATGAAGTTGTTTTGAATTCCAACCAGTATGTTTTAAGTTATGCTCCAGACAAGGAAAAGTATCAAAGGGCAGTAACTCTGTATTTTGTCAAATGGAGTTATGGCTCTTGTGCACTGCACTTCCTTTTAATGTCCTTGACAACTGTATGAAGTTGTACTGAATTCCAAATAGTAGTTTTCAAGTTATGCTCTGGACAAGGAAAAGTAACAAAGGGCAATAACTCTGTAATTAGTCAAGATGGAGTTATGGTTCTTGTGCACTGCACTTCCCCTTATTGTGCTTGACCATTGTATGAAGTTGTTTTGAATTCCAACCAGTAGTTTTCAAGTCATGCTCTGGACAAGGAAAAGTAACAAATGGCAGTAACTCTGTAATTAGTCAAGATGGAGTTATGGTTCTTATGCACTGCACTTCCTCTCAATGTGCTTGACCATTGTATGAAGTTATAATGAATTCCAACAATAAGTCTTCAAGTTATGGTCCGGACAAAAGAAAGCAATGGAAAAGTAACAAAGGGCAATAACTCTGTAATTAGTCAAGATGGAGTTATGGTTCTTGTGCACTGCACTTCCCCTTATTGTGCTTGACCATTGTATGAAGTTGTTTTGAATTCCAACCCAGTAGTTTTAAAGTCATGCTCTGGACAAGGAAAAGAAACAAAGGGCAGTAACTTTGTAATAAGTCAAAATGGAGTTATGGTTCTTGTGCACTGCACTTCCTCTCAATGTGCTGGACCATTGTATGAAGTTATAATGAATTCCAACAATTAGTCTTCAAGTTATGGTCCGGACAAAAGAAAGCAATGGAAAAGTAACAAAGGGCAATAACTCTGTAATTACTTTAGATAGAGTTATGGTTCTTATGCACTGCACTTCCTCTCAATGTGCTTGACCATTGTATGTAGTTATATTGAATTCCAACCATTAGTCTTCAAGTTATGGTCCGGAAAAAAAAAGAAGAAGGCAATGGAAAAGCAACAAAGGGCAATAACTCTGTAATTACTTTAGATAGAGTTATGGTTCTTGTGCACTGCACTTCCCCTTATTGTGTTTGACAATTGTATGAAGTTGTTTTGAATTCCAACCAGTAGTTTTCAAGTTATGCCACGGACAAGGAAAAGTAACAAAGGGCAATAACTCTGTAATTAGTCAAGATAGAGCTATGTTCCTTACGCACTGCACTTCCTCTCAATGTGCTTGACCATTGTATGTAGTTATATTGAATTCCAACCATTAGTCTTCAAGTTATGCTCAGGACAAGGGAAATGCAACGGACAAAAAAAAAAAGCAATGGAAAAGCAACAAAGGGCAATAACTCTGTAATTACTTTAGATAGAGTTATGGTTCTTGTGCACTGCACTTCCCCTTATTGTGTTTGACAATTGTATGAAGTTGTTTTGAAGTCCAACCAGTAGTTTTCAAGTTATGCCCCGGACAAGGAAAAGTAACAAAGGGCAATAACTCTGTAATTAGTCAAGATAGAGTTATGGTTCTTGTGCACTGCACTTCCTCTCAATGTGCTTGACCATTGTATGTAGTTATATTGAATTCCAACCATTAGTTTTCAAGTTATGCTCCGGACAAGGAAAATGCAACGGACGTCTGGACCGACCGACCACCGGGTGACTCCTATATACCCCCCCAAACTTCGTTTTTGGGGTATAATAACATGCAAGTACTCAGTGACAGTTTAATATATGTCGTCTTTACTTGACATTAATGTTACGTGTCATGTATAACTCACCTGATGACAACAGAAGAGCACTGAGCAAGACGTTTTCCCGAAGCTCGAAGTCCAGCATACACCTGGGCTGCATGCATAGAGTTCTCTAATCCAACAACTTCAATCTGTTTATCACCAACATCTGTAAATAGTCACACTTACTGTGAACATGTTTACAATATTTACTTTATATCACACAAAAACAAAATCTTGAATTTGAAAGGCCCGTTCTTTTAAGCAAAAGAAAAACAAGAATATTCATTAAAAGTTTGGTTAAAAATTGACATTTGGTTGAGATAATTTTGGTCTCAAATTTGGAAGTACAAGTCAAGGTCAGAAATTAACTGACTGATATGATATATAATGGCATGTTTTTTGGATTCTTTGTGAACTATTTGGCATATTTTGAGTTAATTTAACAAGTTATTTACACATTCTGCTTGCCTGCTTTGTAGTGAAAAGATGCTGGAAAACTAAATTATGCTAACATAAAATTGTAGGAATTAGTTTTGTACCTTGAACTGCAATGCCAAGTTCTATAGAGGACATGCTACTTGTAGATAACTCTTTATCTTTGTCTTTCTTCATTTGTTTCTGAGCTTTTCTTCTCTTCTTTTGGCTAGGATTATCTCCCCAGAGGTTAGTTCCACCATATATGCTAGGTATGTTTAATAATGCTATACCCTCCAGTGACGGACCATTTGCTAAATCTAATGAATAGCCATCACACTAAAGGGAAATAAACAGTGATTGTCTTTATAAATATTATATCAGTTCTTTGCCTTGTTATAACAGATCTTATCTCCCTTTAACACTCAAACATTCATGCATACATTAAATTATCTTATTTATTGTAGCGAAAGTAAAATTTACAATTCTAAATTATCAAAAAATAATATTGATGATCAACAACCATATATAGTGTTTGTTAGCAGATTTTTTTTTTCACAGATGTGAATATTTCATTAAGAATCCATGCTTGTGCTATAGGCAAAGTTTCAACTGAATATCGTCTGTAGTTATAATGAGATATTAAATTGCAATCAGAACCATTATCAAATCTTATGTCAAAGCCAATATAGAATTGCTTCATGTAGGCAAAAAAATTGCATGAAACATTTTGTAGTGACCTCTAGCAAGATTGTACAAATTATAGCCCTGTATCAATTTTGTTTTTCACATTTAGGTATTTCTTTATGATTTAAACTTACCATAATGTCTATATCTTCATGTAAATTCTTACAAGTGGCTGCTAATGTCTCGGATGTTCCAAATTCAAAATACCACAACTTATTTTTCATTCTAAAATAACAAAAATTGTTCTAAATCATTCTTTAATCAGCTTTCTGTAATAAGCAATGTTTATATTGATGGATGACATAATGTTCACATTCATTACCTGATAACTATCATCCTGTACTTACATTACTTATTTATCATGCACCAAATGGAAAGATAATATATGTACATCATCTTCATTGTGTCATACAATAAACTGATATTCAAGATATACATTTTTTCTTATCACATTAAATGAATAATACAAAAAACAAGTTTAATATAAACAATGTCTTGCTGCCAGCAATTGAATTATTACAAGAAGAAATAACATTAAGTACATTTAATGTTGTCTCACCTGCTATTGAATTTTTCCGGATGTTTTTCTCTCATGAGATGGAATCTATGACATATTGAGGCATCCTGAAATCATAAAACATACATTTATGATTAGACATCATAGCTAATAAAAATGGTAATATAAACAGAAGAACACTATGACACTATGTTACTCTATTAACCTACAAGATATCTGTACCTAGATTTATCTGTATAGTTTTAAAAATAGACCATCTACGGACATCATAAATTAAGTTTAGACTCAGATTATTTAGATTATATTCATATGAGGGTTCCTTTTCACAAACTTGATGACCTTCATTTGATGTGCACTGACATGTATCAAATATTACAAATAGAGATATAACCAGGCATATTACTAATGTATTACATAAAATCTCAAATGTATGAACAATATAGGTGAACAATACTTACTACACCAATAGAGAAATAATTATTGATTATATTATAAGGTACTGGATCGCCTTGTTCCTCCTCGCAATCTTCCGGCTTACTGAACTCTATCTGCCATCTATCCATCAATATAGTTTCTGCCCGCAAGATTCGATCTAACACTTTATGTAAACTTTCACCCTCATAACCTACAAACAAACAATATACAGTAATGTAAGTGCAACAACATACATCCGGAAAACAAACAAAATAGTCACGTTGTTGTCATAATTATCAAGCATATACTGTTCCTTATTAAATGCAAATAGATGTCTCTTCTAATGTGTTCTATTAGAAAAGAATGGCAAATATTCCTCAATACAGTTTTTGTTTCACAAACTTAAAGACATGATGGATGTGTGACAATTATCTATCTTATTAGTGTGTGTTTGTTTTCCCTACCTACAGTATCATATTTTATTACCTCGACCCCAATGTAAACATCTGGCAAGGTCATTTCCAGTCCCAAGGGGTAACACAGCAACAGGAGGTTGAGGTTCAAAGTTCAGTTTATCTAAAAATAATAAAAAGAAAATGAACAACAAGGAAGGAAAGTGAACTGCTTTGTTCTACAAGGCTCTACAATACTGCCGAATAATCAAAAATTACTTACCATTATGCATTACTCTATAACAATGCACTCAAAATTGATACCTATTTCCTTAATAAAATCAATTTTGTTTGAGAAATAATATATCCCAAACAGTGATTTAAACACTCAATAAAATCACTGTTTGGAGTTCAGATGAGAGGAATTATCTCACGAGGGCGAAGCCCGAGTGATATAATGATGCACACCCGAACGACAAAGTGATTTTATCAAGCGATAAAATCACTGATTTGGATATATTATTTTAATTCTAACACGACATTAACATATAAAGGCTGCCGTACATGATATTAACCTAAAATGCGCCTGATTTGTTTCCGTACTTATTTTCAGCACACCGCATTTTTAGTGGTTACATCATGTGTATAATGATTACGTCACATGCATCAAACAGTGATTTTATTGCATAATAACACACACTTACGGTTCTTCTACATGTATGTTCAATGGGGAAAAATGAGGGTACTGTTAGAATGTTTGTTAATACATCATTTGGTTCTTTATATTGTATTACAAATGTTTTCCTAACAATACTGGGCTCAATAAAACAGTCTAATTAGTACTCACATATCAACATTCAGATGAAAACAGTTAGCTAATAATCAAAATCATATATTCTAATATATTCAAATATGGCAAACCAGATATTGGAATACTGATTCCAGTATTTGTTCTGACACCTGCTATAAATTTTATAAAGAATATACAATTTAACTTAACAGAATATCAAACTTAGAGGAGCCAGTATCTTGAGGTATATTCTTGTAATAAATGAATACTGATATTTACCCATGGCCTCTAGCAACCAACCTACAGTGCCATCACCACCACATACAAGGATTCTAAAATATTTAACGTCTTTGAAGAACTGCAACCTGCAAAAATATTTTATTAATGGTGTATATTCTTTATAAATATTTTTGTGACAAATTGTTGTTTTTTTTTGTCCTCAAGGAATCAAATATAATGTGACTCAAATAAAGGGAAAATAAGAGTGGTTTATAAGGGCAGGATAACTTTTTTATATTCATACAAGACTTAGTTTGACTTAAAAATAGTAAAATGTTTGCAGAGATATTTTGTGATCCAGTATTAAGACCACAACTGTTCAATCTATCTATGGAACAATTGTGTTGCACTTTTATGTCTAAACAATTTGATAATGAGCACACTGGGGACATATACTTGTATCAGTTAGTACAATATATCATCCCAATAAAACTTGATTATATCATTATATCTGGGTGGATGATTGCCAAACATGATCAGTATACATCATTACAATAAATCTACAATATAACTTACCCAACTTGTGGTCCACCCTTCATCAAATCATATACTTGTCTTGGATTTAGTAGATATTGGAATTTACGCATTATTCTGAAATTTAAATTTACACAAGTTATTTCATTGTCCATCAGCCAAGTTGATATGTATTGATATTTAGAAGCAGTTTCTTAATTAAGTCATTTGAACACACAGGTAAATATACAAATATTTCAAGTCAATCTAAAAAAAATATTTAGCCCAGAAGTTTCATTTTTCTTTTACAATGCCTATAGTTATCTATATTGATATAGGCATTTCTACATCCAACAAGAGCACCACAAAGGCAGGGCAATATACGGCCAAATGTAAATTTATTTGAGTAATCAAAAATAATCTTCCAATTAGGATAGAGACCCAATCAAGAAAATTGTCTGAAAAATGTTTTACCTTATATATCCTTATGATACTTTATCACTTCCAAGGTAGAGGCGTTTTTAACCCCAAGTGCATAATTCATTAATATACCTTTTGTAGAAATCTACAAATTGATGCTACATGCCAAATATCTAAGCTCTTGGCTTTGTAGTTTCACACAATAAGACTTAAATAAGTCTTCCTAAATAGTTTTATATAAATCAAGTGACACTGGGGTGGACCAAAGTGTTTTTGGCATATAGAAATATATACAGATGTAAAGGCTGGCCTTGTTCTATACTGATGGTCAAGGCTACTAGCATTAGTTTCCATCAGTGCTGTCTATGATACACTCATGTATTTGGTACACTGAATATTATTTGTGTTCACATTCACAGATATTCATTATTTGTCACTATGTATCTTCATGTATATTTGTGTTCATTGCAGCTTTAGTTTCCAGAAGTATTTGTACAAACATGATACAGGGCCATATACAAGGAATGTAATTGCTCACACATAATTTTAACTATTTTGTTTTTGTTCACAAAACAAACACAAGCAGAATTCTTACAAAATGTAAGCTGATAATTTACTTCAATTAAATGTTTACAAACACTACATGCTTCAGATCATGGATACACTTACTTGCTACCCTGTTTACCACCACTTTTTGGATTCACAAACACTAACAATGGCTGAGCATTTTCAACTGGACTTATCTGAAATGAACTCTGACCCTGAAAAAGATTGATTATAAACTCAGTTTTGCACTACACAATCATATAACACCAATAAACAATACCTGACAAAACTTTTCTGAATCAATTTATGGTGAATATTGTATTACATTTCTTAATAAAATGATTTATTAAGTAACAGTGCCAGCCATTGCAATATAACATCATTAGACCTGAATAAGTTCAACAAAATGAATCCAAGGAAGGTGGTATGTATCATATATCAGATGGTAAAAAAAAGTTTGCATGTGTGCCTCAAGTTTGACTGTATTATGAGTGTTCACATAGTAAGTAATCCATAGCATTGAGGCTGTACAAAGTTCCACAAATACACCTGTCAGCATGCACGCACACACAGACATGTGAACCCACATGAACAAACACACTAAGTTGAGGAGAATTCTAATTTACTGTTATATTCTTAACCTGCAAGAATTTTACCACTACTACAACAAGATTTTAACATATTTATTATATATGTCAGTTATTTTGTTCTTACAGCAGAGCCATCAAAAACTGCAGAATCTGTCCGAGTTAACACCTTCTTCTCCCCAGTCTTTCTGTCTAAAACTGCTGGACATATTGCAGTTGGTGGCAGTATATGTTCCCGATAATCTCCTAAATCACACTCTGGCTTCACTTGTGATGCACATTTATTGTGCAGCTTGAAATAAAAAATAACATATCAATCATACTTATCCATACATTGCATTTAGACATTACATAAATCTGTTTGTAGATGTATATTATATATCAATACCTTTTATTTTATTTAAAAAAATCTTATTGCAAGCATCTAGATCAATGCTGTCACGTAAGAAAATGTTGCATTTTGCTTAACCTTTTTAGACAATACAAACATGCATTTGAAGCACTGCTGTTTATTCAACATTTTACAAGCATGGTTGTACCCAGAGCTTGCTATCTTACTACGCTTTTATGCATTTTACTTTAACAAATAAAATCTTGTGTTGCAATGTCACATCTACATATAAACGGTCACTGTCCATTGTAACAAATATAACCTAAAAGTCCAATATAACAATATGTTGATGTTCAATATGACAAAACAACCTGCCACTGTCTATGTGACAAAAGTGTCATTGTTTTATCATAATTATATTATATAATGTATAGAACTTTCACTTACTGTGACGTGGCACCATCTACAATGTAGCCCTGTGACCCCATTGTAAGATTTTATAGATTTATGACACTTGTCACATTTTCCAGAACAATTGCCTTCTACCCAATGATGATTCATCACCTGAAAATACCCAAAATTAAAATATGATATAATAATACTATGACCATCAGTGTCATTTATTCAAGGAAATAAATCAAATGACTACATTTGGCTGTATGCAATTTCTATGAACTAAAATCAATTAACAAACTACCAAATACCTCAATGTTTTATAACAATACGAATGCTATATGATTCCAATGCTCATATAAATTGTATAGTCACATGACCTTGAAAAAGATCTACAAGAAATTTGGAAAAACTACAAAAGCATCCATAGGACAACAGTGTCAATTTCAAAGGACAATTTTTCATATTTAAACAAACTTGCTCAATATCTACATCATGTTTGATTGTATATGTCATATCATGACTGAGCCACAGAGGTGACCTTCTTCATGTCTATATTTGTTACCATCTGGAATAACTATCATGAAATAACATACAACTAAAGATTGGTGGCCTGACACAGACAAAAACAATTTGCAATGTACACCATGTATTATAATCTACATAACTAAATAAATCATATAACTATATTATATAACATTTACACACTAATACAAACTAATATCTAAACAAGTTAATGGTTATATAGCAAAGCACAGTTATATAGCACAAAGCAAGAGAGAAGAAAACTTCTAACAGCAAACTGACAGATAGCCCGTCCTTACCCATCTATACATTCTATAAAACTTAAACAAGAATATTTCTTTTTATTATCAATGTAATCAAGCGATAAAATCACCGATTTGGATATATCATTTCGATTCTAACACAACATCAACAAATAAATGCTGCCGTACTTGATATTAACCTAAATTGTGTCTGATTTGTTTCCGTACTTATTGTCAGTGCGTCACATTTTTAGTGTTAATGTCATGTGTATAATGATTACGTTACTTGTCTAAATATAGAATGTCAAACAGTGATTTTTGGTTCTTCTATGTTCAATAGGGAAAAATGTGGGTTGTGTTAGAATAATCATAATAATATTTCTGTGTTTGGTACAACACTCATATACTGGTTGTAGATTTTTTAGTAGAATTGCTAACTCAACTGCTCTACCAATCACTTCTCTACAACCACCTCAATATGTCATCATAATAAAACCAACCCTATCAATTGTATGTATATATAACAAAATGTTTCTGTTTCAAATAGATAAAAATACTGTTAAAATGACTCTGTAAGGTTTTGCTATGTTTCATCTACATTGAAATAAATGAGTGTTTAGCATTTAGTTATGATGCCAAATACCAAGATTCTAAATTAGCAACAGTACTGTGAGTTTTCATCTTCTTTTAAAATTCCATTATCTATATTATCAATAACATTTGCTTTGTGTCCCTCAATGAAATAACATTTTGATTTTTCGATTTTGTTAGAACGTTTAACTTAGCAGGTTTAGCCAGAAATCTAGTAACCAGAATTATATAAGTCTACCAATAACTTTAGGTGTAAGATGAGCTACTAAATATAGCAGGACATAGTACACAGCCTCAAATCTTGTTTACACAACAAAGGCATACATTATTTAAGCAACAATAAAACATGCACAATTATTCTCATTGACTAAACTTTATTGAAATTAGCTCTTATATCAGAGCTGAAACTTCAAATAACAACACTTATAGTTTTTCTTAGAGGCAGATTAAAAATCATGTAAAACATGATGAACAGTCAACTTAATGGGGACATGAAATTAAACCTGAAAATCCTAATGATGTTTTTACTGATACTTCACAGCACAATGTTGACTTTCAGTTCTAAAGAGCATAAAAAGTTTACAATTAACACTGAACTGATAATTTACTGTGTTGCGTCAACGTTACCCTAATATATTAGATTTGAAAGTGTTACATTTTTAGTGTTTCTAGTTTCTCAACTGTTCCTAAATCATTAAAATCTCTAAGGTAAGTTACAACTCCATGGTAACAAAAAATATCTCCATGGTGATTACACTTCAGTGATAACAAATCCATGGTAACATATTTCCATAGTAACAACATCTCAATGATGACAACAATCAAATTAATAAGATGGTCTAGAAAATAAATAACTACACAATTAAATAATTATCAGGAAAGTAACTTAATAATTTTTACATGTAAAAAAATATAATAGAGGATATTCAAGTTTTTTTCTATAAATACTGGATTTATTTTAATAGAGTGGTATGAAAAATATTTCACAAGTAGTGGTAGCCACGAGAAAAATATGATATTTCTCATACTACGAGATGAAAATAAATCCTGTATTTAAAGAAAAAACTTTAATTTTTTGTTTATTATATCCTTTTTTTCTGTATAAATCATTTAATAGTTATTACCATTGATTTACTTTCTTTGTTTATTATTCATTTGATGTGAATTTAGAAGGAAGTAGTTTGGCAAGACACCAGTGAAAATATGGAAAATATGTTCAATACAGTGAAAAATAAATTTTTACAGTGAAAATACAGAAAAAGAAAAATATGCATTATATTTTATAGATTGATCTCAATATTTCTTTTCTGAGTGAATTATAATAAAAAAAACTATCAGTGACTCAAATAAACGTAAACAATGAAAAAGAGGTTCACTTTGAAAACATGCCAATCTGCCTTTAAGAGAAGTAGAAGTTATATAGATACATACCTGTGAAGGTTGCTATAATACAGATGACAGAGTTGAAGAGAAACTGCCTCATATTGTAACATATATCTCATAAATAACTTATCAATTATCTTAAATATAGCACTTGCCTCATAATATTATTTGTTGACTAATAATAAAACAAGAAGTATTCCAGGGAGCAGGAGCTGTTCAACCATTCTCAGTGATAAAAGTAGAGTCAGGAAGGGGGCATAATTATGTCACCTGTTTGGCATAGTTACTTGCCCTTGATAGTTAATGAATGTTTCAAGTTTGAAGTGACTGTTTTGGGTTTTAAGACAATTTGAAAAAAACATGAAAAGGGAGAAAATTAAGCAAAATGATTTTTAGGGTTATCTGCTCTTTACAAATGCATTCCAAATTTGATAATGATCAAGCATTCAAGTTTCAAGTGAACACCTTACATGGTTTTTGAGAAATTAACTTGAACAAAAAAATTAAACAGGGCAACAATACTTGAAGTTAAAAAGGGGGGATCACATTTTGTTAAAGAAGTATGTAAGTTTGAGTTGAATAGCTTTGATAGTTTCTGAAAAAAAAAGACTTTAGCCTATTATAAGTCATGGTGACCTTGACCTTATTGACATAAAAATCATTGTGACTAGTAGAACTCACATAGGTACATCAACATTATTAAGTTTCAATGTCATAGCATCCTTAGTATTGACCATATAGGAAAAATTTAACCAAAAAGGTTAACCAATGCTGACAAGTGGATCATAACAATTTTCATCAAAAAGTGGAATAAATTACAGACATTAATTTCAGAACCTTATTCTCATATTATAAGCTATTTAATATTAACAACTTTATTTAACCATTATTAAATTTGATTCTCTTATGCTATATAAATTTAGTATTAGAGACTAGTGTACTTCTGATCATTGACATCAACTATGTCTGTGTCTCACAATAAATGTTGGACATACAGACACTATTTACATGGTTTGGTACTGATTTATGTGTTCTGAAACAAGCTCACTGATTGTACAAGTCCATTCATAGTAAACAAAGTAAGTGCAACAACTTATTAATATCTTACACATGTAAATAACCTTAACATGTAAATAATGTAATGTGTGTCTGTATAAATTTTTTAAACTAAAACTGTTACACCATATAACAGTTTCAATTACTAAACGGTAAATTTAGAACAATTCATGTCATTCCTAGATACACTAAGGGTTGTTCAGTTATTATTACCCACCTTAATTTCTTCAAATTAATTCAGCACTAATATGAGCAATAAACATTAAAGAAAAATGATTTTACTTTCTAAATAACAATAACTCTTTTATGGTTTAGACATAATTATAAAATATAACAATTTACATGTAATTAAGGAAACAAGCCAGTATGTTTTGGATATGGAACTGTCTGAGACTACTTAGTCTCATAAAAATAATCAGTTGCTGATTGTACACTTATGAGAATTTTGAGTATAACAATTTTTTCAATTTTTTTTTTTTTTTGGTTGGGTTTAACCAACAACCAACAAGGTAAAAGTCATATGGCAACTTTCCGGCTTAACTGGCGGAAGGAAGATCTCCAGTGCCCCTTTTTGCATTATTTCAGGCACAAACAAGCACCCAAGAACAACCACTTATGTTCTGCAAGCTAGCTTAATAGCTCCTCATATAAAGAATTCAATGTCCCTGGCAGAATTCAACAATCAGCGGTGAGAACCAAGTGGTCAACAACCTTAACCACTCCTCCACTGACGATCACTTCTAGTAAAACTATAAAGATTATTAAATGGCAAAACACCAGTATGCCTTTTTTTCTGTCACAAAAAAATCTTTTAGTTGAAGTGCATTTATTTCTATATTGCATTGCATAAAGGTTGAGAACTATAGAAAGTTAGAAGTTGGATAGAAATATGAGAGTGTTATATATGAGGAAAGCTTACAGCCGAAATAATAGCCTAGCAGCCACAGTAATATTATCTTGGAGAACCACTCTGACATTTCTCTTATCTCATTTATAAACACTAATGTGTGGAGATTGACAATGTACTGCTATGACCAAACCTTTGTCATAATTGTAGAACCTGAACTCAAATAAAACATATGATCAGCTTGTAAATATAATTTCTTCATGCAGACATTTCTCAAGCTAACTCAGGTAAGTCTATAGAAAGTTTAAGTGCATCTATTTTATGTTTTGTAGTCAGGAAATAATAGTAGAGAACAGTGGCCAGAATGTGTAATGGATGTCTGTGGCCAGCATGCGTAATGGATGTCTGTGGCCAGCATGTGTAATGGATGTCTGTGGCCAAAATGTGTAATGGATGTCTGTGGCCAGAATGTGTAAGGCCAGCATATATAATGGATGTCTGTAGCCAGAATGTGTAATTGATGTCTGTGGTGTACATCTCTGGCCAACACATGTAATGGATGTCTGTGGCCAGAATGTGTAATGGATGTCTGTGGCCTGCATGTGTAATGGATGTCTGTGGCCAGAATGTGTAATGGATGTCTGTGGCCAGAATGTGTAATGGATGTCTGTGGCCAGAATGTGTAATGGATGTCTGTGGCCAGCATGTGTAATGGACATCTGTGGCCTGCATGTGTAATGGATGTCTGTGGCCAGAATGTAAAATGGATGTCTGTGGCCAGAATGTGTAATGGACATCTGTGGCCAGCATGTGTAATGGATGTCTGTGGCCAGCATGTGTAATGGATGTCTGTGGCCAGAATGTGTAATGGATGTCTGTGGCAAGAATGTGTAATGGACATCTGTGGCCAGAATGTGTAATGGATGTCTGTGGCCAGCATGTATAATTGACATCTGTGGCCAGAATGTGTTATTGAAATCTGTGGCCAGCATGTGTAATGGATGTCTGTGGCCAGAATGCGTAAATTGATGTCTGTGGCCAGAATGTGTAATGGATGTCTGTGGCCTGCATGTGTAATGCATGTCTGTGGCCAGAATGTGTAATGGATGTCTGTGGCCTGCATGTGTAATGCATGTCTGTGGCCAAAATGTGTAATGGATGTCTGTGACCAGCATGTGTAATGCATGTCTGTGGCAAGAATGTGTAATGGACATCTGTGGCCAGAATGTGTAATTGACATCTGTGGCCAGCATGTGTAATGGATGTCTGTGGCCAGCATGTATAATTGACATCTGTCGCCAGAATGTGTAATGGATGTCTGTGGCCAAAATGCGTAAAATTGATGTCTGTGGCCAGAATATGTAATGGATGTCTGTGGCCTGCATGTGTAATGGATGTATGTGGCCAGAATGTGTAATGGATGTCTGTGGCAAGAATGTGTAATGGACATCTGTGGCCAGAATGTGTAATGGATGTCTGTGGCCAGCATGTATAATTGACATCTGTGGCCAGAATGTGTTATTGAAATCTGTGGCCAGCATGTGTAATGGATGTCTGTGGCCAGAATGCGTAAATTGATGTCTGTGGCCAGAATGTGTAATGGATGTCTGTGGCCTGCATGTGTAATGCATGTCTGTGGCCAGAATGTGTAATGGATGTCTGTGGCCAGAATGTGTAATGGATGTCTGTGGCCAGAATGTGTAATGGATGTCTGTAGCCAGCATGTGTAATGCATGTCTGTGGCCAGCATGTGTAATGGACTTCTGTGGCCAGCATGTTTAATGGACCAGAAACATTTGAACAACTTTGGTCGAGATTCATGCAAGGAGCACACAAGGCAAATTTCCCACTGGTTTCAAAATTAAAGTTGGATAGTTAAGAATAAACAGCCACCAGTCCTTAACTTTACAAACATTTAAGTCTGACTGAAACTGAAACTCTGGTCAAACAATAGCATAGTCAAACTCTTCACTCAGTTTTGAAACTGGTTTAGTGCAAGACTGCTCTTTAATCTTTTTTCTTTCTTTTTTTAAATTCTCAGTGAAAATCTTATAAAAAAAAAATGGAATTGTAAAAGATATGTAGGAAGTCAAAATGGTCTCCAGAATTTTACACTATTGTTTTCTCTTACCTGTGAAGTCTTTTTGGATTTCACATAGGTTGTGATGCAGGATGCAGGAGCACGATGTACACAACGCTCATGAACGGTGTATTTACAAACTGAAAATCATAGCAATAATTGTGAATTTACAAAATGAAAATCATAGCAATAATTGTGTATTTACAAACTGAAAATCAGCAATAATTGTGAGTTTACAAAATGAAAATCATAGCAACAATTGTGAGTTTACAAACTCAAAATCATAGTAATAATTGTGAATTTACAAACTGAAAATCATAGCAATAATTGTGAGTTTACAAACTGAAAATCATAGCAATAATTGTGAGTTTTCAAACTTAAAATTAGCAATAATTGTGTATTTACAAATTGAAAATCATAGCAATAATGGTGCTTTTACAAACTGAGAATCATAGCAATAATTGTAAAATTACAAATTGAAAATCATAGCAATAATGGTGCCTTTACAAACTGAAAATCAATGCTATAATGATGTATTAAAAACATTTTAAAAAAACCCACAAAACACAACTTTTGTCGCAGAACTTTGTTTCTTTACTATCCATGTCAAAATATTGCAGTGTATTTTTTACAAACACAGAGATGTACATCAAGAAATGAGCGATTACATTTGCTTTAATCATTTTTAAAACATTTCATTATAACATTTCATCAGCTATAGAACAATTTAGCCTGAAAAGCACTGACAGGGCAAGACTGAAACTGTTAATCGCTTATTGCGTAAATATCTCTATGTTAATTAACTATTATTTTTTGCAAGGAGATAAACAGATGCAGACCATCTAAGAATGCTAGAAATTTGTCATGATCAATCTATTGGTTGATACGAAAAAGCATTTCTTTAATATTTCAATAATTTAATTTTCTATCCTATTTTTGACATCTTAGACCTTGACCAAAATTTTAAAAAAATTTTGATCAAGTTTTATAAATAATTTAAAACTGGGCCAAAGTAGTATCAGTTCTATTATTTCCATCATAACTGACCAAACATTTGAATTTAACTTATAGGGACTCCTCTCTCTACACCAATAACTTGTATGCAAATTTTCCTTCTCCAAAATAATCATTTTCATTGTGAAAAGCAACCCTAAATTGAGAAGCTGTGCAATGATGTCAATGGAGCTCCTTTAAAGCCAAAGTTGTGACAGTTATAATGAGACATATATACAAAACACAGGGGGCAATTGTTACACTTCATGTTGAACACTTTGTGATTTGGTGACTTTAAAAGAGCACATGCACATGAACAGCAGCATACATTTATATGTAATATAAATATATATAACTGGCATTATGTGGTATTTTAACATAAAAAAATTGTGAGCCAGCAAACAATATGAAACAATATAAGATGATAATATACTTACATGTACAGCACAAACCTTGCTTGCCAAGGCCAACTAGCAGATTAAGACATAAGTTACAGTAAGCTGGTTTGTTGAAATGCTTCAATCTCCACACATGGGTTCCATCATCTTTAACATTCTTTAAAATAAACAAATTTAATACTTTAACAAAAATTATAATTATAAGGACAGTAGCATTTTTAATAAAAACAGTGTTTTACAACATATATACACACAATATCAACATTATCATTTTAAAGACCTTTCAATGTTATTTTATTGATTTAAAGTCATTTCACATCACCCTATTCAATATCAACCTTGTTCTTTCTAATCATATTAAGACAAAATGATCATAATTACATGCTTACAAAATGAAAGATATTTAGTGATGTTTACACACATTACATCAGATGTAAATGAATAATATAACAAGAGGGCCATGATGGCCCTGAGGTCGCTCACCTGTATATAGGCCCCCCCCCACCCCCAGGCCAATTTTTACCCAAGGGCTTTTATTTGTTTATTTGAACAGACTTGGTAGACACCCATAAGAAGATGTTTCATGCTAAACATCTAAGTTCTAGCTCATTGGGTTTTTTAAAAGAAGATTTTTAAAGTTTTTACTATACACATATAGTTAAAAACAATGACACCCCTGGGGCAGGGCCAGTTTTGACCCCCGGGCTTTTATTTGAACAAACTTCGTAGATATTTACTTAAAGATATTTCATGCTTAATATCTAAACTCTAGCTATTTGGGTTTTTTCAAAGAAGATTTTTAAGTTTTTGCTATACACATATAAGGAAAATCAATGACCCCCCCGGGCGGGGCCAGTTTTGACCCCAGGGCTTTTATTTGAACATACTTGGTAGACACCCATTGGAACATGTTTCATGCTAAATATCTTAGCTCTAGCTCTTTGAGTTCTTTAAAAGAAGATTTTTTAAGATATTACTATATGCATATAGGGAAAATCTATGACCCCCTGGGGCAGGGTCAATTTTGACCCCAGGGCTTGTATTTGAACAAACTTGGTAGACACTCACTAGAAGACGTTTCATGCCAAATATCTAAGCTCTAGCTCTTATGGTTCTTTAAAAGAAGATTTTTTAAGTTTTTACTATATGCATATAGGGAAAATCAATGACCCCCCGGGGCTGGACCAATTTTGACCCCAGGGCTTTAATTTGAATAAACTTGGTAGACACTCACTAGAAGATGTTTCATGCCAAATATCTTAGCTCTAGCTCTTTGGGTTCTTTAAAAGAAGATTTTTTAAGTTTTTACTATATGCATATAGGGAAAATCAATGACCCCCTGGGGCGGGGCCAATTTTGACCCCAGGGCTTTTATTTGAACAAACTTGGTAGACATTCACTAGAAGATGTTTCATGCCAAATATCTAAGCTCTAGCTCTTACGGTTCTTTAAAAGAGGATTTTTTAAGTTTTTACTATATGCATATAGGGAAAATCAATGACCCCCGGGGAGGCGCCAATTTTGACCCAAGGGCTTTTATTTGAACAAACTTGGTAGACACTCACTAGAAGATGTTTCATGCCAAATATCTTAGCTCTAGCTCTTTGAAATCTTTAAAAGAAGATCTTTTAAGTTTTTACTATATGCATATAGGGAAAATCAATGACCCCCTGGGGCGGGGCCAATTTTGACCCCAGGGCTTTTATTTGAACAAACTTGGTAGACACTCACTAGAAGATGTTTCATGTCAAATATCTAAGCTCTAGCTCTTAGGGTTGTTTAAAAGAAGATATTTAAAGATTTTTCTTTTGGTTGCCATGGCAACCAGAGTTCTGCATGGAATTAAATTCTTTGAACAATTTTTAAAGGTGACCACCAAAGGAACATTCCTGAGAAGTTTGGATGAAATTGGCTCAGTGGTTTATGAGGAGATGTCATTTAAAGCAAAAGTTTACGGACGGACGACGGACGGACGACGGACGGACGGACGGACGCCGGACGAAAAGCGATCACAAAAGCTCACCCTGTCACTTTGTGACAGGTGAGCTAATAATTAAATGTTCTATTCTATAAACTTTAAAATTTTGTTAACTTAGAGCATGCACAACAGAAGAAGAGGGCAACTTTCAGAACCTGATCAAAGTTTATAGTAATGTAGAACATGGAGTTATGTGATAACAGGTTAATAGACACAGACCAAAAATGGAGAGTTGAACAAATCACAAGTGGAAAAGTAAATAAATCAGTAAATTTTGTGCTATATGACATTATTTGAATGATGGTCATTTTATCAACCATCTGAATGAAGCATTCCACTATGTTCATGTCATGCTAAAAGAGTGCATACAGGAAGAGGTCAGTGCAAGGTACCAACTATCTTAGCAAAGTAGGTTAATCTATTTATAGCCATAGTGGCCAAGACTTTGACCCTTGAAATGCCATAATTTATAAAACAAATTAGGAGTTGTCCACTAGGCCGTTTTACACAAGGATAGTCTACTAAACCAGGTCTTGTGGTTTCTGATGAAAAGATTTTTCAAGTTTTTCACTTATGTAAGTTTACATAAACTTGACTGAAACCTGGGGAAAGGGCAATTTTTTTATCTGAAGGCCATGGCGTACAGTCTTCATTCCGGTGCATTTTCGATCATGCTGCTGCCTTTTGTGTTTGCATGTTTTGAAATCTGGTTTACCAAAGACGGGGATGATGATATTGGTTGCTTAAACAGAGCTTTCAAATGACTCATGAACTACTGATTTCAAAAGTTTATATATATTTTGCCAGTTTCATAATTTTTAACTAAATGAGCCTAATGTTAAAACAATAAAAAACCATTGGTCTTCACATAATAATATGAGAAATTTAGTCTTAAGACATAATTATATCAAGTATCAATGCTCTGGGCAATTTCAAATTCTTGAGAAGATTTTTGAAGATGATTGGAATGGAATTATTTAAACTGTGATAGGCTTCATAACAAGGAACATTACCTTCAACAAGAATGTGAAAATAAGAGCAAAATGTATGTATGCTGGGCAGTAACTGCAGAATTAGGGGCCAGTCTCAAGTGTAACAAATTCAAGAATATTAATATACTGTAACCCAATTTATATTCGCGAATACAAATTTTCGCGTTTTGCCGAGGTCAGACATATTCGCTAATATTAATTTCCGCGTTTTCTTGATTTCAGAAAATATTCGCGGATTGGAAATTCAATTTAAGCTTTTCATAAAAAAATACCTTCTCCCATCAGGGATCGAACCCACGCCGAGAAAATTATGTTATGTGAGTCCGCAGTCTAACCAACTGAGCTATACAGGCTGTTAAGTTTGACGGCAAAATTCGATACTAAGTATGAAACCATCTTGAATTTCACTGTTTGTAATTATTTACACCTAATACCCTTTTGTGATGCTCGATAGATTTATACCACCTTTGTCTCAAACAATTATTTTATAGGATCCAAAAAACAATAGCCTTTTGTGATGCTCGATAGTTTTGCCACTTTTGTCAAACGATTTATTCAAAAATTTATTTTATAGGGTCCAAACAGGTCGAGGTCACTGAACTTGAGGACAAAAGGCAAATTACTGCACTTCTCACCTGTACTAAAAGCGGTATTCTACTGATATTTTGATTGCTATATTGACATAGAGTTCTTTTGATATTTATAAAATAGTAGTAGTTTACTCAGTTTGTGTTTTTATTGCTTTATGGCAATATTCATAACAATTCATTACTTCCTAACAGGTGCCCGTAAAATTCGAATATATCCGGTCAAGTAGCTTTGCATGAACAACGTCTAAAATAAAAATTTCTCTCTAATTTATTCGCGAAATCGTGCAGACTTATTCGCGCAAACAAATATTCGCGTTTCGTGACCATCCGCGAATAAAGCGAATATTAATTGGTCGCGAATATTCGTTGGGTTACAGTTATCTGTACATGAAGATAGCAAATATAACATGAAGATTGTGATGGTAAATGTGTTTACATTTTAAAATACCTTGACCTTTGACTCCTTGACGCGAAAATCAATAGGCCATGTCCAATGCACCTACAAAGTTTGAGGGCCAACAGCCCATGGGCTATCAAGTTATTGATCGGAAAATTTTACCTACAAGGTAAATGTGCCCTTGACCTTTGTCCCCTTGACCCTAGAATCAATAGGGGTCATCTACTGGTCATGAACAATAAGTATACCAATTTTGAAGTTTTTATGCCTAAGCATTCTTTAGTTATTGCACAGAAACCTTTTTTACCTACAAGGTCAATGTGACCTTGACTTTTGACCCTTGACACCAAAATAGGGGTTATCTACTAGTCATGAACAATCATCATACCAAGTTTGAAGTTCCTAGGCCTAAGCATTCTTTAGTTATTGATCGGAAATCGTTTTACCTTCAAGGTCCATGTGACCTTGACCTTTGACCCCTTGACTTCAAAATCAATATAGGTCATCTACTGGTCATGAACAATCATCATAACAAGTTTGAAGTTCCTAGGCCTTTGCGTTCTTTAGTTATTGATCGGAAACCATTTGGTCTAGGGACAGACATACAGACCAACAGACAAATGAAAAGCAATATACCCCCACTTTGACAGTTTCCACAACTGTCTGTCTTGGACCCTGGATTAAGAAAGTGACTACAATAATGATCCCTGTGACATGACTGTGTAAAGTTTAGAGCAAAAACCTTCAGTGGTCAACAAGAAATGAAGTTACATGCGCCAAACTTTTAACTAAATATGGATGTGATCCCTATGCACAGGTGAATAACTCAAGAGAATAACTCAAGCTACTTTCTGATTAGTTGAGCTAAAAGTTGAAATGTTTTAAAAATTTTAACATTCTATATTTTATCTTAATACGAAGAAAGCTAACACGTCTTTTTACTAATTTCAATATCACTAGCTCATCCGACAAAGTAAAAGCAAAGGATAAAATTGAAAGCTATATAATACAAATGATACATTATAAAATGAGGGTATTCTTTGGATATTACATACATATATATAATAATTATACAGTCAACTATCGTTATCTCAATGTCGCTTTTCTCAATTTTTTCCCTTCACTATCTTTATGAAATATATTTGATTATCATCATTATACCTGTGTATCTTTTTGGCTCAGTAAAATTGGTATTGCAAGGCCGATGAGACGTCATCAAAAATAGCATAAAGAAGTGCTTAATATAAGCGTTACACTGTAAGCACGTCAACAGAAAAGCAATTCTTTTTACCATAAACAGTTCTTATTTTGTTTGGATATGTGATAATAGAATATTATATTCATGTAACTCCATTACTAAATTTATTGAACTTGTTGAATAAAACATTATTATGCTTGCCACAGGCTGGCATAATAGAATTTTATGCAACTCCTTCAATAAATTGAGTATTGAACATACTTACACTCATTCAATATCCTCTATTTATCTTGACTTTTGCAACTCGATTTTTTCATTTTCTTGAAGTGAAATGTTAGTTCCATTAGCTAATTTCCCACTACAATACAATTCTTTGTTTATCTCAACTAATAAACTTTCGTCTGCTAAAGGCAGTGAAAAAGATAATGCGGACAATATTCACTCAATTAGGGACGTTAACAAATTTTCCTCACAAACACTGTAAATGTCATGTGTGTTAATAATTCACGTGTTATTTGTGTGTTGAATGACATGAGTCCAAGAAGAGTGAATTTACCTTCAAACAGTGTACTGTATTTCAAAACAACTAAAAGTAGATCAAAAGAACCAGAATAAATTCATAATTGATTTAGTGATCATTTCATAACTTTTACACAACATTTTGGAAAAATGTGAAATTAAAAGCGGTATATGCCTAATAATTATTAAACAGCAAAAAGACACAATTATTGTTTTAGTGGTATATTATGGAGTTATTCTCACACTGTGTATTTATTATACACAATGAGTTGCCTGGTAATTATGCCTTACTTGAAGAGATTCAAGTAATGATTTCTGCTCAATAAATTACTCGCATTCAGATATGTAGATAATATCTATGTTCATGTCTGAGGTAGGAAAGTCAGTTTCTGTTTAATCTGTACCCTAATTATTCTCGATTTTTCATTATCTTGACTTTTTTAATGGTCCCTGTGACTTCAAGATATCATGAGTTGACTGTATTTATTATACATGGGTATCTACATTTCAAAAAAGAATAATATATGTTGATATTATTAATCATCAAATTCAATGTCACATTCATAATTATACTTAAATACTTGTTATGTGCAGGAAAAACTTATTTTATAATAATACTTTTTTCTCTAAAAAATGATGCTTGCTGTATTATAAATTCATTATCAATATTTCAGACAGGTCATATGGCCGTATATAAATGGTTGTTTGCACTATAATCCTACTTAGTGTGTTATATTTCCAAGCAACCATTTATATAGGGCCATTTAACTTGTCAAAAATCTTTATAACTAATAATATAACCTTTATATCAATCACTAATAACATACATGTTTATATATGAGACTATATATATAACAAAGTTACATTAATACACTTTTTAACTTATATTATAAATGCACGGTAACAGTGTTTAGAGGAAGGCTGAAAAAATGTTCACAATTCAAATGTCAAATACATGGGAAAATTATAGCTTTAATTGCTTATTTCTATGCCAACAAAGCTATTATATTAGCATGGTAACCATTAATGTTCTACAAACTTGCAAATGTTAGTACCCCCTTTAACATTTCATAAATATTAAGGCCAGGAATTACATTTGAATATTTGAAACACTACAGAATATTCAAACATTGAAATACAAATTCAAATATTGCCAACATAAAGAAATACTCATATCACATTTTTCCTAAAGATTTTAATAAAACTGGTAACTGAGTTAAGTGGAAGGATGAGTGTTGTAATACATGTATGGCACGAGTGTTTACTGTACCTGAGAAACTGAAAATTCTTCATTTGAATGAAGGGATAAGAAAAACGTTCCATAATTTCTGACCATTTTATGGAATACAGTCATAGGATCTGACCAGAGAGTTACTTTCTATATATAAAACAGGACATGGAAAACCGTCTGGTTTTGGAGAGATTCTCGATAACAGAATGTTCAGGTTATTGACTGAAGATAAATTTCAATCTAGTCAATAAAACAAAAAATAATATCACTGTAATTAATATCCCCCTTACATTTTGGATATTTGTAATTGTGAGTTAACTGAAATAATACAGTAATCGGACAAAAAAATAGGATAAAGAGACATGTTGATTCAGCCAACGTTATGAAATGAATATTCCAATATGAAAAACAAATGTTCAAACATGAAAATCCTCATCTGTTCCCGGCCTTAATAAATTCTTAAATTCAAGCCACAACCACTTAGATAAACACATTATCATATTGACAATTTTGTTTCTTTTCAACCAAAGCTACATTATTTTCACATTACTATCTAAAGCAATTTACAGAACATGCATTCACACAATACATTTGTTGATGGCAAGTCAGAAAATTTGTATTATAATTCTTTAAAACTCTTTAAGGAAGGAAACTAAATGGAACGTTTCACTTTCGTTTGATTATTTTTTGGTTTCACAATCAAGTTTTGGTGTGCATGGTTCATAACACATCTAATAAGAAATGTTCAACTGTTGTGAGGTAAGAACTTTTACTTAATTTACATGCAGGTAGAGATATTCAAGTTTTTAGTGGAGTTATTTACATGCATTTACTTCCATCTTCCAGGTTTAGTCTTCTTAACAACTTCAGTCAAATACTGTAAATCTAATGCTGACACCATTTTATATTATGGTGAATGAATTTGTATTTAACACATAATGATTTGTAACTAATTAGAAATGGCTGAGGCAAGTTAGCAGTCTTGATATCAAGTTGGTATCTTTTTGTTTGTTACGTTTTTTGTTTTGTTTCTTTCATTGCTTTTTTTTTTTTAAGATTTAGCCTTACTATCATATAACATATTTGAAGTTCTAGATTATTAGTTAGCATCTAAATAACTGGCCACTCATAAGCCTTGTTATAAAGAGGGCATAAAAAGTAAAAGCCAATGGAAACAGAAGATACTAAGTACAACCTGATTGGTGGATTCAGATAACATACCTCCTGAAAGCATAAACAATCATGCAAAACTGAAAAATAAAAATGCAATCACAACAAAAGATCATTCAAACCAAAATTGAAATAAACAAAAACAACAACAAAATCAAATTTACAACATTTAAAACAAATATATAACAGCATAAAGCAAACAAGGACAATACAATATAAATTTTAAATTGAAACTAAAAAATGTAAAGAATATGAAGAATTAAGAATTTGTTGCCATCTCAAGTTTCTTACAAATAGTCATCTTGCTCATCATCTATATGTTTGATGAAAATATAATGTAAAACAAGAGATGTTTGTAACTATGAACATGTATAACCAAATAATAATGAACATAAGAGCAATCAGTGATCACATGTATCATGATAGTCAATTAAACAGTTGAGTTGCCACAATTAGTCTTGGTACTCATCATCCCTGTTAAGCTTGGATGAAATCACACCAGTAGTTTTTGAGGAGTAGTCCAGACATGTTTTCTGGCTGACGACAGATGGACAGACCATGTAGAAGTGATCGCTATAAGTTGTGGCTCACTTTGTAGCATATTTCAGCTACTAAATTGTAGCAGGTGACACGTAAAAATTATTAACAGGCCGAAAATACATTCAACAGAATAGAAAAACCCATATAATATGTGCAAGTACTTGAGGTACCGACTAATCCTGAAAAGTTTCATTCAAACAGCTTTAGTGGCATAATTTAAGAGAAGTACTGTCTGGACAAAAACTTCAAAAATAAAAATAATTCACTCTAAGAAAAATCTTTGAACCTGGAAAATGTTGATAATATGCACAACAAGACTTGGTACTGATCATTCCTGTAAAGTTTGGATGAAGTGGTTTCATTAGTTTTTGATGATTAGTTCCGATAAGATTGTGGCAGATGTACAGACGGACAGAAAGAAGACACAGGAAAGATCTTTGTATGTTTGCGGTAACTCTGTAGCAGGTGACAGAAAAACCATTTATAGTATTGTTGCTTTGACTTCTTATATGTTAAGTTTGTGAAGATCAAGACTGCTAAAATATATGCAAGAATAAGTTGCTTTTCAAGGGTGTTATGGTATAAATGGCACTATACTGGACTAACTCACTGTAGTCCTTCCAGGGATTTACAAAGTGTGCTTCTTGAAGTGATCAAACGCACAATAAGACTTGGTCACTATATATCCTGTTACATCCAATTCAAATAATGGACAGACAAAATGACAAGCTAATTCTAGTATTTGTCTATGGGTCATTTAAAGTTTGCCTATATTGTTTACAACTGAACTCATTTTTTCAAAAAATCTTCTAAAAACTTAAAAATTCAAATAAATTCCTTCTAAAGCAAAAAAGTTAAAACTCTGTAAAATAAAATGTAAGGCAAAACCCAAATAAAAGAAACTGATAGTTGTGTGTAAGCAGTTAAAACAGATCTAGTCTAAAACACAAGCAAGTACCTTCAACATACAAACATACATTGAGAGTTGATATGAAATAAAATTCTTCTACTGATTTGAACAAAAACTACAAAAAGCTTTATAAGGTGCCACAACACATGAAAATTAAACAGTACAATATCAAAGATATTACAGATTGATGGACAAAAATAGCATTTCCTTATTATACAAGAGCAAAGTTGCTAGTTTTATCATTAATAGATAAATTAGTGAAACTAGGACTGGCAATGAAATGAACAGTTTGACTGGTGCATATACAAAGGCATACATAAACTAAAACTGAAATTCAAAATAGTTGGACTAACTTTTTTCAAAGATATGGCTCTGGACAGTTAGATGAACAATACCTTTACAATTTCCCCTTCAAATTTTACAGTTTGGGGATAATTACATGCAACTGCAGTACATACACACACATTGTTTAAGCCACAGTTACAATAAGAGCACTGCAAAGGTTTGGCAATAAATGTCGAAATGCAAATTTATTTAAGTCATTCAAAATAGTCTTTCAATTTATGAAGAGACTCATTCATGAAATGGTCTGAAACATGTTTTATCTTAATTATCTTTCTGATAACTCGATAATTAGTTGTCCTTTGTATTTTTTACAAGTAAGGTATTGTTTTGAAGTAATATGTATTAATTTTAATATTATAACTAATAAGTTTTACAAACCTAATGTCTATGGAAACTCTTGTTCTTGATAAGACTAGTATTTCATACATCACTGTGACCTTACCTTAATGACCTCAAAATAAATAGAGGTCAACTACAGGCCATGGGCAAAGTCCCTAGAAAGTTAATAAACTTTGACTTATTACTTTTCAAAATATTGATAAGACAAGGCATTTACACAAACTGTCACTATGACCTTGATCTTTGACCATATGAACCCAAATTGCTTAGGTTTCATCTACTAGTTATGACCAGCTACACACTATATATTATGACTGCAGGCTTAATTGTTCTCTATTTATGGTCAGACAAGCTTTAAGTGGTTAATGCTTTGGTGACATTGACCTTCCTTAAATTTCATGACTGTTGGTGAAAGTATTCTCTAGTTATTGTTTGGACAATCTTTCAGTTGAGAAAGCTACATTGGCCTTGATCTTGGAACTTCTGAACTCAAAATCAATAGGTGGGGACGTCTACTAGTCATGACTAACCTCCACATCATATCTTAGAACTGTCAGTCAAAGAGTTATCTAGTTACTGGTTGAACAAGCTTTTTGTAATCAATATCACAGTAACCTTTACCTTTGACCTGTTAACCTTAACATTTAAAGTGATCATTTACTGGGCATGGACATTTCACAAGACTAGATTTAATTATTCCTTCTTGAGGTACTCAGTTGTCAAGGATTTTACACTTAGCATCAATGTGACCTTGACCTTTAACGTTTTGATCTCGAAATCAAGAGGGATCATCTACTTCCACCAAGTCTCACAAATCTGCACTTAATTCATTTCTCAATTGAATTAGCAGGATTTTTAATTATTCCTCTGATGTACCAGTTGTAATGATTTCACTTAGCACAATTGACCTCTACCTTTATATAGTCACAAATTAAAATATTTTTACAAGTTAATTTAATCTAAATTGATGTGGATAACAGAAAGACAGACTGAACAAGGCCATATCATAATATGACCATGTGGGACTTGAACCTTGACCTTGATAACCTGCATCCTGTCTGTCCTTCCATGCATTCCCTTTCTGCCAAATAACTTTATTTTCCTTCCATAGTTTTAAAAGATATTGAGGGACATTAAATTTTAAAATTCATACAAAGTTATCATGCGAGCCCTTGAAGGTCAAATCTGCTCTCTGCATATGGTTTTATTATGGTTGACATTGCTGTCTAGTTGTATCAATTTCCTTCCATCAATTCAAAAGGTACAAGGGGATATGCAATTGCAAATGAACTCTGGATGGATATAGAGACAACCAAGTACAAAACAGACACATGTCAACAATGTGCCTATAGGCAGTATTGGGCAGATTCTACATTTCACCAATAACCCATGAATCAGAATGACACTGAGCATTAATCTAAACATTTGTTACAAGTTATTTAATAGTGCTCGGAAAAATTACAGTGTCTACTTTAGGAATGAGCTTCAATAGCAAAAATACTATATTTAGAAACATACATATATAATTATGTATCATTATTTAAAATGTTTATTACCAATACACATAGATACAATATATATACATTTAAATACACCCTTCTCAAATTTATCATCTTTTATTTAAAACAAAACAATCTGAGGTTGCTATTAGGTAAAAATAATATGACTGTCATGCAAATAAAAAAGTCTATATTCAAAATGACCAATGCATGCTCATGCATGACTTTAAAAAATCTATTACATGTACATTGTTTTCATCTTTTCTTCTTCAAAGAAAAAACAAACTAGGCATTGGAAAAAGAAACATGCTGCTGAAGCTATTTTGATGTCCAAGTATAACTGCTGTCAACCTGGCATTTCCCTGTCACAACCCTTCAAAATGTTCAACAAAATTAATTATGCCTAGTTATTTGAAATTCCATCCATGAATGACAAAATTATTGACTGCAAACAACCATCAATGTAATACCATATGATGCTTTTGACATTCAAGTGTGACCTTGACCATTTTAATTGGCTGTCGTTCAGGTTACATACCTATGAATCAAATGTGACCTTGACCTTTGAGCTACAAGCTCAGTGTATCAAACATTTATGCACAATTATTCAAAATCCATCCATGATTGTCATGAACCAGATGGGCATCAACATCAATTCACAATCATATTAAGACTGGATATACAGGTGTGACCTTAACCTTTTACCTGAAGACCGGATTCTTACATTTGTCATCATGTCTTACACATATATGCCAAAATAATTTGAAATCCATCGACAGAATAGTTAACCAGACACAGTCACAATGCACTTTTATGAAACTTAGGGTGATATAAAATTATCAAGAAATCCATACATGCATGAAAATACCCAATGAAATCAAATAGCTACTCTCCAGCTTCAAACTGTACAGTAATGACAATTGTATAAATTACGACTAGCAAAAACAAGACAACAAACAAACCATATTCATTCAATTCTTAAGATTGAAATATAAAAAGGGAGGTAACTTACTGTATCTAAACCAAGAAGCACAAGTAATGGTATGGTAGTCATTCCCCCTCTTTTCCATTCTTCTAATGTAACAGTACCATCCGAGTCATAGTCTATTTCTATCATCATATCTTGTAATATCTGAAACATGTATAATATAGAATTATTTATAACTGATACAATATTTGTGAAGTGGATCTTTTGTTTAGTTTATACAGAATTTAGTTTAATTCGATTGTGTAGCAAGCTATAAGCTTATAGTCTGTTCCTGGAACCAACCAGTACTGAACAATTAGTGTCTGTAAAAGTTTCTTGCTTGAGGAAACAACGGCTTGCCCCTGACAGAGTTTTGAACCCAAATGACTAGCTATCCTTAGATTACAAGCCAGAAGCGTTAGTCACTTGGCCATGCCACCACAATGTTAAAACCTTGTCAACACAATCTTTGAAACATAAAATCTAAACCTGAATAACTATTGAATAAGGTGATTTCTTTAGAGATCTTTTTGAGCATTTGTCTTCAGGAAACAGATGCCTTGAAAAATGATACAAGAATTTGTTACAAAGTTAGCAACATCCCCTGCCAAAGGGGACGTTAACATGAAGCCCAAAAATGTGCTATTTCAAATGATTGAGGTATGAATCTGAACTTCAGGCCGAAATTTTGATAAATGCTAAATCTGTATATGCAACAATAAATTCATCATGGAAATATAATGAAATAACTCTTGTGTATGTGTCAATAGGAATACATTTGAGCAGTTTTTATCACTGAAAATAAGTACATACAGGGAGATAACTTAAAAGTTATTTAAGATGATTCAATACGCTGTTATCTATTTATAAGTTTCACAAGAATCTTTTAAAAAACTTTTAGAGTTATTCTCTGGGCAAGGAAATACAGACCGTGTTAAGCTTTGACCTTAACGTTGCTAGTAGGGGTCTGAGTGTTTTGTATAACACATTGTCTTTATTTTTTATGGTGAATATTTGTGAAAACTTATTTCAAAATTCTTTGATAAATGGAAAAGTTGTGGACTGTACACAAAAAGGCCCTATAAGAGTTAAGCTTTGACCTTGGAGGTAGGGGTCTGTGTGTTGCACATGACACAACTTATTGTGAGCATAAGTGCCAAGTTAATTCAAAATCCCTTGATGGATGAAAAAATTATGGATCAGACACATATTATACCCTCCATAAGACAAAATTGACCTTTGATCTCAAAGTGTGACCTTGATCTTGGAGTTAGAGGTCTGTGTATTGCACATGAAATAACTTATAATGATAAACATAAGTGCCAAGTTATTTCAAAATCCCTTGATGGGGATGAAAAAATAATGGACCAGACATGAAACATACTGTCCATCAGACAATGTTGACCTTTGATTTCCAAGTGTGACCTTGGAAGTAGGGGTAAGGGTGTTCCACATGACATAATATTATCTTATTATGCAAAGTTATTTCAAAATAATCTCTTGATGGATGAATAACTTACTGAGCGGGCACAAAATATACCCTAGATAAAAAAAGAAATTGCAAATGTGTCCATAGGACACAGATGCCCCAACATATTACTACTGTAAGATTGCATGACAGCTGGACAGATGGATCAAAATGGTGATACATTAATCAATGCTAACTGTAGACTGTTATCATAAATTGTGGAAATTCAAGATTAGTACTATTACATAAAATAGTACCCCCCACCACCCCACCAACCTCTATAATCTCAAAATGCTGCAATTAACTGACTTCTAACATAAGTTTATAAAGCAGGTTTGATGTAAATGGGGAGAAATTATCCAAGTAATGATTGCAGTATTTACACAACAAGTTATGATTTACATTCATTGCTTAATCAAGTATGTGGGGAATTTCTAAATTGAATTTTCCAATTTACACCACAGCCTTTAGGGGCAGAACCTTATTAATATTCTATAACTGTATGACAAGAATTCCCTATAGAAAAACATTATTGTTACAACTAAAGGACACTATTTCACCAAGTATATGTCATAAATAGAGTAAATCTCTTGGTAACCAAGTGTCTTTCACCAATAGAGGCTATATCTTCAACAAATTACACCAGTAAACAAGTATCAGTGGCACCAAATCTCTATATAAAGTATGCTATAAAACCAAATAATCTATAACAAATAGAAGAAACCATTCTAATGAATATGTCATTGATAGAGAACAATCTCTTCCTAAATATTTGCCAGTAACCAAGTATCTGTCATCAATAGAGGAAACCTATTTATTGAATGTTGCCAATAACCAAGTATCTGTCATCAATAAAGGAAGCCTATCTATTGAATGTTGCCAATAACTAAGTATCTGTCATCAATAGAGGACAATCTCTTCCTAAATATTTGCCAGTAACCAAGTATCTGTCATCAATAGAGAACAATCTCTTCCTAAATATTTGCCAGTAACCAAGTATCTGTCATCAATAGAGGAAACTATCAATTGAATGTTGCCAATAACCAAATATCTGTCATCAATAGAGGACAATCTATTCTATCCCACAAAATTTGCCAGTTATCAAGTATCTGTCATCAGAAGAGGACAATCTCTTCCTAAATATCTGCCAATAACCCAAGTATCTGCCATCAATAGAAGACAATCTCTTAATAAATATTTGCCAGTAACTAAGTATCTGTCATCAATAGAAGACAATCTCTTCATAAATATTTGCCAGTAACCAAGTATCTGTCATCAATAGAGGACAATCTCTTCCTAAATATTTGCCAATAACCAAGTATCTGTCATCAATAGAGGACAATCTCTTCCTAAATATTTGCCAGTAACCAAGTATCTGTCATCAATAGAGGACAATCTATTCTATTCCCAAAATTTGCCAGTAACCAAGTATCTGTCATCAGAAGAAGACAATCTCTTCCTTAATATCTGCCAATAACCAAAGTATCTGTCATCAATAGAGGACAATCTCTGCCTAAATATTTGCCAGTAACCAAGTATCTGTCATCAATAGAAGACAATCTCTTCATAAATATTTGCCAGTAACCAAGTATCTGTCATCAATAGAGGACAATCTCTTCCTAAATATTTGCCAGTATCCAAGTATCTGTCATCAATAGAGAAAACCTATTTATTGAATGTTGCCAATAACCAAGTATCTGTCATCAATAAAGGAAGCCTATCTATTGAATGTTGCCAATAACTAAGTATCTGTCATCAATATAGGACAATCTCTTCCTAAATATTTGCCAGTAACCAAGTATCCATCATCAATAGAAGACAATCTCTTCCTTAATATTTGCCAATAACCAAGTATCTGTCATCAATAGAGGAAACCTATCAATTGAATATTGCCAATAACCAAGTATCTGTCATCAATAGAGGACAATCTCTTCCTAAATATTTGCCAGTAACAAAGTATCTGTCATCAATAGAGGAAATCTATCAATTGAATATTGCCAATAACCAAGTATCTGTCATCAATAGAAGACAATCTCTTCCTAAATATTTGCCAGTAACCAAGTATCTGTCATCAATAGAGGAAACCTATCAATTGAATATTGCCAACAATCTCTTCCTTAATTTTTGCCAGTAACCAAGTATCTGTCATCAATAGAGAAAACCTATTTATTGAATGTTGCCAATAACCAAGTATCTGTATTCTGTCATCAATAGAGGACAATCTCTTCCTAAATATTTGCCAGTATCCAAATATCCGTCATCAATAGAAGAAAATCTCTACCTAAATATTTGCCAGTAACCAAGTATCTGTCATCAATAGAGGACAATCTCTTCCTAAATATTTGCCAGTAACCAAGTATCTGTCATCAATAGGTAAAACCTATCTATTGAATGTTGCCAATAACCAAGTATCTGTCATCAATAAAGGAAGCCTATCTATTGAATGTTGCCAATTACTAAGTATCTGTCATCAATAGAGGACAATCTCTTTCACAAACTGAATGGTTGAAGAGGAGATGTCACTTAAATCTTATTTCTATTTTTAATTCTGGTGGCTACTGTGTTTAGTAGACCAGAACAACTTACTTCAGCAAATGTTCTGAAAGACAAAGTAATGATCATTCTTGTACCATTTTATCACAATGACATTGAAAACTGACATGACACCAGGTTACTTCACCTGCTCATCTTGAACATTTGGTTCTGGTGTGGTAAAGAATGCAAGCATTTTATCTTCTCAATATCAGAAACAGAGAGTCTGAAACAGGGAGATGACATAGAGCCTGAAATAGGGAGATGACATAGAGCCTGAAATAGGGAGATAACAGAGTCTGAAATAGGGAGATGACATAGAGCCTGAAATAGGGAGATGACATAGAGCCTGAAACAGGGAGATGACATAGAGCCTGAAATAGGGAGATGACATAGAGCCTGAAATAGGGAGATGACATAGAGCCTGAAATAGGGAGATGACATAGAGCCTGAAATAGGGAGAATGACACAGAGCCTGAAACAGGGAGATGACATAAAGCCTGAAATAGGGAGATGACATAGAGCCTGATACAGGGAGATGACATAAAGCCTGAAATAGGGAGATGACAGAGAGCCTGGAACAGGGAGATGACATAGAGCCTGAAATAGGGAGATGACAGAGAGTCTGAAATAGGGAGATGACATACAGCCTGAAGTAGGGAGATGACACAAAGCCTGAAATAGGGAGATGACAAAGAGCCTGAAATAGGGAGATGACATAGAGCCTGATACAGGGAGATGATTTTGTTTGTTTGTTTGTTTGTTTCATTTTACAGGGAGATGACATAAAGCCTGAAATAGTGAACTAGGGAGATGACATAGAGCCTGAAATAGGGAGATGACAGAGCCTGAAACAGGGAGATGACATAGAGCCTGAAATAGGGAGATGACATAGAGCCTGATACAGGGAGATGACATAAAGCCTGAAATAGGGAGATGACAGAGAGTCTGAAATAGGGAGATGACATACAGCCTGAAGTAGGGAGATGACACAGAGCCTGAAATAGGGAGATGACAAAGAGCCTGAAATAGGGAGATGACATAGAGCCTGATACAGGGAGATGACATAAAGTCTGAAATAGTGAACTAGGGAGATGACATAGAGCCTGAAATAGGGAGATGACATAGAGCCTGAAACAGGGAGATGACATAAAACCTGAAATAGTGAACTAGGGAGATGACATAAAGCCAGAAATAGGGAGATGACTAGAGCCTGAAACAGGGAGATGACATAGAGCCTGAAATAGGGAGATGACATAGAGCCTGATACAGGAAGATGACATAAAGCCTGAAATAGTGAACTAGGGAGATGACATAGAGCCTGAAATAGGGAGATGACAGAGCCTGAAACAGGGAGATGACATAGAGCCTGAAATAGGGAGATGACACAGAGCCTGAAACAAGCAAATGTAAGCAATAATGCCAATACATGTATATGAAGAAAAAAAATGTTAACAAACACTAATACGATAGGCATAAAATACTAAGGCAATATAGTTTGATTAAAAATGGCTTTACATTTCTCTAATTTCGTGTTTAAATCAGGGACAACAGATATTAATCTAATGTCCCTATCTAAATCTCCTGACAGTTAAATAAATGAACTACTAGCACTAGTAAAAGTTTGTTATTCTGATATTTTGTTGTTTTATGTCTGACAAAATAAGTTTGTAGAATAAATCAATTAGAGTAAAGACAAACATATTTTGTTCTTGTCCAAGCTTTTTACTTCTGTTTTGAATTTACAAACACATCTAAAAGGTCATACATTATCTATACCTGAAAGTAGATATGTAAGCTCTATTGAAATATTTTTTTAATACAAAAGCTAGGTATTACATAAATTTAAAACTGGCAGATACTTATTTAGCTCATATTGCCAATATAGTCTCCCCTTCCCTATAGGCTGTCAATATTATAAGCTGAGCTGATTGCGTAGCATTTTTCTTTGCAACACACCTTCAGTAATTCCTGGCTAGAACCCTATACCTGTAGGTAATGTCTGGCCTTTCAAACCCTATTGACTTTTGAGTGTCACACTGCCTTATTTTATAACAAAAAATATGTAAAAAAAATTGTTGATGATGACTTTGAAGAGGAGGCTAGCCGGGACCTACATCTCATGCAGAATAAAGCTTACAAACTTTTACTAGATCTTATATGATTTATCTATTGGTGATTTTTTTTCAATAAATTTGAAGATATCTGATGCTATTGTTTTCTTATCTTCAGATACATACACTCAAAATGCATTTAAATAGAATAAGAAACATTTTTTTATGTTTTACAATGAGGACTACCTAGATTTGCCAAGGACTACCTGATCCTCAAAGTAGGTAGTCCTTCTGACTACCCCTAAAAAAAGTTAGTGTCAAGCCCTGCATTGAGTCTGAAGTAGTTACAGCACTACAACAACAGCTAACATGACCTAGTGGTATGTTAAATCATAATTAAGTTGTTGATGAAAATATGTGTTATACAATATCTTACAGCAGTAAAAAAACAGAATATGTGGGCGAGGGTGAAATACTGTAACTATCAACTTTCCCATGCATACAACCATAATTTTGTTATAGCAAGTAGGCATTATGTTAATGTGATACTTTAAATACCATTTCCCTGTATCTAAAATACATACAATACAACTAGTTAAAGAAACTAAATATTTTCATTGTTAACTTTTGTATTTTATTTCCTACATTAAACCCGGATTTAAAGGTCAAACATTTAAGGTAACCACAGTGCATTAACCTACTGACATGCTGTGTGGGAGGAGAAGGAAAATAATTTGTTTAAAAGATCATCACAACATAAAAATATACAACATTATTTCCTTTTATCTGACATGATTTTTTTACTGATCAGTCATCATCTTGGTTTGACATGCTTTTAAACATTAAGAAAATCAAATTGTTAAAGGTAACTGCTAAATAATAATAGGAAAAGAAAATGCCTTTGAGATGTAATGATGGCCGCAGATCACTTAAGGGTCCCTTGACACACTATGTTTATTTACCCAAGGCAAATTATTTCTGCAAAACTTGTTGCAGAGGTCATTAAGGCAATGTTTCTTGTTAAATATCTATGGTATATTTGATGGTGGAGATATTCATCACTAGATCATCACTTCATCATCAAAGTGAATCACTTGCTGCACATCACATATAAAATGTGAACAGTTCCTGTGGCAAATGATAAAACAAACACTTTAAAAGTAATAGCTCAACAAGTGACACTAATTGTCACAAAACCAGGTTTACCACCAATGATAACTGCTGCAATCCCTTCAGAATTGTTCAATACCTTGTGCATAGAAAAGTTATTCCTCTATTATACATGTATATGAAAACATAACCAACAGCAATAACTTAACAAGAGCTGTCAGCAGGACAGCATGCTCTACTATTCTCAGTGTTTGATAGTCAAACAAGAGCCTAGAAAATGTAGAAATTTATGAGTTCGAAAAAGGCCATTAATTCTGTCCACATCCATGTTAGAGCCATAAGCGATGGAAAGTGGCCTCCTATTATGCTCTCAATTAAGTGTGTTTAGTGAGTTTCAACCCATTCCCCTAATTAGTTTTGAAGATACCATCCTGCATGCAAAAACACAAGTGTGACGCTGATGAATGGTTGAGTACAAATTTAGCTCTCTTCATTCTTTGAACAGTCAAGCTAAAAATGTGATGGCTGTCAATAGTTTTGTGAATATTTGATTGAAATCCCGGAAGAAATGAAGACAGATGCACACAGAAGAGAGTAGATGATATACACAAATACCATCAGACTCAAATTAAGTATGAGAAAATAACTCACTGGTTTGAGCTCTGAAACATCCCAGCCGAGGTATTCTGCGACAGACATCATCTGATTGACTATACAATCAAGCTCCTGAAAATATACAGTCATTACAACATGTATCATGTCACAATTCACTTTTATCAATTCTTTTACAGTACTTATTTTAGCACTTCTTAAAACCTGAAAAATCTGACCAATAGATTTGCCAAACTTTGACTTTGGAACTTTCCATTCTATATCAAAATACTAAAATTAAGGTAACCAATAATATAGAGCCTGATCACACTTGACAGATGTGCAGACTGGCCTGGCCCTATAAGGTGGCAAGGACACACCAATTTTGGTTGCAGCAAGTTAAGGGTTAACATTTCCAAACTCTGGTATTATCTTTTATACGATTATCAATTTTTCACAGATTACTCTTGCATATTTTTTTATCTGCAATGAAAAGTTATGTTTATAACCTAGTTCATTAGACTACAATTCATTACTGAGAAATTAAATATATTATATACATATAAAACAATTTGAATTAGTGATCAGTAAAATTAGAAACATAGAGTAAGATTGACAAAAGGGGAATCAGAAAACATCACTGAAACTACAGTAGTACACAGTTACAAAGTTTTAACTACTGAATATTTATGATGTCTAATATACATGAATGACAAGGTCATCATCAATTAGGTACAAATAGTAACATAGAAACCAGTTTAAAAACATCATCAGCCTGTGTTGAAAATGCTTTATGTTTTCAGGTTAAATCTTAGTCACATATACCTGCTGAGTATTTTAATACTGTCAAACTTAAAATGTCTGCAATTTACACAGTAACTGACACAGTTTTGTAATGGACAATTCATTAATTAATTCATTTATTTATAAGAATGTTCTTCATGATGTCTTTATCTTTTAGTTCACCCATGCAAAAGGTTTCAGATTTAGTTAGGTTTCTGACCAGTAGTTCAAGTAAAACATTAACAGTGCATTAATAAAACATCCAATTATTCTTACACATCTCACACATCTCTTGAGTTAGAAATCATCAGTTTCATTTTTATTTTTCTCATGTACAAAATGTAATAAACTTTTACCACAGCAAATGATTTTATCTATTTTGTAAGATCAACTTCTGCTCGTGATTTTTTAAAATAAAGTTTACAAAGAAAGAAGTTATCAGGGTGACACCTTGACCTTTGACCTAGAAATCTGGTTCATGTGCATGACACAACTCCTCATACTGGTGAACATTTCTAGGATCCTTCCATGCATGTAGGAGATATGCTCTGGGCATTTTTCCCTTTCATGATATTTACATTACACAAATCAACCCTGTGTTTATATATCCAGCAAATATCAGCAATTTGGGACTATATATCAATCTTAAATTTTGATGTTTAATGTTAGTCTTTCTATGGATAGGTACCAAGGACATATACCTTATGATATCATTAATATGCTGATTTATGGAAGGACAACAAAATTTCCTTTTATTCATTATTTGTATTAAATTCCAAGGACCTTAAAATTAATATCATAATATGCTGAGTTCAGTTTGGCACCAAAGGGACATAATCTTATGTATCCATTTTTAATTATCTTTTTATGAGTTTAGGTTAAACAAGGACATATCCCTTAATGAATTTCATGTATATGCTTATTAAAATTCAAACTTAAAAAGGACATAACCCTTGATATCATGTTTTTTACTGCCCTGAGTTTTTTGGAAAGGTACCAAAACATTTCTTATTATATTTTTGAAAAAAATGTTTTATTATGATAGAAACAAGAAAGACAATCATGTAATATGCAAAGGGAATTATTTTATGAAAATAATGAAATTGCTTTATTAACCAAAAATAAAAAACTGTAAATGATACTTTAATATTCATTATTCCTAGTCAATACTAATATAATACATATCGTATTTTTCATACAAGGTTATAAATCCAAAAGCTTCCTCACACTGTTAACAAAATGTTTAAGCATTACAACTTTTTCGTGTTCTCTAAGGAAAGTAATTATCATGATGGATCTAAATAAGTACCAAAATAGATATTGACTATGTGAGAGTGTATGAAGGTAATGAGAAGAATGAAGGTATAGTTGACACTGGTATAAAGGTTACACTGTACTTACTGATGAGTCTAGTAGTCCATTACCATCAGCATCATAAAGGCGAAACATAACTGAAAATAAATTATAAGGTGCTATACATACATGGGTAAAATGTGATTATTCAAAATAAAGAGGGATAACTCAATCTGCCACTATATATGAAAGGTGTTCATAATACAGTCAAACTCTCACTTCCACTGAACAATGCTCATTTTCCCAGAAAAACATAGTGAAATCTTTTATAATATTTTGTAATATTGCAACTAAATGTTTTTAATATTTTTTTTTCCTTTGTTACATTAAGTCATATTTTTTAGGAACATTACAAAAACTATGAAATTAAAACTTAATTGGCCTTTTTACTCCAAAGAATGGAAAAACATGAAATAGAATATTTTCATTCTAAACACATACCAGCATATGGAGAAGACCTGGTCAACTGAATCATTTAAAGTGAAGGAAAAATATCAACAGATGTCAGTGTGTGCCATAAATCAGAAAACAAGATAATAGCCCATACTGACATTTCTCCATATGTCCTTTAGTCAGGGCTTGCATTAAGTTGCAAAATTGGAAGTCAGAGATTATAAAATGTCTGACATTGGAAGTCACATTATATAAGAAAAGAAAGAAAAGCATAATAGTTTGGAAGTCAAAAGCCTAGATAACTCCCAAACTTCCATTTATGGAAGCCCTGATAGTTGTACAATACATTCTTATTTTCAAAGACATCTTCACTTAAACTTTTGAGTTCACTATCAGTGCTATAAAGAGTTTGACTGTACCAAACAATGAATTGATATCTTCTATTCAGGAGGACCTATACAGCTTATATATTGCTCACCTGATACTTTTACCTGTAGTAAATCTATACATAACTGATCAGGGTCAGACAGGTAATTTTAATATACAGATCAGGGTCAGACAAATTATTTCATACAGATCAGGGTCAAAAAGGTGATTTCAATACAGATCAGGGTCAAAAAGGTGATTTCAATACAGATCGGGGTCAGATAGGTGAAACCAATACTAATCAGCATCTGACAGGTGATTAAAACACTAATCAGGGTTAGACAGGTGATTAAAATACTGATCATCATCAGACAGATGATAATAATACTGATCAGGGTTAGACAGGTGATTTAAAAACTGATCAGCATCAAACAGGTGATTATAATACTGATCAGGTCAAGCAAGTGTTTACAATAATAATCAGCATCAGACAGATGATTAAAAGTCTGTTTTGTGTCACATGGGTGATTACTAGACTGTTCAGCTTCAAACAGATAATTAAAACACTGTACAATGGACCTTTTTAGTTTTAGCAGTGAAAACTTTAGCCCCATGCTAGGTTGTTTACAGTATCAAAAACAAAACAATGTAGTTTTTGTGTAATTTAGGTCAACCAGGAACTTTGTATTATCCCAGTTTAGCTATTGGATAGCCTGTCAGCCTATTTGCATAAAAGTGTGAATACTGGAAAGGTCCATGTCTGGTAGTTAATTACAATACTATACAGGTTCTTACAATACAGATTAGGGTCAGACAGGTTATTGCAAGACTGGTCAGCATAACACACATATAACAATACTGATCAGGATGAGACAGGTGATAACAATACCAATCAGGAGAAGACAGGTGATAAATAAATGTTCAGCAATTTTGACAGGAAAATTCGGAAGCCAAAGCCCAGCGGGCCGCGGAGGCTTCCTTTTTGGCTTGCCCGGGATTAACTTTCACTGGTAAATTTAAAAGAAAATCAAATTAAAAAACAATTTAAAAAATACTATTAGAATTCATACTACATCAAATTAAATTTCAGGTGTTTAGGGGTTCTATTAGGGCCGATTACAATTAATCAAAATGATTTAAAAAACTATTCCGGTAACGGAACAAAATTAACTTTCGCGATTAAAATAATTAAAACGGGGATTTCCTAAAACAAATGGGTTTTTAAAAAAACCAAAAAACACCTTTAAAACGGGGAAAAAGGGAAAGGAAATTTTTAAAAGACTTTCCCCCTTCCCCTAGGCTTTGCCTAATTTCCCTTTTTATCTGGAACAGTGCAATGCCAGACAGGGGGAAACAATACATTTTGTTTCAGGTAGGGAATTAAAAAATAATATTTTAGGGCAATCCCGGCGATTTTAAAGTTTCTTTATCTAGGTCAGACATGGATTACAATACTGATCAAAATTTGATAGGCGATTTTAAAAATTTTTTCAAAGTTAGACAGGTTTATTTCAATACTTATCATTGCAGACAGTAATTACAATAATATTTTCCCCGGGGCCAAAAAAAGTGATTACCAAAACTGATCAGGGCAAAAAAGGGGGATTACAATACTGATCAGGGTCAGGGCATGTGATTACAAATACTGATCCCGGGTCAAACAAGGGGATAATTAAAACTTTATCCGGGGGCCCAAAAATGTTTATTATTAATACTATCGGGTCAAAAAGGTGATTACAATATATCAGGGCAAAACAGGTGATTTTCCCAAAACGGAAAACCGGGTTTAAAAAAGGATTACAATACTATCAGGGTCCCAAAAAGGGTTTAGGGTCAGACAAGTTTATTACCCCAAAAACTATTCAGGGGGCAAACCCGGTTTATTACAATACTGTTTTAAGGGGCAGGGCAGGTTTAGGGTCAGGGCCCAAATGATTTCCAATTTCTAACAGGGGGCAAACAGGTGGGTTCAAAACTGTTTAGTGTCAAAAAAAAGGTTTATTTCAATACTATTCAGGGTTTTAAACAGGTTTATTAAAAATACTGATCAGGGTTTAGACAGGTTCAGGGTCAGACAAGTGATTACAATACTAATCAGGGTCAAACAGGTGATTACAATACTGTTCAGTGTCAAACAGGTGATTATTACACTGATCATGTTCAGACAAGTTATTTCAATACTGATCTTGTTAGGACAGGAGATTACAATATTTATCAGTATCAAACTAATGATTACAATACTGATCAAGGTTAGACAGGTGATTAAAAAAAAACTGATAACAATATTCCTTTTAACGCATTACAATAACAGATACTAGAATATATGTTGTAAATATGTTGTAAACATGATATCAGGGATTTTTTTGCCTTATTTTATAGCCAATATTCGGTCATATTCCCAATTGAAAATAGTATATTATTTTCCCAATCCACAGAAAAATTACCAAATGAAAGTTACAAAATAAAAATATTGAATAACAAATTCTAAAATCTTGGAAAGTAAGGGCTTCTTCACTGTTTTGGTGTTTAAAAGTTTGAAGATGCCTTCCTAGACAATTATTCTTTGCATTCATTTAATCACTGCAAAATTTAAGTCATGCAATTTTTCCCAAATTTTAACAAAACATCGCTGAAATTCCTAATTCCATGGGTATGGGTCATGTTCCCAAAATCCTGGAAAAAAAACCCTGGATATGTTAAGATTTTTAAGTGAATAAAGCTATGAATCTGTCTGCAATCATGACACGTTTGTAGGTGCTTGTTAACAATTGCATTGAGAATAAAAATGTTTGTAAATTTCTAATAAAATGGGAGGCACATGAACAAAAATCACAGCTAAACATTTCAGTTTTGCTTGCCGCTTGAAAAGTCTTATTCTCATTACCATAGCCACCAGATTTAAAGGACAACAAGCAATTTTTCATGGAATCTGATAAAATCATTCCACAATATCATTGTTAACATACATAATAAATCATTATAATGTTACAATAGTACAGCATTGTAAAGCTGGAGATACAAGATATGTTTGTAAAACATATAGGCTCTCCATGGGGTGTTGAGTTATTGGTTTTGGCATATAAGGTCAATGTGACCGTGACCTTTGAGCCATTGACCCAAACATCAAGAAGTGTCATGAAGTGCCGAACACCAGTGCTTCTATGAAGTTGGAGGACTAATAACTTGTCAAATTATCATCTTCAGGCCAAGACAATGCACCTGTGAGGTTGGGGGCCAGGAGCCCATGAGTTGTTGAGTTATTGGTTGAGAACCATTTTTACATACTTGACCTTTAACTCAAAAGTCAATAGGGGTCATCTACTGACCAAGACCAATGCATCTGTAAAAAGCCCATGGGTTGTCTAGTTATTGTTTGGAAACTATTTTGATATAAATGGTCTATGTGACTTGACCTTCGACCCAAAAATCAATAGGGGTCATCTACTTGCAAAGACAAAAGCACCTGAAAATTTTGGTCAAAAAGAGACCATTATTGCTTTGTTGTCCCCCTGGGCCTTTGCTTAAAAGGAAATAATTTTTAATGAAAAATAGCATTGGTACTTTAGGGCAGTGCAGTTTTTTTTGTGATTCGTCATTTATTATCTTTTGTGGAGCCATAAAAAGAAATGTTTTTTAAAATTGTAGAAAACTATGTACTCTGCTATATAAAACACAATATAAAGGGGGCTATGTATCAGGTAAACTAAAAATGTATGTTTTTGAGAAAAAATTTTTTACACACTTTTGTTTAAATTATTCAATTTTTAAAAAATTTTCTTTATGTTTTTTAGCTTCGTTTAAAATTATCAAAAAAAACCCAGTTGTAAAATTTTTTTGTGGGTTCAATTTAGCCTGTGTTATAAATTAAAAAGTATTTAATTTGAAATGATGCCCCCCCAGGTGACTTGATACCCTTCCTTTAATGGGTCTGTGGAAGAGTCAAAAAATGTGCACCTGTAAATTTTGGGGGTTATAGGGAAGGACTTAAAAATAGGGTAAAGTTGAAAGTTTTGTGACAAAGGCCCTCCGAAGTATAAAGAGCATAAAAATGAATTGTAATGTTAGGGGGGGTGGAAAAATAAATGCCCCAAGTAAGAAGTTTTCTGTAAGTCAACTTATATAACCCCTATTACAGCTTTGACAACATTTTATAATATAAAACCCAAACAAAACTTTACACCATAATTCTTTTTTATCTAAAACCCAATAAAAACCCGTTGCATAACCAATCTACTTTGAAAAAAAGGTGTTTTTTTTTATTTTTTGTAGGAAAAAAATTTTTGTTTTTGAATTTGGTAAAATCGGAAAAATTTGAAATCCGGGTTTATTTTATATTTTCTGGTGCCAAATTTTTTCCTTCCATCTGAAAATTTTTAATTTGACATATTTTTTTTTGTCTTTTTTTGGGGCAAATGCCATTAAAAAGAAGCTGATTGAAAAAAATTTGTTTTTTGTTTTCCTTTCCATAAACCCTTTTAAAATTTTCCGGGATAACTAACCATTATTTCTTTTTTATGCCAGACTAAAAATTTTTACATGTTTTTAAATAGCATGATGATAAATCCCTCAAGTTTAAATTGTCGGGAAATTTTACCCTATGAGGTTCCTAGAAAAAAATGAAAAGCTCAATGTCCAAAGATTCAATTTATCTATGAAAAACATGATAAATTCTTTAACGGGTTTTGAAAACTCCCCTGGTTGCCCTTTGCAAAGGGTATTCACTTGACTTTAGTTTGTAAAATCTGATTTTTAGATCATCATTTTAATATTTTGTTTAACAGGCTATGCCCTTTTTTACATAGGTAATCAACCAATTTTTTGTCTTTGGGAAAAAGTTGTTGGGGGGGATAACGTACTTTCTAAGTTCAATTTTAAAAAAATTTTTAATAAAAAATTTTATACTCAAAAAAAAACAGAAGTAAAAATTGTGTTTGAAATAAAATATTTTTAAAAGAATAAAACAATTTTTCAATCCATTGTCTTGTGAAATAATTCATGAAAAGAACCTGTTTTTTTTTTTTTTTTTTTTTAAAAAAAAATCATTCTCGACCTTATTTTTATATTTTACTATGTTATGTAGTATCAAACTTTTACAACCATTGCCCCTTAAAGTGTCTCATTGGCTGTGTTTTTATTAAAAAGGGAAAAATACCCAATATGACTTAAATGGGTTTAAAAACCTTTTAAAACCAAACCCGTATAATTTTTTTATAATAAATTAACTGTGTACCAAAAATCATAACAAACCCTTTCTTTTTTATATATGAAACCTAAAGGGGCTAAGAAGATAAAATAATTTATATATCCCTCCCCTAAACATTGTTTGGGTAGGGGTAAAACCGCTTTTCGCTTAGCTACAGAAATTTTTACTTTTATCCTTAAAAAAGAAAAAGTTTCACCCTCCAAAAAATTAATTTTAAGAAAATTTTTTCTTAATTTTTCTTGAGAAATTGATGGTGACCAGTAAGGGTTTAAAGTTAAAAGTGAAAAATTGGCCCGTGTCTATTATCCCAAACTAAAAAGAAATTGCCGAATACGATTATGTGCCTGTGTCCCAAATTTCTTCTTACTTCTAATTTATTTCTGGGCGCCCTGCTTCCCGCAATGAAGGGTAACACCAAATTTTTAGATAAAAATTTTCCCGTTTTTAATTTCCATACTATTTGAACGAAATATCTGTTTATCTTTGTCTTTTGAGGTTACACTGGTTTTCATTATAGATGGATTAGATTGCCGGATCCATGGGTCACATTTTAGTTTTACCTGAAAAAAAAAAAAAATACATTTTTATCAAAAATTTAAGGGAAAGGGCCCAACAAAATTTTTTTAGCTTCTGTTAAATTTTAAAAAGGGGAAAATTCAAATATCAGTTTCAGTCCTATTTTTAGGGGTTTTTCTTGTTTCGAATTTATATCATCAACTAATTTGGATAAAAAAGGTTTTTTCCCCGGCTTTTCCATTTCTCTAATTTCTTTCCAAAGGAAATGTCCCTTTAATTTTTTGGGAATGATAAAAATTCTTTTGTGAAAAATTGGGTTTTATTTTCCTTGCATCCTTTTTTGTATTTGTCTATAAAAGTGTATGACTAGCTACTTAACATTGTTTCCATTACTATAGCTTTAATCTTTTTCTTTTAAAGTAACTAAAACACCTTCATAATAATGACTATAGGTTGCTTATTCATATTTCTTAATTCAATCAGTTGAAAAAAATATATGTAAGTTCATCAGTTTTATTAAGCAATATTGTTTATAACTTAAAATGTCACATTTGGTATTCAAATACTTTGCTAAGTGTATATCAATTACAAGAGGGCCAAGATGACCCTAGATTGCTCACCTGACCCATCAAACTCATCCAAACAATTACTTCTTAAAGACAAACATCCTGACCAAGTTTGATGACAATTGAGTCAAAAATGTAACCACTAGAGTGTTAACAAGGTTTTTCTATATTTGGGCTGTCTGACCTAGTTTTTTGACCCCAGGTGACACATATTCAAACTTGACCTAGAAATCATCAAAACAAACTTGCAGACCAATTTCCAGGATATTTGGATAAGAACAGTAGCCACTAGAGAATAAACAAGATTTTTCTACTTTTAGCTCCTGTGACCTAGTTTTTCATTAGAATTGACCCATGTTCTAATTCTTCCGAGAGATTAATTAGAAAAGCATCCTGACAAAGTTTGTATTGATGAAAATGTGATAAACAAGGCTGTCCGTAGACAGCGTCGCTCGACTTTTTTGATAGGTGTTTCACTTGCCGAATAAAAAATTTTTGCAATGTCAGATATGGCAATACAGAGCATTCTGTATTTACTAAAGTGACTAATTGGCATAGCTTGGATTATTTCAGTGAAGAATGACATTTTGATTGATGTGTTACCTTGACAAACACCTGGCATGAAGCAAAATTGATAATGTTCAAGGTTCAATAGGAGGCTGTTGACCAGTGACATAAAAAACTATTGACTAAATAAATTTAGACAATCAGGATATTTATCAAACAGAGCCACTTGTGAGAGAAATTTAAGCCGTGATTTTTTCATCGAGTACATGTTCAAACTACGACATTGTAACTAGACAAATCCTATAAATTTTCAAGCAAATTATGACCAGAGGAAGCAGTATTATTTTTGGGCGTATAGCATATTTATAGATTGACCTTATTGAAAGTATTGACCTATAATCATAATAATAAATTTTATCAAGCTTTGTTATGTTGTAGTTGTCCAAGTGATTGTTTAAACAAATTTCTTCAAGTTCCTTCTCCTTGCCGTAACAGATGGTAATGATTGAAATAGCAATTAAAGTTCAAAGCATTCCTCAAAGAGAGTTAAGGCAAAAGTGGATTTACCCATAATTCAATGTGTATTTTCTAATTCAAAAGCATAATTCTGTCAAAACTCTTGACAATTAAGTTCAATTTTGTTTATTAATGTCGTGATTAAAAAGTATGTCATTTCAACAGAATAACCTCAAAGTTTTAAAAAAAGTGAGTTGTAACAAAAACTTAATATAAGCCTCAAATACACTTTTTATTGAAAAAAGCAAATTCGTAAAAAGTTATAGAGCTTATGTACTTCATTCCTGAGATGGAGTTGCATATGTAACAAGTATGTTAAGTTTCAAGATCTGTAATACTTCTTGGGAAATAAAGTAGATGTTAGAAAATACTTAAAAGAGAGAGAAAAAATCCTGGCTACATGAAGGAGCGTGGCTGTAGCGATAGCTCCCCGTTTCATGAAAATGGCTAGAAATCGTGACCAAAGTCATACAGATACTTCCATATATTTGGGAAGTGTGACTTCAGTTTAGCTCCACACGTGACCCATATTCAAACTTGACCTAGAAATCAAAACAATTTTTCAAACCAATTTCCAGGATATTTGGATCAAAACAGTAGCCATTAGAGTGTTAACAAGATTTTTCTTTTTTTAGCTCCTGTGACTTAGTTTTTCATCTGAAATGACCCATGTTTGCATTTATCCGTGCAATTACCTAGACAAGCATTCTGACAACGTTTGGTGATGATTGAGACAAAAATGTGACCACTACAGTGTAAACAAGGACTTCCATATTAGGGCAGTGTTACCTTGTTTTTGACCCCAGGTGATCATTATTCAAACTTGACAAAATAAACTTTCAGACCAATTTCCAGGATATTTGGATCAAAACAGTAGCCACTAGTGTTAACAAGAGTTTTCTATTTTAAGCTCCTGTGACCTTGTTTTTCATCCGAGATGACCCATGTTCAAACTTATCCGAGCAATTACCTAGACAAGCATCCTGATCAATATTGATGACGAGTCAAAAATGTGACCACTGCATGTTAACAAGGTTTTTCCATATTTGGGCGGTGTGACCTAGTTTTTGACCCCAGGTGACCCATATCTGAACTTGACCTAGAAATCATCATAACAAATTTTCAGACCAATTTCCAGGATATTTGGATAAAAACGGTGCCCACTAGAGTGTTAACAAGACTTTTCTAATTTTAGCTCCTGTGACCTTGTAAGCCAAGATGACCCATGTTCGAACTCATCCAAGCAATTACCTAGACAAGCATCCTGACAAAGTTTGATGATGATTGAGGCAAAAATGATACCACTAGAGTGTTAACAAACAAATGTGGATGGATGACGGACATTCAACACTCCTAAAAGTGTTCTGAGTTAGCTCAGTTGAGCTAATAAAGTTAACAAAATTTTGTTTATTAATCCATTGTCTGATAAAAAAGTATTCTCTTATGACATGAATATAACCAAAGCAAACAGTCTTTTAAAAAAAATTAGTATTGAATATTCGCATAAATAAAAACATACATGTAGATTTATTGATTGGCTTCTGTTTAATAAATGTAACTTACTTTTTTTATTTTGAAAGAAAAAACAAATCATAAAAAGTTTTAGAGCTATTTTCATTCAATTCCTAGAGAATTAAATACAGCATTAATACTATCATCAAGTATTTAAACTGGAGATTAATGATCAGTAATGCTGCATATGGGAAATGAGAATAAAATATTAGTATCAAATCACTATGAGAAAGAAAGAGAAAAAAAATCCAATAATGGGTTACATGAAGAGATTTTGTGCGTAGGAGGTGTAAATGGTGGTTACTGCCGACTTAGGAGACAGTAATCTAGATAACCGTATTAGTATTTGTGAAATAGCTGCTGACTCTCTAGAAGAGCTTCCCCTTAACACCAGTATATGTCTGTGTTGATTAAGGAGAAGAGAGTAAAATAACTTGCTAGACTGATTCTCACAGTGAACGAGAAACACAGAATGCCTGTGAATCTAACAAGATACAGATAAATTTCTTGTGTATTCATGTATTCAATCGTAACTACTATATTCGGCCATTGATTTCCTGTCTTATTCTGGTGTTTTCTATTTATATATAAAATTATGTGTTATAGATTGAAGAGCATACAAAACAAAACTTTCTTAAAAACACCTAAATTAAACACTGTGTTTTTTTTTTTAATAAGAAAATTTAAAGGATAGTCCATACATTTGTTCAAGTTTGTAGTTTATGAAAGTTTGCAGTAGCTGTGACCATATAATTATCTTCTTTAAAAATAAATTTCTGATTTACTTTACTACAAGTTATCCACAGATTTTAGGATTCATTCATCCCTTGATATTGTCAATGACTTATATATCTATATTGCATTTGCAAAATCAAGCCAACCAGCATCAGGTCAGAAGGCTTGATTGTGCAAGAAAGTCTTGAATATCATCATATGCCCTTCACAGAATCAATCCAACCTCCCTCCAAAATATATGATCAATACAACCTCCCTCCAAAATATATATGATCAATCCAACCTCCCTCCAAAATATATGATCAATCCAACCTCCCTCCAAAATATATGATCAATCCAACCTCCCTCCAAAATATATGATCAATCCAACCTCCCTCCAAAATATATGATCAATCCAACCTCCCTCCATTATATATAATCAATCCCAACTCCCTCGAAAATATATGTACATGTAAGAGGAAGGGCAGATAAATGCTACATGCCTTTACATGAGATTCTCCAAATCTAGCAATAAAATAAAACAATCTCAAAATTATGATCTGCATATTTAAGATAAACATGTCTGTCAATGACCCTTATATAGCTTAGCTATCAGTCTTTGTTACCATCAATGTTTCCAAATAAATCAGATTTCCCCAGGAAACATTTATTATGCTTTCTAGTTGATCAAGAACCAATGCTAAAAGCATGTAAGTTTAGAAGATCTGTCCACAAGACTTGTAATCTACAATACATTTGATTGATAGACGCTAGCGAAACATCAAGAAAATAGAAGATTGAAATGAAGGTCTTCGAATTGATGGAGATAAGTGCACAATTTATCCTCCAGAAAGTATCAATCAGTTAACGTACAATTTTATTAGATTACAGTCGATCTGGTCGGTTTTATTTATAGGACACAATAAAATATTCCAATTGAGGCAAGCTAAATTGAATGACTTTCTGTATGTACAATGTAACAATTGTTTACAGTACTTTATAGAATATGAACTTGTGTAACTATTTTCTTCTGAGTCATCTAGAAACTTTTTAACCCTATATGTTTATCCTAGATGATTGTGTTTTTTCGACTCACTCTGTCGTCCACTGTTATTAGGAGATGTTGTTTAAATAAAAAAGTTAATGAATCCTATCATCTTTGTAGAAGTCTGCAGTGCAATGAATGCTACATGTACAAGCTAAATATATGAGCTTTGGGCATAGTTTTCCACACAAAAATACATGTTTTCCTATACATCATTCTACATAAGCAAGTGACTCTCGGGGCAGGGCCAATTTAGACCTAATGATTAAAATAACTTTTGTAAAAGAATACAAATTGATGCTATATGCCAAATATCTAAGCTCTGGGCATTGAAATTCATACATAATGACTAAGTGTGACCTTAGACGTAGGGGAAGTCAAACCTACAATCTCCGCCTTGTCTTATAATGATTAAGATTTCAGACAGATAGTTTCAATTTCCTCTTGTTGGTTTAATAAATACAGATGTAAAAATATATATTCAACATTAAAGCTGTGTGACAGCAATAGCATCAACAAACAATGTCAACAATAACATGACTGTAGCAATAGTGACTGTAGCAATAGCGACTGTAGCAATAGCGACTGTAGCAATATCAAGCTAAAAAAATAATGGAGAATGTTTTAAATGATACCAACCATTAACAACACTGTGGATACTATGATCGGATTTCTTAGATGATGATCTGGAGTGGTTTGATGCATCATAATCTTTATCACTGGATTGAGCTTTTTCTATGGCTGGGTTTGATGCCATTCCTGTAATATTACATACATCAGTATATATATTATTTTACTACAGTGTATCCCACCAACAATTTCTATATGTTTGTTACCTTAATCATTGAATATATAGAGGATATTTAATGAGAGTAGATTAAATACTAAATTTATTGAACAAGTTAAATAAAATAACATTATGCCAGCATAATATTCTTTTAATAAGTGAGTTCAATAAATTTAGTATTGAATCTACACTAATGTAATATTCTATTTATCATATATATAAAATAAGAATGGTAGACTGTTAAAAAGAGTCATTTTTCATTGACACGCCTATAGTGTAATACTAATACTACCTTGCTTTAACGCTATGTTTATATATAACGCAAATGACGTCATGTGAAAATGTTATTACACTCCTGCATCGTGGTTTATGTGATTATATCTGATAAATCATGATATATTACAGCAAGCTCATGATGATGGCAAAGTTTACATAAATTGACAAAATATTCATGTATTTGACTACCAGTAATTTCAGGAATGACAGATTTTTTACAAAACTTACACCATGGTGGGGGTCATGTTCTACCTAAGGGACATAATGTAGGTCCTCATAGCAATGCTCAATGCCAAATTTTGAAGCTGCCATGTAGTTTCACACAAGAGAATCTAAATGTTGTTCAGTATGTTTATGTACCAAGGGCAAGGCTAATTTTGACCCCCAGGCATGACCTATTTGACTTTTGTAGAGCACCATAATGTTACCTTTAAATTTCAGAAATTACCACATTTTGTGACAATACAAAATATCATAACAGAGTTCAACATTTATAATAAGACTTTGCAAACAACCTTCATAAATATTCAAAATCATAACAATACCCAGCCATTTTGTCTCCTGCATGTACAATATTCTTGTGCAATGGTTTGCAGTTTTTAACATTCATAATCTATGTCGAATAATTCTACAAGTCATAAATGTTTAATATCTAGTATTTGCATATAAGTTTACCTTTATCTCCACTATGGCCGAGACTGTGTAATTTTTCTGTTATTCCATGAAGTTTTTCTGCTAATCCACTTCTCTCCTGTTTATTGTCTACATGTATCTCTGTTGTTTGATGAGTTATTGGTGCACAAACAGTCTGAGACGCTACTGCAGCAACATCTTTAACACCAAACTCCTTGTTACCACCGCCTTGTGGTAGGAGAGCTGTGGGCGATTTTTTATTAAAAGACAAGAATAAATGCCTACACAAATCTTCACCAATATCAGCTTCCAGGTAGGTCTCCATGAACAGATGAAATCCCTCATAATCAATTGGCTGAAATAGATTCATAAACTATACATTCAACGATACTGTGCAACAAAAACCCAAACACAAAAGAGGGTTTAAAAACTAGCTACATTTATCTTACAAATATAATTATTTGATCAGCATAAGAAGAAAATACATGTAATAATATGATTTTATAACAGTCTTATTAATAATGTAAAGTTACACCTATCATTTGACTATAGTAGCATACAGTCATTTTGTTCATAAACAAATGTATATATATATATATATATATATATATATATATATATATATATATATATATATATATATATATATATATATATATATATATATATATATAGAGTTCAACCAAATAAATTAACATCACTGAAACATCTGAGAGAGCATTTAATTAAATTTGTTGATAATATCTTAAATAGTCCACACAAGGAATCTTTTGACAGAAATTTCTATATTGAGCAGCTCCTTAAAGGGGTGGACCATATCAATATGCCTTAACTTGATTGAGGACCATCAAAAGAGCCTATAGAGCAAGTTAGGTAATGATTTTAACCTTTATATACCATGGGAATATATTTTAAATGTCGCTGAAATAAAAACAATACAATAAAGAAACCTGATAATGATCAATGCATTTCTTAATGACAAGAGATTTTATTTTAGGTGTAGCAGCCCAAGGACCAACTAAATGCTTCTGAGAAAATGCATGTTATATCAATGTTCATTCAATGTTTTAAAGAACACCCACTTGTATAGTAACACCTCAGTTGTGGTAAAGCTTATGAAAAATATTAAATGGTTTTACATGATAGAAAAAACAAGGGAAGTGATAAAACATATTTGTTATCTAGCTGCAGGATCTAACTCACAGTCTCTCTCCCTTGTTGGCTGTGTAGAGACATAATGAGGCAAACTTTTATCAATAGCAATAGTAGAAAGATATACAATTATGAATGACATTTATAAACAATCAGATATAACCAGCATATACAATGATAAACAAAATGACCTTTAATAATGGTAATGACATTGTCATTTTTGTACTAAACAATTGTGCCTGTACATTTAATGTAAATCATCAATGCTATTCTGTTTCTATGGAAACGAAATTTGAGACTCAGCTTTTTTGCAGATGGAAAATCTATAAATAGACTTGTCAAAGAAAAATAAATTGGACACAGTGTGACATGTATTGGAAATTATGGCAGGCAACAAGTTTTGATTACCTGGTGAGGATAGTAAATACAATGAAACAATCAAACTCTACAAAGTCTATCTTTCTCTTTACTCTTTTTGTTTAGGGTTAAACTAAATTTCCGGGGCTGACTTCAGCGGTAAACTTCCAGCCTTAGTGGACAACTGGTTAAATCCCTAAAATTTCCACTGCACTGCAAATAAGGTTTAAATTCTCCTTTAGTATAATCATACCAAAATGGAAATCACTGTATCAGCCAGAAGAGGGACATCGGGAAGGTTAAACAAACCTATTATACCAGCACACCTCTAGGACTGGTGCTTTACAAAGCACTAATGCATTAAAAATTTTGAAACAATTTTTTAATGTTAACTGTGTCTGTTATATAATAGGTATTTTTAGAGCTGCTGAATTGCACTGAACAATAGTTATAATTGACAATTTGTAAATTTTGATGTTATAGTACCTTGCAAATATGTCCTCTTGCCAATTTTGCCTCACAAAGATACACACAAAAACATGTGAGTGTGACTGCAGTAACTGGTCATTTTGTGCTATGTTGAGTTTGAGCATAAAATGGATTAAATACTTCTCAAGTTTGTGCCAGGAAAGTGGAGGGGGTGAGAGATGTTACTAGTAGTTTCTATTATTTCTCCTAAACAGATTCAAGAAACCTAGTCTGCCAGTTTTTGACTTATTGTTTTCATGTTCATTTTCCTCAAAGTACTTCCCTCCATAGCTACAAATGCAGCCTCTAAGTAAAGTGTAAACAACATTTGTCAAGGTGAAAATATGACCCGATAACTTTTCCGAGAAATCATGAAGTATAAACAGAAATGTATTTACCTCCTCTGGGTTGTACTTGGATAGAACTCCATTATTATTGAACTCTTCCAGTACATCTTTCAACTTCTTGTTAGAATCTGAAAAACAGAATATTTACATGACAAATATAATTATGTAGTTATTTTAATCTGTTTGAAATTGTGATACAATACAGCTAATACTGAACCTAATAAGAAAATTCATTTTATTAACCCTTTTCTTCATGAGCATATTGTGAAAAATGGCCATTTTCATTGAAAAGCCTCCTGTAACAAGTTCAAACTGTTATTAAACTATGACAAATGCTTCAATACTGATGAAACTTGGCACAAAAGTTAACGCCTCTGTAAGAGCATGCTCAATCTTAAACTTCCTGTAACATTGGCAACAGGAGGACCTCTCAAAATTGCCAAAAATCACTATTTTGCATTGTTTTTTTTTCCATCAAAACTGATTTAAAAGTGCTTCAACTTCTCTTTTTAGCTTTGATTACATGTTACCTTACGATCGACCTGAGGCCATTTTTAGCCTGTCACATGTCCAAAATTTTCTTGGCGATGAGGCCCTCCAAACCCCCGAAACAGAAGGGGGCACATCCCCCATGGGGGTGGTGCCGAAAAAGTGGTCATTTTTTATCAACATTTCTCAAACGAAAAACAGTGTTTGGGGCCTAAATAGGGCATTTTTTCACTGTTTGAGGCCTCAAAAAGGGGGGGGGGGGCGAAAAGCCGTCAAAACACGTCTATATGAGGTAAAGGGTTAAATAAAAACACAACAAGATTGCATTTGTGAAAAAATGCTATGTATCGCCACCACAAAATACAAAACTTGGTCCATTAATTAAACATATTTCATTTCTCTTGCATTCATGCATTTGCTGAATGAAAGATAATAAGTTTTTACTATAAACATAACAGGGAAACACATGACCCCCCTACCTCCCCATCTGGTGTGTGGGTCCAATTTGGGCCCAAAACTATTTATATTTCCACTAGATAATGTTTTATGCTTAAGTCCATGTAGTTTTGGAAGAGCAGTTGCTTTTTTTTTTAATATTTACAAAATATAGACCTACATATAGGGAAAACTGATGATATTATTACAAGACATACAATATCTGATGTATGAACATGAATATTATATAAAATCAAATAACAGGATACTTAATACCGCAAAACTAAATAAAGATAAAGAAGTTGTTAGCATGTAACATAATGATGAAACATAATAATGGAATATAATAATGACATTATTGCATGACTAAAAAGGATTTTACTCAATACAGCTTTTATTGTAATTATCATTTCATGCTTTATACAGCATATATCGCTATTTCTACCTGCATGTATAATATTACATTTATAGACTAAGTTTCAAACATAATTATACTATACAGAAAACACACATCCGGAATAAAGGTAAAGTGATCTAAGGCAAGTTTATTTAATTGTTACAAATGTCCTTCCATACCATGGAATTCACATGTAAGTGTAGCTATTTAAAATTAAAGTGTACATGAATCCAAAAAGGTGAAGAAAAGAATTATGAAAATTTCCTCTGAAGTTATTAAGTGTGACCTTGACCTTTGAGCAGGTGTGGCATACTGTCATCATATCCAACATATTTATAGGAAGTAATTTTAAAATTCATCTAAGGATGACAAAATTGTTCACACCACACAACAATTAATGCAAGTGGATCCCACTGACTCAAAGTGTCATTCATTTATGCAAAATTATTTCAAAATCCATCCATGAATGACAAAGGTATTCACCAATCAAAAAGAGGACAGATGGATGGACAACCATTTTTCATTTGTGGGCTCTATCTTTTAATAAACAAGCCAAAATTACAACTTCAGCCAATGGTAACTTATGTGGTTTCTGTTTTTTGTTTGTTTACTCATATTATTGACAGAATGAAGCTAACAAACCAATACAGTAAACTCCTTTTATAATAATATTCAGGGGACCTAAGAATTTATATCATTATATCCAAAAATCATTATATTCGGGAGGCAACAAACAAGAATGGAGGTGTTTGATAGATGTAAAATAAAATATCTTTGGAGTCCAAAATTTTATATTTTGTTTTAATATCTAACTGATCACATAAACAGGAGTTATTACTCAACCAATTAATCATTTGTATTAAAGTGATTTGGTTTGCTTACTGCCTGATAATTTGAGACTTTTATCATAAATATTCAAGTAACTGTCATTAATGCTTAAAGCAAAATCTCTGGTTGGTCATAAATGGTCATTTACACCTTTTCACACAGTACAAAAAAATATCACATTAAAAATTGAAAGGTTGCGCATGGGAAAGAAAAGTAGCGTCCTTATATCCGAAGTACCGCTCAAGAGTTGAAGACCGCAGCCACAACATTGTTATAAGCAGTATATCTTTATAAGTGATATCATTATAAGAGGGCTTACTCAAATTTCTGTAGATGTTTGCCCAGTAAGACAGACAGACTGACTGAAAATACAAAACAAGCCACTGCTGGGAAGGGCAACATTTGACTTTTTTTACCTTTTCTCAAAGCAAACAAATAAAGGGTTAAAGAAAAAAAAAATCTTAATTTTTTTATATCAATAGGACTGTTTAGTCACACTTGTTGTTTATGACCTTGACCTTGAATGTTAAATTTCTGAATTTTCACTGGATTTTGCTATAACTGACTTGGTAATTAATAAATGGATTATCTTCACACTTGGACTAAACAACCTTTTGGATAAAACCTTCTAAAAGGTTAAATTGACATTGACCTTGAGCTTTAAACGACCTTCCTTGTCAAGGTCAAATTATTGAATTTCGGTTTAGTTGTCATAATTTTGTTATTTATGTATAGATTTGATTAGTATGTGGAAAAAACAACACTTTAGACTCAATGGTCATGTTGATTAATTCAGATATGACCTTTACCATTAAATGAACTTGACCATCAAGATCAGAATGATGATTGTCTTTTGCTTATATTTTCTTAACTTTGTCATTTAATTATGGAAATGATTCATAGTAGGATACCTGTGAAGTTAGAGGGCACAAGGGTTATTGGTCGGAAATTATTATGACATACACAGTCAACGTGACCTTGACATTTGACCCTACAACTCCAAATCAATAGAGGTCATCTACTGGCCTTGGAAGACTAATGCACTTGTGAAGTTAAAGGGCCAATGGGAGTTGTCAAGTAATTGGTTGGAATTTGTTTTGACATACAGTCAATGTGACCTATACCTTTGACCACATAATCAATAAGAGTCATGTATTTCTCAAAACCAATATCCCTAAGTACATTTATTATTTTTTAGATGTTAAATATGTTTAACAGTTGCAATTTAAATCAAAAACTCAGTTATAAATGATACCATAGAATGTGTGGTTTAAAATGGAACAACAAGAGATGTGCTTTACTCAACATTATTAATCATTGAAACACAAGCAATTTTCAATTGTAATTCCCTGCCTGTCTCCTAACTATAATAAATGGCCATCACATTTCCAGAGAAAAATCTAATTATATACCTGATTTGCTATAAAAAGTATCAGAAGTAAAAACAGTGAATTATGATCACACCCAAAAATGGCATCAACAAGCCTAAAGAAACTAGACAATTTGATTAGTTTTTCATTTATCAGTAACTTTTTACAAGACTGTTGATCATGAAGGAGAAAATGCTAAAATAATTGTACTTCCTTACCTATAAATATTTATTACCATTTTGTGGGCTTGATGAAACACTGCCTTATCTCAATATATCATTGATGATTATACATATGAACATCAAAAGTTTGTCCAATTTATGATAAAGAGGAAAATAACAAATGTAAAAGGGTAAATAGGGTACTGTCAAAAATAGATGAAATGAGTGTAATGGGGCAAGTCACATATTAACAACCAAAGCGTCACCCAAACCATAATCGCAAGCTAACTTTGCAAGCTTGTCACAAGCATATATTGCAAGCTTGCCACTGGCTAGTAATTGAACCAAAGCGTCATTTTGTTATATTCCCCCCTGCCCACCCTGTTTCTGACAACTTTTTTTCACATGACATGCAGCAAATAATGTGCCTTCTTATCAACAGTATGTTTAATGTTAAGAATTCAATCAGTTCACAAGATCAAGTAATGCTCTTGTTTGTTATCTAACACACTTTAATGAACACAAAATCTTATCAGCAACAAAAAAAGCGATTATGGTCATGCCTATGTAATAAATCAAAATGTTTTTATCAGCAATTTACGTCATACAAATATTAATTTCCTTATATAGAAATGGCTATCACAAAATACATATCATATCTCATACAACAGCTAAACACATTGGACATAGTTTGACACTTCATGTTTGATTTGAAACACAGAATGAAAAATGGCTTGAAAGATTACAAAGTACATAAAAGAGAATTGTTCTCACATTAATATTGCATGGTTCTGTTCTTTATCTTAATGAAGTTCACATCAGTAAACCTTATATCACAAAATGTGTCCATTGGAAATTTAGAGTGAGTATTTACTTACGAATTTATGTTCTTATGCATATTTCACAAAGGTCATGTGTCACATGACCTTTGTGAAATATGCATGAGAACATAATTGTGTTATACAGGGGATGGCAGGCGGGTAGGGGGTTTAACCCTGGCGCCGCTTACCCCATATGAATCTTATAATTGAGCATTTGTAAAAACTATCTGTGAATTCCAGCTGATCCAGATGTGCACTATAACATCATATGTGAAACGAAAAATAGGTTTTAAACCTTTTAAACATGTATATAAACTTTTTTACTGAGAAAGAGAAATGTAATTCTACCCTCCTGACTTTCCTCTATATATACCCATTTTTGTTTTGGAATTTTAAGCAGTCTTCGTCGAAATATTTTTTCTGTTTTGAGTTCTGGTGTGTCTAAAACATGAAAGGCGTATCAGTCTTAAACGACTCAAAATACATAGCTTTTACAAAATTTTACCTCTGAAAAATAACATTCAACCATACCAGCTAGGTAAAAGGAAATTAATGTTAGATGGTTTCTAGATAGTTTTTCATCTGAGATGACCCATGTTAGAACTAGTCTAAGCAATTACTTGCGACAAACACCCTCACCAAGTTTAGTGACAATAGAGGCAACAAGAGTACTTCTAGGCGGAGCATTATGTGCCTGAAAGTGTTGTTTTTTTTGCATTTTTTAGTAAGGATGAAGCATTTGTAAGACATGGGAATTAAATAAAGTATTACCTTCTTCAAAGAACAATCCTCCTATGAAGTTTGAATATTGTTGGCCAAATGGAACTTAAGTTATGCTCCGGAAATTGTTTACAGTATTAAAGTAATAGTGACCTTGAATGTTGATCTTGTCACCCCAAAATCAATAGGGGTGTTCTACCCAATATGGACAACCATCCTATGAAGTTTGAACACTGTGGGCCAAATGGATCTTAAGTTATGTTCTGAAAACTGTTTTCAGTTTTAAAGTAATAGTGACCTTGACCTTTGAACACTGTGGGTCAAATGGAACTTAAAGTTATGTTTCGGAAACTGTTTTCAGGTTTTAGGTAATAGTGACCTTGACATTTGACCTTGTGGCCCCAAAATCAATAGGGGTCTTATAACCAATAAGGACAGTCATTCTATGAAGTTTCAACACTGTGGGCCAAATGGAACTTAAGTTACGCTCCGGAAACTGTTTTCAGTTTTAAGGTAATAGTAACCATGACCTTTCGACCCCAAAATCAATAAGGGTCTTCTACCCAATATGGACAATCATCCTATGCAGTTTGAATATTGTGGGCCAAATGGAACTTAAGTTATGCTCCGAAAACCAAATTGCTAACAGACAGATAGACCGACGGACGCCTGGGGGTATAACATAATATGCCAGAAATTCTTTCGGGCATATAAAAATGTGACAACTGGAGTGTTAACAAACTACATTGTAAATGTGGACAGATGACAGCCGATGGCTGATGGACATTAAACGATCCTAAAACTCACTGGTAAGCTAAACAAGAGCCCGGTTTGAGCCGGGTGATGCTCCCCGAATAGGTTTTTGACACAGGAAAGTACACCTCTTGTAGTTTCAGAGTTATGTCCCTGGAAAAAGTTCAAAGTGCAATAATTCCAAAATTAGGAAAGGCAGAGTTACTGTTCTTTCCACTGCACTTCTAATCACTGTTATCTATCAACTTACAAAGTTTCTTGTTGACATCTCTTATGGTTTCCGAGTTATGTTCCGGACAAATTCAAAAAGTAAAAATAAACAAATGGCAATAACTCAAGAATTAGGCAAGGTAGAGTTATGATTCTCATGCACTGCACATCTACCCATTGAGATACATCTACCTACAAAGTTTCATGTTGATATCTTTTATAGTTTTACAGCTATGTCCAGTACAAGATTTTTCTAAAAGGGGAGATAATTCAAAAATGAGGCTTAGCAGAGTTATGTTTTTTTTTGCACTGCACTTCTACTCAATGAGATCTATCTACCTACAATGTTTCATCTTGATATCTCTTATAATTTAAGAGTTATGTTCTGGACAAAGTTCAGTGTAAAAATTAACAAAGGGCAATAACTCTAAAATTAGGACAAAAAGAGTTATTGTTCTTAAGCACTGCATATCTACCCATTGAGATCTATTCACCTACAAAGTTTCATGTTGATATCTCTTATAGTTTTAGAGTTATGCCCCGGACAAGATTTTTCTATAAGGGGAGATAATTCAAAAATGAGGCTTAACAGAGTTATGGTTCTTTTGCACTGCACTTCTACTCAATGAGATCTATCTACCTACAATGTTTCATCTTGATATCTCTTATAGTTTTAGAGTTATGTTCCGGACAAAGTTCAAAGTGTTGAAATTAACAAAGGGCAATAACTCCAAAATTAGGACAAAAAGAGTTATTGTTCTTATGCACTGCACATCTACCCATTGAGATCTATTCACCTACAAAGTTTCATGTTGATATCTCTTATAGTTTTAGAGTTATGCCCCGGACAAGATTTTTCTATAAGGGGAGATAATTCAAAAATGAGGCTTAACAGAGTTATGGTTCTTTTGCACTGCACTTCTACTCAATGAGATCTATCTACCTACAATGTTTCATCTTGATATCTCTTATAGTTTTAGAGTTATGTTCCGGACAAAGTTCAAAGTGTTGAAATTAACAAAGGGCAATAACTCCAAAATTAGGACAAAAAGAGTTATTGTTCTTATGCACTGCACATCTACCCATTGAGATCTATTCACCTACAAAGTTTCATGTTGATATCTCTTATAGTTTTAGAGTTATGCCCCGGACAAGATTTTTCTATAAGGGGAGATAATTCAAAAACCGGGCAAAATAGAGTTATGGTTCTTTGACACTGCACTCCCTCTCAATGCCCTCTACCACTATATGAAGTTTAAACAAATTATCTCCAAGGCTTTTCAAGTTATGCTCCGGACAAGAAAACGGACGGACAGACGGACGGACGGACAGACGGACAAGGCGCCGACTATATGCTCCCCAGAAATTTTTCGGGGAGCATAAAAAAAATGTGAGCTTCTTTGTTTAGAAAGCTTTGGAGTATGTATCATCTTGTTTTTCAGGGAATAATAAATCAATGAGAATTGATTAAATTCAAGATTACAGGTAATGATTAGGATATTTTGATTAGTCAACGTTATTTCATCTAAATGGTCATATCATTAACATTTAATATGAAAATCAAAACGAGTACCTTTTAATGTGTGACTATGGGGGCTTTAGTTGTAATGCAAGAGTGGTGATGACAGTAACCTCTACTCATTTCATGTTGCATAATAATGATGTCATACAGCCAGGGCAAAACTTATGTTTCAAATCAAACTGTGAAGTTAGGCTTTGCAGGGGAATTAATTTGTGAAGTCATGATTTATCAGAACTAGAACTGTGTCCAAAGGACACGGATGCCACCACTGTGCAGATGTGCTCCTAAACAAGAGCATGCATATCTGTATGTAAGATTTTTATGTGGAACTTTTTATTCTGCAGCTGCAAAGGAATTTAGGAGTCCTGTATATTATTAATGTTGTTGATTCATTTTTAAAATAAGATATTTTATACAAGGGTTCTTCCTTTACTTCCATCTACACATTAAGGTTGTTCATCCCTGGAAGTTTAAGCAAAATCTGCCATCCGGTTTGAGAGGAGTTGCGTTCACAAAATTTCTATATGGTATATATTGAAAAAATCAACAAAGGGCCATAATTCTGTTAAATTTGGTCGCAGCAAAAATTCCTTCCTTTACTACCATGTACACATTAAGGTTGTTCATCCCTGGAAGTTTAAGCAAAATCTGCCATCCGGTTTAAGAGGAGTTGCGTTCACAAAATTTCTACATAGTATATGGTGAAAAAATTAACAAAGGGCCATAATTCTGTTAAATTTGGTTGCAGCAAAAATTCCTTCCTTTACTACCATCTACACATTTAGGTTGTTCATCCCTGGAAGTTTAAGCAAAATCTGCCATCCGGTTTAAGAGGAGTTGCGTTCGCAAGATTTCGGGACGTACGGACGGACGTACGTACTCACAAAATGGTACTTATGTGACTTTTCCTTTGATCTTTTCGGCCATTTTTAGTCACACAAGGCTTAAAAAAAGACACACAAGTAAAAACGGAATGAATAGGATCAAAGAGAATTTACTGTTACCCATTGTTCTCCAAGTCACACAAGTACCTCTGGGTAAACATTTTGGGTTTAGGGGCTATATAACAGTAAAGAGAACAAAAGAGAACATCAACAATAGGTTCATTCCGTGATCAAAGGGTTTATGGGCTAGTAGCCCTTATGAAAACAAAGAAAATAACAAAGAAAATAGCCCCTAAATCCAAAATGTTGGAACGGACAGACATACGGACGGACGGACAAGTGCAACGCTATATGCTCCCCACTTTGTGGGGGCATAAAAATGCTGCTTATATGAACACTCCTAATGTAAGTGAAGGTTCCTGTTTTGGAAAATTCTGGTCACTGGTTACAAATTTTAAGGATGTACATTTGGACAGAGCTCTGGAGAGCTAAATACTTTCATCTTGACCTTTCAACATACATATACCGTACGTCAAGTTATTTTCTAGAATGGTAAAATTTGAAGTTTTGGCAGTAATTTAATTTTAGCGAATCTAACTTTAGCAATTTTGTTGTACATGTTTCTTTTTTCACGTTTTTTCCGCTAACAAAGAGACAGCACTCTATTCTCTGACATTTATTATTTTTACACCTGAAACTTTGTTTTCAATTTTCTTATTGCTGTATTGTTTACTGAATAGTATTCGATATTTCACACTTACCTCCTCTCACCTTATTGTTAACATGTTATTGTTAAGCTGCCTATATTTGTACACCTATATGCAAGGTGTGAACAGTTAGTTGGTAAAACGTACTAAAATACCTGTTGCTCACATTGTCACATAACTTTTTTGATGTAGATTTTAAAGAAAAGAACATTTAATATTGAATAACCTGTAATATATGTAATACTGGTATTTGATACATTGATATCTAGGTACCACATGTAATATATATGACTAAACTGGGTCTTAAATCTAAAGAAGTAAATCAACTTGCAGAACCCCTGTATTAAATTGAAGTAAAATTTAGTGAATCTGTCTTTCGCAAATGTTCAATGCATATATAGCGAAAAATTATCTACCTGACAAAAACCAATATACAGTATATAATTCAAACTTCAAATTTGAATACCTGAAATATTTTATAAATTATGTGAAACTTGTGACATCAGCAAAAGGAGTTGATCACTTAAAACAAAAGATAATAGAAACAATATATGCCTTTCAGATGCTCAAACACATGGTAAACTTTGTTGTTACTTACATGATGTATATTCCTGAAGCTGGTGAAATTCTCCAGGACTCAGTTTCTGCCAGTGAAAAGACATTGTTGTATGGTATTTTCTTCTCTCTTCTCCTCATGAACGGTCAAATCACCTTTGACCACACTAAATTAAATCCCTTGATTTCATGGAAGATCCTTTGAATCACCAATTGTTGGCTTCCAGGAAAATTCAAATCTATTCCTCTTCTTTTAATAGAAGTAACTCAATTCACATATTTGGGCTTCCATAAAACTAGATTATCTCCCTTGCTTTCATGGGAAACAACTCTTAGTTAGCTTCCAGTTTGCTTATATTCTAGCAGGTCAATGCTCTTGTCTATGAAGGGTACAAAATTCACCTTACTTCAAGCTGACTTCATGCCTCATGTTTCCCATATAACCTACAAAAATATTTATGTTTGAAATTATTTATGTATGTAACAAATAAATGCAACAAGAGCTGTCAGTAGGACAGTGTGTTTGAATATTCTGAGAACATGATAGCTTGGAAAATATATAATTTTCAAAGTTCAATAAGGGCCATTATAAGTCTAAATTCAAGATTGAGTCATGAGCCTTTGAAAGTTACCTTCTAATAAGTGTGTGAATTTTCAACAAATTCCCTTAAGTTGTTCTGGAGATATTGACTTACAGGCAAAGCTTGATGACGATGCCCAAGTCAAGGTGAGTACAATCTCCAAATAGTTAAGCTAAATTAGATTAGCCATCACAAATAATAGCAAAGTAAAAACAAACCCAGATTCAAGACTGATTGGTCTAGTATTAGTACTCTAAATAAACTATATATCTCTATAAATAGATAATCCAAATTTCACCAGAAAATGATCAACATGTGTGGAAGACATTTTCCATACATATTATTATGATAGACAAAATTGTTTTCTACATAAATATAATTGATAAAACAAAACTGATTAATCAAACATGGTGAAGGGTCAACAAGACATAGTTTGGAAGCAATTATCTGAAAAAGAATGTTGGCCAAGTGTTCCTCTGGTCAAGGACCTGTGTTAAAGTGAATTGGTCTAAAATGGAAGGTCTGTAATACAATCAGTATTTTGTATTAGACATAACAACTTACTATGCAAGAATTATACATGGAAGTTGTTGGCTAATATGAGATACATAATTTGATATTAAATACATTGATATAGCAGATAATAAAACAGTTTAGAACAAAATACTATTGTTCATCATATAAATATTAATGTTCATTCTAAAACACTTAGAACTTTAACATTTTTTTTCAGAATATCTAAATGATAGATTTCTATTGTTTTTGTTTTTTTTGAATATTTGAAAAACTTATGGTAAATGTACCCATTGAAGACCTATCCACTTTAAGTGAGCACAAATCATGTGATGAGCAGACACTTGTTTTAGGAAAAAATCACTGGCATGTCACTGCTATTCCTTGCAGTTCCCAAATATGATGAATGTTTTTCCTATCCCACTATTTAAACAACATTCAATAGAGCCAAATTGGAAGTTTGCATCTAAATGAAACATGCAAACAATAATTATGCACAACTAGGCTTGATGACAATCACTTAAGTGGATTTTTCATTCATATAAGACAAGTGGTTGTGAAATAAAGGGCTGACAAGACTGCACTGGACAGACAGACAAACAGACAGACAGTGCAAAGCACCATTGTCCCAGACTGCCAAGTTCTACAAAAACGAAATATAAACTATCCACTTAGATCAGGCATGGTGTGGTGGACCAATCATGTTAGACTATCATCATGATCCAAATTGGCAAGGAAAAGTGCCCTTCATTCAATCTTACCTGGTCATGGCTTTTAGACTTCTGTGCTTCTTACAGGAAGTAACTAAACCCACAACAGTAAAATAATATCATGAGGAAGTTTTCCTTACTCAGTATGGTCTGATATAATCATCTCTAATTTTCCTTATTTCAAATAATGAGCTGATCAAAATCATCTAAAGTTTACCTAATGCCTGGTACTGAAGTTATGGGATGCTCATATATGAGCAAAAGTGTTTCCTACTTTAGTTTATAAATTGTTCTCCAGGCCTGGTGATGCCATATATTAAGGGAATGACATTTTTAAAGTACATGGTTTTTTGATACGGCTCATTTTTAGCAATGCTCTCCTTCTGTGGCAGGTAAAACATTAACTGCTGTTAAATTGCAGAATTTACCAACAGCTTCCTTTCAGTGTGCCAAACAATACAAATGATAATACATTTAAATCATTCAAAAGTGTTTCATTGCTGGCTAATCTTAAATATTAACTGGCTGCTTAAAACTCTACAAAGGGAAACCTCGGTTGACCTCTACATATATAACTTTATATACAGGTGGGTCCAAAGAGTAAACCTTCAATAGCCAGATAGCACTATCAGATGAAGAAAAGCCCTGGCAGGATTTGAACTTACAGTATTAAGTGACAAATGATTCTTACCTCAATCATACTAACCATTCCATTACTGACAATTGATAGAGTATGTTAAGCAATTGGATAAAAGAAACAAAGAGGATAAAGTTATAGGTAGGAACACATGGCCAAATGATACAGTCAAGATGGACTTATGGACAACAAATACAGTAAAGAACAACTTACACAGTAAATATCAACAGATGAATCATATAAACCATTTGGCTGACAACTGATAGAATTAGTACAGTAGAACCCCACTAATGAGACTACTTATGGTTCTGAGTGTCAGTATTCAATTGAACGTAAGCAGAATTTACAAACAACAAAACATTCAAGAAAAAAACAAACAGCTAAACTTAAATTATCTAAAAATATTGTTTATAATCAACAAATTCATTAAAGCAATTAAGTTTCTTATTACAAATAATCTTTTGTTACCATCCAATAAAGAAACACATATACATAATCTGACAAATTTTACACCTATCAATGAGCAACAACCATAACTCATTCTTAATGTCATAAAAACATGGGTCAATAATTAGAACAAAACTCTTACCAAAGTTGACTGACAATAACAACTGGAATGCATAATTTTACCACTATTGAGGTATGGTTAATTGGTAGGGAGAGATGTACAGATGGGCCATTGGTAATGAGGAGGATAAACAGATGGGTAATTGATAATGAGGATAATTGTTTGTTTGTTTGTTTGATCGGGTTTTACATCACACCGTCACAGTATAGGTTATATCGCAACATTCCAGCTTTACTGGTGGAGGAAGACCTCGGGTGCCCCTCCGTGCGTTATTTCAGGTACAAACAGGCACCTGAGTAGGACCATCGATGTTCCCTAAGCTGGCTGGATAGGAATGAGGATAAAGAGATGGACCATTGAAAATGAGGATAAACAGATTGGCCATTGACAATGAGGATAAACAGATGGGTAATTGATAATGAGGATAAACATATGGGTAATTGATAATGAGGATAAACAGATGGGTAATTGATAATGAGGATAAACATATGGGTAATTGATAATGAGGATAAACAGATTGGCCATTGAAAATGAGGATAAACAGATTGATAATGAGGATAAACAGATTGGCCATTGATAATGAGGATAAACAGATTGACCATTGATAATGAGGATAAACAGATGGGTAATTGATAATAAGGATAAACAGATGGGCCATTGATAATGAGGACTAACAGATAGGCCTTTGATAATGAGGATAAACAGATAGGCCATTGATAATGAGGATAAACAAATAGGCCTTTGATTATGAGGATGAAAGATGGGTCATTGATAGCAAGGATATACAGATTGGTCATTGTTAGTAAGGATAAACAGACAGAAAATTAATAGAGCAAAGATAAACAGATCGGCAATGTACAACTGTCGTAAATTTTAGAACGCAGTAAGGTACAATTCTAAGAAAGTATTATTAAAAACATGATGTGGAGACAAAGGATATCAAACTGCCTCTACCATATGCCTTCCTGATCACCCTTAAATTATTATCATAACATGAGATTGAACAAAGAAGTAAACCCATTAAGATGAATACTGTTGTCTAATTAGACATTATAGTGTCATGCTATTGATTTAATTACAACATAAATTAATCACAGTTAACATGACTGAATAATGTCAGTCATCATAATACAATAGTCAATATTCATTAATGTCAAACAGTCCTTCAACTATCAATCTATATAAATGTTAAACAAAATTAGTTCTTCTAAGCTATGCAGAAAACACCCCAGATGGAACAGACCACTTTATTCACAATCAATAAGGATGGGGAAACATTTTTACTCATTCATATAATTTTACTCACACAATAAATTATTATTATACTTTTCTTCAATAATAGAAATTTTTCAATGTGATTGAGTGAGGTCATGTTTTGTTTCTCTTTTGTTCTAATTATTTTAGAAGACCAAGTGTGTTCTTTCAAAATTATTAAATGTGTAAAATATGTTGTTAATTGGCACATATCTTATAAGTGTCATTATTGTAATAAGATCTGTGGTGACTGATTATAATATATTTCATTAACTCATGAACTGCAGCATGATCATAATCAAATGCATTACAATATACAAATATTTAATGTCAATTCTAAAAGTATACTCACAACTATTTACTGTATTAAAACTATAATAGTTTTAATAAAGTACAGGAAATATGTCAAACATGGATAAAGTAAAGATTATTGGTGTAAAGGTCTGCCTTGACTTGATCAAATTTAACTGGTGACTATGTGTTCACAATCCACATCACTTTATGTCATTTGCCATACTTTTAACTACACTATTAATGGTGGTTATAAAACAGACCAAAAAAATACATGAATAAAACATGTAATTGTGTAATTGAGTTTTATATCATACATTAAAACAATGTATACTTATATGAAGTATATATCTCTAATACAAGTCTAACCTGAGACATGTATTCCAAAAATTATATTCCTGTACTTTAAACTAGCAAATCCACTATAAATTCAATACAACAGATAAAATCTGATCAGGTTTCATAGCAACACATACTTTCCTATTCTTTCCAATTAATTCTGTTTTACGTTTTCCATTCATTTAAGCTCAACATCCAAAGAAAGATATGAAGATTTTTTTAGACTTGTTGCACCTCCTACATTTATAGAAGATATATTTGTGGGACTGAAAAATACATATATACATCATCCAACTTCACACCAATTTGACAATATTGTGGTTCCACACACACTCACACACTCTGTAACCAGATAGAAAAATTGTTCAGTGGTTTGCACAACAATTTTCCATATTATATAGATTTGTGTGTTTCTATGGAAACAGAGATAGTTCCTCTTATGGAAAACTTACTGGTTAATCTTATTCCATTGCTTATAGTCCTCTATCCATTGACCATTATGTTCTTAATTTTATTTCCCAATAAAAGCAGAAGCAAATTTTTACGCTTTTTTTTTAATTCCCAAGAAATCATGCAGTTTCAATGGCATTTATTTAAGCCGATATACTTTTCCATGAAGGCGGGTCACAATGTGTTAGTGCCAGAGAAGTGAGTCGACAGATTACAAGTTATTTAAACGACAAACACCGATCAATAGGACAACAGGCTTACCAATGATGTAGTCTTCTCCATACACACAATAATGCCTCTCATGTTAGAATCACATTCAAACTACTTTTGTTCTTATTGTTCTGTAAATCCACTTTCACAATTATTTCAGCTTCAGAAAGGTGTTCAATCCATCACAACTTTATCTCTACCAGTTTGTACTTTATTTCAATAATATTTCAATATTATTATTGGTGTATACAGTTTAAACCTTAACAGTTTATCTAAAAATATAATCATTTATTTATTGAAACCAAATTTTTTCTGTAAAAAATTCTCTTAGGATATGAAATTTTAAGTTCAGTAAAAATACCCCGAAATATGGTGTTTATATTGTTATATTGTTGTATATTTACATGGATGTAAGAAGCTTCTAGAGATGATGAAGCAGACTGTACAGGCTCACTGATACATTTGTTATTCATTAACAGATATTGATAAATATTATATGCAAATATGATGCAGATGATAGGGTTGAAGCATTATAACACATTATCTATTAATCTCAATTATATGTCCGTGATCCAGGTCAGGTATTAACAACTCACTCTAATATAAACACATGTCCACTCTTGGCCACCAAGTTGTAGTACACCTGGAAGTAGACAAAAAAATATCCATAAAATATAAATTGCAATAACACACTTTATTCCACTTTACTTCTACTTTAACTGTTTAAGTTAACAAGATTGGTAAGTTCTGAAAATACATGTATGTTACTTTAACTGATGATTTATGAAATTAACATAATTATAAATAACAACTAGGAAGTTCACAAATAGCCACCAAGAAAAAAAATCTTTCCGTGTGATTCTAGAAATTTCCTCCTTTCATATAAAAAGTGCATCTACAGTCCGACCCCGGTTATTCGACAACCCTTTATTCGAATACCCCGCATTATCCGAAGTAGATCAGCGGTCCCGTTTTTATCTCTATATAAATCAATATAAATACGAGGGTATTATTCGAAATGCATTATCCGAAAACATCCTATTTTTCGAAGTAAAATTTCGGTCCCGATTATACAATTACGAAAGAATTTCACACCTATTATTCAATGCCAGCCTAATTATTTTTCGAAGCCAGACTAATTGGCGCAGATCCACTCGCTGACCGGTCGACTTGTGAAAAATATCAACAGTCATGCGTGTATTTAGACAATCATGATAATAATTCTTTGTGTGTTCTTTAATCAAATGAAAAGCTATGCACCGTGTCCGATTTTGATACTGTTATTGCTTGAAGATGACAGCAATAATTTTCATACATACCGTATATGTAAATTTGTCAAAACATCCAAAACATTTTTTTTCATTAATTGTAACGCTACATGAAAGCCTTTATCCTAATGGAAAAACCAGAGTTTAGCTGTAAATACCGTAGTGACAACACGGCCATTATCAAGGCTTTGCGCGAAACGAAACAATACATAATGTAGAATAAAATGCAAGTATTTATGTCTTCAATGTCAATACAATAATTTTTACGCATCTTTTCTTTAATATTTATTTTTCTCAATTGATTACAGGAAGTAAGTGTGTTGTAAACGGTAGTTTTGCTATGATTGGTCAGAGTGGAGTAGTTTTTGTCTATCACAATATTCGATTTCGATTATTCGAACCCATCGATTATTCGAAGTAAATATTCAGTCCCAGGCACTTCGAATAAACGGGGTTGGACTGTACTTTAAAAAAAAAACAAACAACAAAAGTGGACATATTACACTAAAATAATATAGTTTGGTTTAGGCCAATAAAATCCAGACATGAAAGTAAACAACAGAATTAAACATGTATTTATACTCATATCAATATGAAATTTAAGTAAAAGAATCACAATAGCATTCATAGTGTTCAAAGCATCCAAACATGATGATTGCATCTATATCAGTGAGCAAACCGCGATTATGTTGGATCTCTGTCACTAAGCAAACCATGATTACGTTGGATGTCAGTCACTGAGCAAACCATGATTATGTCGAATCTCAGTCACTGAGCAAACCATGATTATGCAGTTCTCAGTCACTGGGCAAACCATGATTATGTCGGTTCTCAGTCACTGGGCAAACCATGATTATGTCGGTTCTCAGTCACTGGGAAACCATGATTATGTTGGATCTCAGTCACTGAGCAAACCATGATTATGTCAGTTCTCAGTCACTGGGCAAACCATGATTATGTTGGATCTCAGTCACTGGGCAAACCATGATTATGTTGGATCTCAGTCACTGAGCAAACCATGATTATGTCTGTTCTCAGTCACTGAGCAAACCATGATTATGTTGAATCTCAATCAATGGGTTAACTATGATTATGTTGGATCTCAATCACTGAGTAAACCATGATTATGTCGAATCTCAATTACTGATTAACTATGATTATGTCAAATGTTAATCACTGGGCTAACGTAATTATGTTGGATCTCAATCACTGGGCTAACCATGATTATGATGGATCTCTCAATTACTGATTAACTATGATTATGTCAAATGTTAATCACTGGGCTAACGTAATTATGTTGGATCTCAATCACTGGGCTAACCATGATTATGATGGATCTCTATCAACGAGCTAACCATGACTATGTCGGATCTCAATCACTGGGCTAACCATGATTATGATGGATCTCAATCACTGGCCTAACCATGATTATGTTGGATCTTAATCACTGGTTAACTTTGATTATGTCGAATGTCAATCACTGGGCTAACCATGATTATGATGGATCTCAACCATGATTATGTTGGATCTAAATCACTGGGTTAACCATGATTATGTTGGATCTTAATCACTGGTTAACTTTGATTATGTCGAATGTCAATCACTGGGCTAACCATGATTATGATGGATCTCAACCATGATTATGTTGGATCTAAATCACTGGGCTAACCATGATTATGTATCAGGTTTTATATCTGACTGCATGATATAATATTGCTCACATAGAGTTAAAATATGTGATGAAATAATAACAGAAATGCTTGTAGAAGTGATATTAAATATCAGTGCTCATTACTATTTATTGCACTCCAATTCATATTTTTTTCCATTTAAAAGGGAAAAAAACACACTTGGATTTTTTGTTTTTACAGTAGAGTGAAACAACATGCTTTATCATTTATTTACAGATGCTTCCAGTATTCAGAAATATATAAATTCTATAAAGTCAAAATATTCCTTGATGATATTTAGATCACTGAGTTAACAATCACTGAGTGTATTTCTGAATGGTTCAAGTAAACCATTACTTAGTGGACATTATTTCCATATCATAGGTCTTGATGGTTTTATGAGTAAAATATTTAAAATTGAGTACACTACATTTCTTTATCATGATTCTAGGTGGTGTAACTAACATAACTTCTTTATCATGATTCTAGGTGGTGTAACTAACATAACTTCTTTATCATGATTCTAGGTGGTGTAACTAACATAACTTCTTTATCATGATTCTAGGTGGTGTAACTAACATAACTTCTTTATCATGATTCTAGGTGGTGTAACTAACATAACTTCTTTATCATGATTCTAGGTGGTGTAACTAACAAAACTAAGTATACATTGAGTACACTTCAGTTGTAGATGGCTCAACAGGTAAAATATGTTTGAAAATATACATTGTTTTTGTATCATGAGCCACTAAGTAAAATATGACTGAATACACTAGTATTAAGTATGATGTTGTTTGTTTTAGTGTTTTCCTCAGTGTCAACCTCTCAACTTAGGGATCATGGGTTTGAGCACTTTTCTGCTTACCAGGACTGTCCTGGAAGTTCCCGAAATATGCCTTGTATTTTTATTATAGACAGTTCTTGATTTAAGTTAAATAATTAATTTCTTTACAGTCGAACTGAGTAAAAATAGTTACACTAACCTAAAGATTGACTATTAATTACAATGGTGATTGCATAATGATTGAAAATGATAAAACATCAAAACAGTCTAAAATATGAAAAGACTGCCCCACTCTTTTTATAAACTGAACACAATCGATAATATCCAAAGGATATTAATAGATATGTGGGTCACACTGGTTATTAATTATTTAGATGATGTTTATTATGAAATTGAAAACAAATCTGACAAAAATGTAAAGTAATTTTGAATTTTACCTAACATGCACCATTTACTCCTGGATTGGCATACTTTAACTTTAATAAAGATTTTTTTTTAAAAATCGATTTTATTAAAAAAAAATTTTTTAATGTTTATATTTAATCCTATAAATTATGCAGTGAAGTAAATTATGACACTGTTGCCATTTAGTATTGATAACAAAACTTACTGAAAATAATTGTTTCTTTGGTGTAAACAAAATCAAAACTTGAAACATTCAGCTTCTAACTGAGATCATCAAATTTTATTATTGTCACTCTACATATATATGAGCCGCGTCACAACAAAACCCACATAGCGCAGTCTGATCAGGATCCATGCTTTTCGCTTACCAACACTATTACAAGTAGAGAAACTGATAACGAACAGCATGGATCCTGATCAGACTGCGAGGATGCGCAGGCTGGTCTGGATCCATGCTGGTCGCAAATGCACTATGTTGGTTTTGTAGTGACGCGGCTCATATATGCTTCTAACTTATACAATATAAGCTAATCATTACTTCACAGTCTATGTTTTACATTGGAAACTGACAATTATTGTAAAATAAGTCATTGAGTATTTAAATGTCCTACTTAAGTCAATTATTGCCAAATAATCACTATACTACCGGCTAATTGTTGTTGTTGTTGTTGTTTTTATATTTTCATCTCGCTTGTTTTCAAGAAGTTAATATTTTAATATATATAACTTTACAATAGGTAGTATATAAGCCGCTGTTTAAGATAATGAGTTGTACACAACACAACATTAATTCATGGCAGCATCAAAAACTTCCACAACAACATGGTCTGTATTGATTTGTCTTCTGATTTGACTTTGTAATTTGACAAATGATTATCTGAGAAAGTAGCATTAACTTATCTATTGTCACTGGAACATTCACTACAACCATGCATATTCTCTTCTAATACATCCTTTATATCAACACACTGTTTCTTTTAAAAATTCTACAAAAATTGTTATTAACATACAAAATCAAAAAAATATAATCTGTTTTTTTATCAACAAAGTCACAAGACAGATATTTAGAAAAATTCAAAACTAATATATTAATGAAGCTATACTTCATTCACCTTTAAAAAAATGCATCTTTTTATTTAATTTTTTTTAAAATAAACAAATATAGAAAAGTCAATATTTACAGATAGAAAGGTAGATGAATCCAAGGCCAATCTCTCATGTTTACAGAATAAGGTGGCCTTCTGAACAGTAAAAAGCCAAATGTATATCCCAAAGAAGGCACTTATGTTACAGTAAGAGTGAAGAGCTGAATGTCTGACAGCATATCACATATATACATATTTCAATCAAATTATCTCAGAAAATAAGGTGCCACACCCAAGATTTGACCTTGCAATTTGCACCTCTAACACTCACACCAGAAAATTGCTTCACACCAACTTTAGCAAAAACTGACAACTGGTTTATGATTTCCTGTTTTTTTGTGGTCAGTAAAACACATGTTATATGAAAAATTTCAGCAAGGACTAATTAAGAGACAAACTATGGAGTTCATTGGCTATGCAAAGATATAAGTAGTAAACTCACTGTAATAACTAACTTATTATTTCTTTATCAAAATTTTGTCAATTATATCACTGATCATCTTTAAAGAACTTTTACTAAGCAACTTTGCAAACACAAAAACAACCAGCAAATATGTTAAATTGTTACACCCCCCTCCCCAAGCATAAGATACAAATCATTTGACTGAAAGATTGTAGTAATCTGAAGTACATAATATGAAAATGAATTTAGATATCTCCACTTAAAATGAAACAAACCCCATTTTAATAAAATGTGTCAAACAAACAGCACTTACAGTTTTGAGATACATCAAAAAATGACATTAAAATATAATAATGAAATTGTGTAATGTCATATTTTATTTAAAATTTATAACAAGAATTACAATTTCAGGATTCAATTAATGCAGTGTAGCATGCAATTTAGCTCAAATTCATTTAATCCAATTATAGACCAATTTTTATCAGTCCCAAGTGAACACTTTCTCCTCCCAAAGTTATAGCAATATACATGAATATCAAATTCTTTAAATATTTTTCAAGTTATTCAAATGACACTATAATCACGTAGTTTCATAAAGGGAGATAATTAAAAAAAACAAAGTAAAGTAGTTATGGTTCTTGTAAACAATGCACTTCCTGTCACTGGTCTTATATAAGTATTTCCAATAAATATCACTGACAGTGTAAAAGTTATACTCAGGACAAACATTGTTTTACATTTTTAAGTATCATAAAGAAGGAAAAATTTCAAGTATCATAATGGCAGATAATTAAACAAGAGGGCCATGATGGCCCTGCAGTCGCTCACCTGTATATAGGCCCCCAGAGTGGGGCCAGTTTAAACCCCAGGGCTTTTATTTGAACAAACTTGGTAGACACCCATTACAAAATGTTTCATGCTAAACATCTAAGGTCTAGCTCGTTGAGTTTTAAAAAAAAATGATTTTTTAAGTTTTATCTATACACATATAGTTCAAAGCAATGACACCCCTAGGGCGGGACCAATTTTGCCCCCAGGGCTTTTTTTTAAACAAACTTTGAAGACACTCACTAGAAGATGTTTCATGCTTAATATCTAAACTCTAGCTATTTGGTTTTTTTCAAAGAAGATTTTTAAGTTTTTGCTATACACATATAAGGAAAATCAATGTCCCCCAGGGCAGGGCCAATTTTGACCCTAGGGCTTTTATTTGAACAAACTTTGAAGACACTAACTGGAAGATGTTTCATGCTTAATATCTTAACTCTAGCTATTTGGGTTTTTTCAAAGAAGATTTTTTAATTTTTTGCTATACACATAAATAAAATCAATGACCCCTGGGGCAGGGCCAATTTTGACCCCAGGGCTTTTATTTGAACAAATTTGGTAGACACCCATTAGAAGATGTTTCATGCTAAATATCTTAGCTCTAGCTCTTTGGGTTCTTTAAAAGAAGATTTTATAAGTTTTTACTATAAGCATATAGGGAAAATCAATGACCCCCTGGGGCGGGGCCAATTTTGACCCAAGGGCTTTTATTTGAACAAACTTGATAGACCCTCATTAGAAAATGTTTCATGCTAAATATCTTAGCTCTAGCTCTTTGGGTTCTTTAAAAGAAGATTTTATAAGTTTTTGCTATATGCATATAGGGAAAATCAATGACCCCCTGGGGCCGGGCCAATTTTGACCCCAGGGCTTTTATTTGAACAAACTTGGTAGACACCCATTAGAAGATGTTTCATGCTAAATATCTTTGCTCTAGCTCTTTGGGGTTTTTTAAAAGAAGATTTTTTAAGTTTTTACTATATGCATATAGGGAAAAACAATGACCCCCGGGATGGGGCCAATTTTGACCCCAGGGCTTTTATTTGAAAAAACTTGATAGACACTCACTAGAAGATGTTTCATGCCAAATATCTAAGCTCTACCTCTTTGAGTTTTTTAAAAGAAGATTTTATAAGCTTTTACTATATGCATATAGGGAAAATCAATGACCCCCTGGGGCCGGGCCAATTTTGACCCCAGGGCTTTTATTTGAACAAACTTGGTAGACACCCATTAGAAGATGTTTCATGCTAAATATCTTAGCTCTAGCTCTTTGGGTTCTTTAAAAGAAGATTTTTTAAGTTTTTACTATATGCATATAGGGAAAAACAATGACCCCCGGGGCGGGGCCAATTTTGACCCCAGGGCTTTTATTTGAAAAAACTTGATAGACACTCACTAGAAGATGTTTCATGCCAAATATCTAAGCTCTACCTCTTTGGGGTTTTTAAAAGAAGATATTTTAAGTTTTTCTCTATCGGTTGCCATGGCAACCAGAGTTCTGCATGGAATTAAATTCTTTGAACAATTTTTAAAGGTGACCACCAAAGGGACATTCCTGTGAAGTTTGGATGAAATTGGCTCAGCGGTTTATGAGGAGATGTCATTTAAAGTAAAAGTTTACGGACGGATGGACGCCGGACGGACGCCGGACGAAAAGCGATCACAAAAGCTCACCCTGTCACTTTGTGACAGGTGAGCTAAAAAGGTAAAATTATGGTTCTTAGACACTGTGCTTACTCATACTGGGACCTATCACTGTGTTAAGTTTTATTGAAATACCGTCAATACTTTACAAGTTATTCCCCATACAAAAAAGTGTCTTTGTACAAAAGAGTGACAGACATGAATGGACAAGGCAGTAAAATTGTGGAAGCATAAAAAATAGATACACAAACAGCAGCATCTTTTCTTCCTTTCAGAAACTTGTATACAATGAAGTCAATGCAACAGACTGCCAGTATCAATGTCACATTAATATCATATCTAGATTTGTCTCAAAGTATATCAATTTATATTTTACTTACTGATAAATTATACAAATCCAATTCTGTAAGCTTGACAAGCATTTTATTTCTATTCTAGATAAATCAGAATGTATTACTATCTACCTCCAACACATCAAACTTTTCTTCTCTATCAAATCAGCTGTAAACTGCATCAATCAAATGAAAACAGCTTTAAAGCAAACTTTCTCCTACTTCTTTAACTGTCTACACACATGATTAAATTTCATCATCCTATATTTCCATTCCCAATTAACTCATATCAGATACATTAAACCTCTTTTTTATATAAAGGATTTTAAGTCACATCACTATTACAAAGGTCATTATAATGATTTATTTTATGCTTTCCCGATTTTTGCATCTTCAAGATACCACTTTTGACTTACAAGTATTCTTTTTCAATCTTGATATCACATGTTTAAACATTCAAAAGAATGCATTTTATGTTTTTATTCACTCAGATGCAACTGCCCATAACTACTTGTCATACTTTATTACCTCTTAATCATTTAGAAAAACACATTTCTCCCTTGCTCAAATCATCTCTTTTTTATCACTGCCTTTGAACATTTTTACAAGTTACTGTCACTTACCTATTTAGATAAATTGTCACTAACCATTTTCTTGTACTTGTTTTAGAACAAACTGTCACTGGCTGAGATTTTTTAGAACAAATTGTTGCAACCAATGGCCTTTAAAACTAATTATAACCACCAATGCCCTTTTAGAACTAGCTGTCATTGCCAATACCTGTTTGGAGCTAATTGTCACCACCAACGCCCTTTGGAACAACTAATTGTCACCCCAATACCATTTTAGAACTGTCACCACCAATGCTCTGTAAGAACTAATTGTTACTACCAAAGCCCATATGAAACTTATTATCACCATCAATGCCTTTTTGGAACCAATGCCCATTTGAAACTAATCACCAATGCCTTTTTAGAATTTAATGTCACCACCAATGCCCTTTCTGAACTTATTGTCACCACCAATGCCCTTTCTGAACTTATTGTCACCACCAATGCCATTGAAAACTTATTTTCACCATCAATGCCTTTGAAGAACTTATTGTCACCACCAATGCCCTAAAAAGACTTATTGTCACCATCAATGCCCTTTTGAAACTTATTGTCATCATCAATGCCCTTGAAGAACTTATTGTCACCATCAATGCTCTTGAAGAACTTGTTGTCACCATCAATGCCTTGAAGAACTCATTGTCACCATCAATGCCCTTTTGAAACTTATTGTCACCATCAATGCCCTTGAAGAACTTATTGTCACCATCAATGCCCTAAAAGGACTTATTGTCACCATCAATGCCCTTTTGGAACTTATTGTCATCATCAATGCCCTTGAAGAACTTAGTGTCACCACCATTGCCCTTGAAGAACTTATTGTCACCATCAATGCCCTTGAATAACTTATTGTCACCACCAATGCCCTTGAAGAACTTATTGTCACCACCAATGCCCCTGAAGCACTTATTGTCACCATCAATGCCCTTTTGGAACTTATTGTCATCATTAATGCCCTTGAAGAAGTTACTGTCACCATCAATGCCCTTGAAGAACTTATTGTCACCATCAATGCCCTTTTGGACCTTATTGTCACCATCAATGCCCTAAAAGGACTTATTGTTACCATCAATGCCCTTTTGAAACTTATTGTCATCATCAATGCCTTAAAAGGACTTATTGTCACCATCAATGCCCTTTTGGAACTTATTGTCATCATCAATGCCCTTGACGAACTTATTGTCACCATCAATGCCCTTGAAGAACTTATTGTCACCATCAATGCCCTTTTGGACCTTATTGTCACCATCGATGCCCTAAAAGGACTTATTGTCACCATCAATGCCCATGAAGAACTTACTGTCACCACCAATGCCCTTGAAGAACTTATTATCACCATCAATGCCCTTCTGGAACTTATTGTCACCATCAATGCCTTTGAAGAACTTATTGTCATCATCAATGCCCTTGAAGTAGTTCTTGTCATTACTAATTTAATGCTTGTATGGCCAACAATGATGCCCTTTTAGAACTAACTGACACCACCAATGCATTTTAAGAAACTTACTGGTTCAAACAGTTTACATTGTCACAACTAATGCCCTTTTGGAACTTATTGTCACCACCTAAATCCTTGAAAAATATCAATCCCCTTCAAGAGCTAATTGTCAGCACCAATGCCATTTTGGAACTTATTGCTATCGCATTTTCTATTTTAAAACTAACTTTCACTACCAATGCTCTTTAAGAAACTTATTGGTTCAAACTATTTTTATTTCTTCTCCCATGTTTTCAACAGATGGACTTTTAGAACTAATTGTCACCACTTATGTTCTTCTAGGTCCTCAGAACTTTTCAGAACTTATGGTAACTGTCATGTGCTTTTACAGTTATAGAACTTAAATTCACAACACCCTTACTTAGGATTGTTTGTCATTACACTTTCTTTTACAACATCAATCACTTTCCAGGACTAATGCATACTACCTGAACATGTTTTAATAGAAACTACAAGATAACTAAACATTGCCCCTTCTTACAACATTGCTCTTATAAGGACTAACTTGTTCCTATACATGTATTATAAAACGCATTAAGTTACATAATATATAATAAACTAAATGCTTATTAATCTAAAAATCTTTTTTTTATTTATCTTAAACTATTATCATTGTGATTAAGCAAGCAAATGTTATAAAATCAAACACATTTGCTCAATAAGTAGGTTCTCAGCCCAAGATGAGTAAATGTATATACAGTAGAACTTCGGTAAGTCGAAGTTGAAGGGACTTGCGTAAAAACTTCGACACATCGGGACTTCGACTCATGAATCGCTCTCAATTCCATGACAAAATTTCGACCCGTGACTAGTCTATAACGAAACCTATTTCATGTTTTTTCCATCATTAATCTGATATTCACATTTTACAATGATAAATATAGCATGTTAAATAACGTTTTTCACGGCTAATTATATGGACAACCCGTTGACGTATACAATAGAGTTACAAAAGGTAAAAAAGTTAACAATACGAAAGGGCGATAACATAACCAACTTTTAGTATATATTTCGCATGTTATTCTCACGCGACACCGGGTCAAGGATGTAATCAAATGAAAGTAGTTCTTACTGTTTACTTTCAAATACCACTATGGAAATTAAAATAGTAACGATTAACGCATTTTATCGCAAACAAAGGCTGTTTGAACACACGGCTGTGTCATTAACACCTGTCACACAAACTGATAGGAAATCGTCTTCACAGCCAGATAAGGTGTGAAAAATGTCTCGAGATCGACGGTGTCAAAATAATCGAACAACTTCGACTTATTTGTGATAAATTGCACTAGATTTACTTAACACGGACCACGAAAAAAACTCGACACATCGAAAAATTCGACACATAAAATCTCGACTCATAAATAGGTTTTTATAAGGAATATATAGGGGGAAAAGTCGGGACTTTAATTTTTCTTCGACACATCGAGAAAATCGACTAATCGAAGTTTGACTCATAGAAGTTCTACTGTATATTAAAGTGAAACACAGAAATTGTTTATGGAGGTTACAAAGCTATTTTTTAACAATGCACAAAGTGTTTATTGTCTGTTGCTAAAAGAGGTGGGTGTTAATAAATTCAAGTGTTTGCTTCCTACACAATAAACAATCATTCCAGAGTCAGAAATCCTGGCAATAAATTCATCAATACAAATGTTTAAAATTCTTATTGTTTTGTAAGAACCTGTCAATGTACCTAGGTATTCATGATTTAGTAAATTTTCACATGCAAACTTATATCATTCAAAAAGAACATTAAAATACTGTGAAATATTGTCATATGTTATACATTATGTATTGGTATGTCTAGTATATAATACATACAAATATTCAGGTTTATATCAGGATGGATATTGACAAGATCACAAGAGCTGTCAGAGGAAACAGAATGCTCGACAAATTAAATACTAGACACAGTAAAGGAAGAAATAAAAATCTGAAAAAAGTAAACATTCTTATCATATTTATGTATAAATATGAAGAAAGCACTCAAATATTCAATATTTTTGCATCGCATATACATGTAGCTCAAATTCACTATTCCGTACATTAATATTGACTTACATGACATTGTATAGCGGTGATATAAAATATATTATTTATCTCCTAAATCTTTTTACAACCTGAGCCATTGCTCATTTATACCCAGCATAATAGTGCAGAGGTAGAGTGTTTGCTTCGAAAGTGCAGAGATCCTGGTTTGAATCTTGGAAAAGGCATTTTTTAAATTATTGTTTTGTTTTTGCTTTGTTTTTTTATACTTTTCAACAAACTGGATTTAGTTCTTCATGAATTTCATTCAAAAAAGTATGTCACCACCAATGCCCTTTTGGACCTAATTGTCACAAGACTTAACATTTGTGTTTGTACTCATATGCCTGCTAGTTCCTGAATATATGCATGAAGGGACATCACTCAGTAAACATGGAATATACGATCATTACAGTATCGGTTTGACTTAAATAATACATGTTAATAAAAATCATGACATAAACTGCTTTCTTACAACAATAGTTTGGACTGTATTAATGAAACATGTCAGGGGGAGGTCAATTTAGCTGCAGGAATAAGGTATACAGACATTTTAGTACCCTTTGTTTTAACAAAAATAGTAAAATATGTAGCCCGCAAAAATAAGAATTTATACAGTAAATAAGAATTACAAAATCATTATAATCATGCCTATTGTCACACTGTCACAAGTGACCTATAAATTTAGTTACTGGTCAAGCTGTAGTAAATAGTTTGTCATTAACAACTATTCTTGACAATTGTTATGACTATCTGATTGATATTTATGTTATAATATAATCACTATGAAAGTTTGTAAATCAGTATATTTCAACAAAATGATAAAACATGATAACCATAAGATGTAAATTTATGCCCTAAAACCCTGTATTCAATCTTGTAGCATATATAAACCATATATATATATAATCATATTAATAGACTAACAACAAAATATGGGAGGATAGAATTGATATTAGAGGTCAACAACCTAAAAACATTTGAAATTCTGACATACCTTAGATCAACTGAAACACTTAAACAATGGACAAAATCTGCAAAAGATAATAATAATATACTCAGAAATAAATTGAAAATTATTTTTTTTGTGCAATTTCTAGCCCACTTTTTATCTACATGTCATTTTGCACAATAAAAATGATGGAAAACTGTGAGGAATGAAAATTTACACGCAAATGATTGGTCTGGACTTACATCAAATGATACAAAAATCTCAGAAAATATTTCCAGTCCCGACATGTTCCTGTCCAGATTTCAGATTAAAGTTTTTGTGCAGTAAATTTTTTTTTATTTCTTATGGTATCAACTTCAAACTTCAAAGAAATGTTCCTCATCCAAGGTTCACAACTCTAGAAGCAATATTTCCAGAATTTTCTCCCTCTGAACAAATTTTCATGTTACCACTTGGCCATGGTATACATCAAATATCTTAAAGGGAGACACAGGCAAAATTTTCATATATTTGATTTGAACTTTTTATCAAATATTCTGTAAATGTACTCAAAATGAATAAACTTAAAAAGCAGTCTGAGGAACAAAAATGCTCTCCAAAATGGATTTGCAAGTCACAGACATCACAGACATCAAATGAAGTGGCAAAATGAGGAGCTGTGCTGACATTATATATCTCATTATCAGACATTTATGATAGAAAAAGTATAAGACAAAATCTTTGCATTTCCAAAATGGCCAAAATTGTTTACAAAATGAAGCATATAACACAGTTCTGATTCCCAGCCCAGTGCATTAAGTTAAGTCAAATCTACTTTTTCACATCAGTCTGAAAACAGACAAAACTAGCCTATTTTGCATATAGTCTGGTCCGAGGTAAGTCTGTTGCCTGCATGCCGTGCAGTAATGAAATTCTCCAATTTACTCAGCAAGAACTGTGTATAAACATTTTATTGACACAAGTCTATATAGTTTATTTTATGGCCTGACAGTAATGGTATGATTTTATGGTCTAATCTAAAGTGTCTATCAGATCTTCAAATATTAATCATAAAAGCGCCACAAAGATTCCATTTTTGTGCAGAAAGAATGAGAGTCTTAAAGCCTCTAAACAATCAATTCATGAGGCATTCCGGACAACAAAATAAAAGAGAATATCATTCAGGATCAAATGAGTTACTGTACAGTACATGTTAAGATAATAACATTATTTATCATAATGTTATTCTATCAACAGAGTATTATCTGAAGATGGAATAATTATTAAACCTGGAATACACTTAAAAATCATTTCCTGAGATTTAGTTCATCTAAGGGGGGGTTAGTTGTTGCGGCACATCAACTTAGTGGGGTTAGTTCATCTAATGTGGGGTTAGTTGCTGCCTGGCATCAACTATGGGGTGTTAGTCCATGTAAAGGGGGGTTAGTTGATGCACCGCATCAACTAACCCTGTATATAGTCTAAATATAGTTAAAACTTGACCCAGTATTGACCTTAGTTCTTCTTTATTCTTTTTTGCATTTGTTTTTGAAAAATAGGTGGTCTGAGGTAAAATTTGAACTCAACCTTATTTAATCTGTGTGCCAATAATTATTATAATCAATTGCCTATCTTCCAGAAACCATAGTGACCTTGAACCTCAGGGAGTCCAACAATAAAACAAAGCTAGGTCTCTTCATAAGCTAATTGCTAAATGCCAAGTTTCATTACAGTATCATATTCCTAACTATAGTTATCTTCAATAAACTCTTTTTAGATTTTTAGTGTAAACCGTAACATTGACCTTGACATAAGGAGGTCCAAAGGTAGTCCAAAGATAGGTATCCACATATTAAGCTATATATCAAGTTTAATTACAATATCACATTGCTAACTTAGGTTATCATCCAAAAGCAATTCCTAGTAAGCTTTCTATATACTCATCTCATTCCTAACATGAGGTATCGTCCGGAAACCATTTATATATTTTTAGTAACTGCTAACAGTAACTTTGACCCCAGGGGGCCCAAAAGCAATCCCACCCCATGTTTTCACATAACATTGCTATATACCAAGTTTGATTACAATAACTCATTTCTAACTCTTGCTATTGTCCAGAAACAATTATTCTATTTTTAGTAACAGAGACCTTGACCCCAGGGGTCCAAAAGTAATCCCAACTTGGGTCTTCATATAAGCTTGTTATATACCAAGTTTGATTTCAATATCTCATTCCTAGGCTAACTCTAGGGGCTGGGGCTGTGAGTTGGGTTTGCACCATATATTAGAGATCATATAATGACTTTTCAGCTTTACTGTTGATGAAAGACCCAAGGTGCACCACAGACACTTTATTTTTTAAGTTAACTCTGCAAGCACATTAGAAGCCTCTCAAAAATGTGTAGGACAAAAAAATGTGAAATACTAACCCTTATGTAGGCTGTCTTATAAAATTATTGTTTTATCTATTATATGTTCAGTAGTTTCTAAAAATGTTGACATTATAACAGATACCACCTTTCAAAAGAATATTATAACAGGTAACTAAGAGAGCATAACATCACAACAGGTTCCCTTTTAAGAGAACATGATAACATTACTAAAGGTTCTCCTTCACGTTAACATGATAACATTACTAAAGGTTCCCCTTTAAGAAAACATGATAACATTACAACAGGTCCCCTTTAAAGTGAACATAATAACATTACTAAAGGTTCCCTTTCAAGAGAACATGATAACATTACAACAGGTTCCATTTCAAGTGAACATGATAATATTAAAACAGGTTTCCTTCCAAGAAAACATGATAATATTACAACAGGTTCCCTTTCAAGTGAACATGATAACATTACAACAGGTTCCCTTTCATGAGAACATGATAGTATTACAACAGGTTCCATTTAAGAGAACATGATAACATTACAACAGGTTCCCTTTCAATTGAACATGATAAAATAACAACAGGTTCCCTTTCAAGTGAACATGATAACATAACAACAGGTCCCCTTTCAAGAGAACATGATAACAGTACAACAGGTTCCATTTCAAGTGAACAGGATAACATTACAACAGGTTCCATTTCAAGTAAACATGATTACATTACAATAGGATCCCTTCCAAGAGAACATGATAACATAACAATAGGTTCCCTTTCAAGTGAATATGATAATATTACAACAGGTTCCATTTCAAGTGAACATGACAACATTACAACAGGTTCCCTTTCAAGTGAACATGATAACATAACAACAGGTCCCCTTTCAAGAGAACATGATAACAGTACAACAGGTTCCATTTCAAGTGAACATGATAACATTACAACACAGGTTCCCTTTCAAGTGAACATGAAAACATTACAACAGGTTCCCTTTCAAGTGAACATGATAAGATTACAACACGTTCCCTTTCAAGTGAACATGAAAACATTACAACAGGTTCCCTTTCAAGTGAACATGATAATATTACAACAGGTTCCCTTTCAAGAGAACATGATAACAGTACAACAGGTTCCATTTCAAGTGAACATGATAACATTACAACAGTCAGGGTCCATTTCAAGTGAACATGATAACATTACAACAGGTTCCCTTTCAAGTGAACATGATAGTATTGCAACAGGTTCCATTTTAAGAGAACATGATAAAATTACAACAGGTTCCCTTTCAAGTGAACATGATAAAATAACAACAGGTTCCCTTTCAAGTGAACATGATAACATTACAACAGGTTCCCTTTCCAGTGAACATGTGACATTACAACAGTCGGTCCATTTCAAGTGAACATGATAATATTACAACAGTCAGGGTCCATTTCAAGTAAACATGATAATATTACAACACGTTCCCTTTCAAGAGAACATGAAAACATTACAACAGGTTCCCTTTCAAGTGAACATGATAATATTACAACAGTCAGGGTCCATTTCAAGTAAACATGATAATATTACAACAGGTTCCCTTTCAAGAGAACATGAAAACATTACAACAGGTTCCCTTTCAAGTGAACATGATAAGATTACAACAGGTTCCCTTATCAAGTGAATATGAAAACATTACAACAGGTTCCCTTTCAAGAGAACATGATAATATTACAACATGTTCCCTTTCAAGTGAACATGAAAACATTACAACAGGTTCCCTTATCAAGTGAATATGATAACATTACAACAGGTTCATTTTAAAGTGAACATAATAACATTTCAACAGGTTCCCTATCAATTTTTCACCATTGACTCTAATTATCTAAGGAAATAGCTGAATGAATAAATAATCATACATAGTGAAATATAATCAAATACTTTTATATTCATATTTTAGTTTAACAATATTTTAATATGCATTTCAATATAGTATAAAAAAAGTATTTCCTAGGAAAACACAACCAACAAACTGCAAACGATGGTAAATACAAACCAGATATATTCATAAATCCAAAGGAAAAAGGAACAACAGTTAACAAATCTATGGTTAATGGATAAAGGTTGAATCTAAGTGGGCGGAAAACATAATATAAACAATATACACAAATGCTTGATCATACAGCAAGCTATATAAATGAAACATCAGTCAGGTTAATTACAGTATATATATATAATTTACATGTATATAATGATCAATTAAGGTCAAACTGTACAGGTTAAACCTACATATACCTGTTAAATTACATGATATTCATTAATGCAATAGTGATTTATGGATAAAAATATAGAGTAAAAATGTCATCTTGTATGATAGGCAGCCAGTAAATAAACATGTTGAATACATAAATCATAATATTTTCAATTGTTTCTTATTGTCTAGATCATATGCTTACTTTTCAGTTTTAATGGAGGAAGAAAATCCTAGAAATACGACTTTGTGCATTATTGCAGATATAGGGAGATGGTAACCAGCTCACTGGTAGCTAGCTAAGACCCTACAATGCAAAACAGTGCCTCTTTAGATTGAGACAATGTGTTTCATGTAGAATGAAATTTTAGCCTGGTTCCAGGACATTAAGTCTCAGTAAACTAACCTCATTATATGAAATCACACAGTTGTACAGTCCATTATTTGCTATAGATGTCTCATTTTACAGAAGAGTAAGAACCTAGAGTATAAAGTGATTCAGTTGGTGACATTAGCAACAAAAGTCATCATTATTTATATTAAAATTCATTCTCCAGTTTAGCAATACTAAATGATATTGGTGATGATCAGGAGTAACTATTAAAAGTTTGAAGTAAATCATTCAAGTAATAATGAAGACAGGGCAATATAATACCAAATTTTTAAGAAGAGATAACCTGCAATAAGCTTTAGTATTTCTTAAGCATGAGGTAGATGGATCAAAATCATTAAATTCTTTTATGAATCAAAGAATGTGAAACATCAAATTTTAGACTTCATGAAGTACATTGATTTGAAACATTAAATTGAAGTATTTTATCAGGTATTTGGTAGATGGATTAGAGACATTAGCTTTAGTATATATTGAGCATCAGGTAGAAAGAAACATTAATTCATCAACTGTAAGTATTAATTGAGTTTGTAGTGGGCTACAGTCAGTATAATTATAAAGTTAAAAATACATTTGTATTTGTTGTATGGAGAGGTACTAGAGAGACATTATTTTGGCTGTGTTTCTCTTTAAATGATATATCTAGTTAGATCTTTGCAAGGAGAGAAGTGCTCCACAAAAATCAATACTACATGGGAAGGCATTGCTTGATTAAACACTGTAAAATGTCACCAAGTTTCACATTCAACCAAAATATATGCCAATCTTGAAACCAGCTATTGTCTCTCCAGAGACTGCTATAGGACTGTTTATATGATCTGTTTCTATATTTAGATGGTTTGCCTTTTAAAAACACAATTCTTTTATCTCAATAACTGAGAAAATAACAAACAATGAAAAGAACAATAACAATGTCTTTTCCAACATAACACAAAATGCTTGCTAGACATAGCATTTCCTGTTCACATTCAAATGTAACAAGTGTATGTCAAATGTGTCTTGAAGATCTAAATAAAGTGTTAAGACTTTTCTTTCATTTCACCTGGTTACTTCCTTTTTGAACACTACTCATCTACAAACATGATGGGGAATATATCACCAAACATCCACATTCCAAGTTGTAGCAAGCTTTTTCTGTAACATGAGTTAAATGACCTGATGATCTACTTTATTTATTTTTGGTCACAAATGACCTATCTATGAACCTGACCTTAAAATTATCAAAACAAACATTCTTAAGAACTGATAAACAAGAGTGCCACTATGACACCTACACTCACCTAAGATCCATTGCTACATAATTACAACACATATGGATTAAGGTGATGATTGCTTCACACATACGTACTTCTTAAAAAGTGAGAGAACAAGCCAAAATACATTCCAGCAAAATATAAGATGCATTGGCCAACAAATTGAAAGGCTGTATGAGCAGAACATGTTAAAATCCATTTTTAGCACATGTGACCTTGATCCCAGTCGGGGCAGAACATGTTAAAATCCATTTTACCATGTTCTGCTCATACAGCCTTTCAATTTGTTGGCCAATGTATCTTATATTTTGCTGGAATGTATTTTGGCTTATTAAGTTAAAAACCCACCTAACAAATTCTTCTTAAAGTATTTATAAGTGAACTTGGTTGTCCCCAGTGACCAAATGCAAAAACATTGAAAGATACCTTTATATGTGAAGGTCTCATAAAGGTCAAGGTCATACAAAACGTCTTTAAAAGACTGGTTCTGGATATTGTTTTGTCCAAGTAAAAACCAAATACATCAATTAATAACACAGTTTCATCAAGTAAAAGGTGACATTTAACATCATTATATATTATTCACTTATTTTAATGCAAATGGGAAAATCAGCTATTACTTTATTCTTTTTTCCGCAATTACGTATCGCATCTTAATTTTTAGCTCAACTATTCGATAAGAATAAGTAGAGCTATTGCAGTCACCCGAGCGTCGGCGTAACCACTTATGTTAAAGTTTTTGTAATAGTTCAAATATTTTCAAAGTCCATTGACATATGGCTTTGAAACTTTGCACACTTGTTCACCATCATGACCCCAACCTGCAGACAGGAGGAGGTAACTCTATCAAGCATTTTGACAGAATTATGCCCCTTTTTCGACTTAGAATTTATGTTAAAGTTTTTGTAATAGTTCAAATATTTTCAAAGTCCATTGACATATGGCTTTGAAACTTTGCACACTTGTTCACCATCATGACCCCAACCTGTAGACAGGAGGAGGTAACTCTATCAAGCATTTTGACAGAATTATGCCCCTTTTTTGACTTAGCATTTATGTTAAAGTTTTTGTAATACCTTAAATATTTTCCAAGTCCATTGACATATGGCTTTGAAACTTTGCACACTTGTTCACCATCATGACCCCAAGTTGTAGACAGGAGGTGGTAACTCTATCAAGCATTTTGACAGAATTATGCCCCTTTTTCGACTTAGAATTTATGTTAAAGTTTTTGTAATACCTCAAATATTTTCAAAGTTCATTGACATATGGCTTTGAAACTTTGCACACTTGTTCACCATCATTACCCCAACCTGTAAACAGGAGGAGGTAACTGTATCAAGCATTTTTTTTTACTATCAAGCACTAAGAATAGTCGAGCGTTGCTATCCTACCGACAGCTCTTGTTTATATATATTGTATAATTAGTTTAATGGAAAAAAAAATATGAAATTATTGCAGAAAATTATGCATTCAGCTTTTGTCTCCTCATCATTTTAACATTTATCAATTATTTCTGCTGATATTTATTTGCAACAAGACCGTTTAACTGAAATCATGGGAAAACATGGCATTTCAAATGGTGGCCAAAAGAGTTTTGATGATATTTTGTGACTTGTGATACACTATTAACTGATAATGTCAATTTATGCCACATACATGTATCTCTAAAAGAGATCTTACAATTTGACATTAAACAAACAAGACATTGCAGACTTCTATAATTCACGGTCTTTTAAAATGCTTACCACCTATTGTAAGTTTTATGAAAGAGGTTAATAGGTGTTCACTAGTTATGAAATCAGAGGGTCATTTTGACTACGTTTTACCGACTACAAGGCCAAATTCCCATGACTTTAACAAAATTTGGCCCTCCAGTTAAAATCCTGAGGGTCAAATAAGGCCTTTTGGAAATTGGAAGGGTTAAAGAGTCATTTAAAGGGTCAAACGGACACCCTGAATTAATTTGAATATTATTTTACAACTCAAAACAGGGATGTTACTGGACACTTTTGAAATATTTCTGAGCAGGTACATAATTATATCTTTAACCTCAACATTTAGTTCTGGTAAGCAATCAGTAGATTTGCTGGTTATTCCTAATTTGAGTCTCATTGTCTGTAATCAAGATTTAAAAACAAAACTAGAAATGTGTCCATAGGACACGGATGCCCCCACACGCCACTGTTCTGTCAATCTTATGACTCTAGGTCAAACATTTTTTGGGCTACATGTTGCCACAAGTTGAAAACTAAAAATCAACAAAGGGCCATAATTCTGTTAAATTTGGCCGCAGCAAAAATTCCTTCCTTTACTACCATCTACACATTAAGGTTGTTCATCCCTGGAAGTTTAAGCAAAATCTGCCATCCGGTTTAAGAGGAGCTGCATTCACAAAATTTCTACATAGTATATAGTGAAAAAATCAACCAAGGGCCATAATTCTGTTAAATTTGGTCGCAGCGAAAATTCCTTCCTTTACTACCATCTACACAATAAGGTTGTTCATCCCTGGAAGTTTACGCAAAATCTGCAATCCGGTTTAAGAGGAGTTGCGTTCACAAAATTTCTACATAGTATATAGTGAAAAAATCAACAAAGGGCCATAATTCTGTTAAATTTGGTCGCAGCGAAAATTCCTTCCTTTACTACCATCTACACATTAAGGTTGTTCATCCCTGAAAGTTTAAGCAAAATCTGCCATCCGGTTTAAGAGGAGTTGCGTTCACAAGATTTCGGGACGGACGGACGGACAAGTGCCATACTATATGCTCCCACTCTGTGGGGCCATAATTAAAGTCTTTTTTTTTTAATTTCAAAGCTTCTCATTGATTCAGAGCCCTTCAAAATATACATGTCTTTCTCAAATACAAACATATTATTTTCTTATTTTCATGCTAAGAACCTGGAAATACTGTAACAAGAGGGCCATGATGGACCTAGATCACTCACCTGACCCATCGAACTAATCCGAACAATTACCTAGACAAGCATTCTGACCAAGTTTCATGACAGTTGAGTCAAAAATGTGACCACTAGAGTGTTTACAAAGATTATCCATATTTGAGCAGTGTGACCTAGTTTTTACCCAGGTGACCTATATTCGAACTTGACCTAGAAATCATCAAAACAAACTTTCTTAATATTTACAGGATATTTGGATCAAAATAGTAGCCACTAGAGTGTTAACAATATTTTTCTATTTTTAGCTCCTGTGACCTAGTTTTTCATCCGAGGTGACCCATGTTCGATCTTATCCTAGCAATTACCTAGACAAGCATGCTGACCAAGTTTGATAACAATTGAGTCAAAAAAGTGACCACTAGAGTGTTAACAAGATTTTTCTATTTTTAGCTCCTGTGACCTAGTTTTTCATCCGAGATGACCCATGTTCAAACTCATCCATGCAATTACCTAGACAAGCATCCTGACCAAGTTTGATGAGGATTGAGGCAAAAATGTGACCGCTAGAGTGTTAACAAGGTTTTCCTATTTTTAGCTCCGGTGACCTAGTTTTTCATCCGACGTGACCCATGTTCGAACTCATCTGAGCTTTCACCTAGACAAGCATCCTGACCTAGTTTGATGATGATTGAGGAAAATTTGTGACCACTAGAGTGTTAATAAAGTTTTTCTATTTTTAGCTCCGGTGACCTAGTTTTTCATCCGAGATGACCCAAGTTCGAACTCATCCGAGCTATCACCTAGACAAGCATTCTGACAAAGTTTGATGATGATTGAGGCAAAAATGTGACCGCTAGAGTGTTAACAAGGTTTTTCTATTTTTAGCCCCGGTGACCTAGTTTTTCATCCGACATGACCCATGTTCGAACTCATCCGAGCTATCACCTAAACAAGCATCCTGACAAAATTTGATGATGATTGAGGCAAAAATGTGACCGCTAGAGTGTTAATAAGGTTTTTTCTATTTTTAGCTCCGGTGACCTAGTTTTTCATCCGAGATGACCAATGTATGAACTCATCCGAGCTATCAACTTGATAAGCATCCTGACCAAGTTTGATGATGATTGAGGCAAAAATGTGACCGCTAGAGTGTTAACAAGGTTTTTCTATTTTTAGCTCCGGTGACCTAGTTTTTCATCCAAGATGACTAATGTTCAAACTCATCCGAGCTATCACCTAGACAAGCATCCTGACCAAATTTGATGATGATTGAGGCAAAAATGTGACCGCTAGAGTGTTAACAAGGTTTTTCTATTTTTAGTGTTAACGAACAAGTGTGGACCCATGACGGACGACTGACAACGGGCATTCAACGATCCTAAAAGCTCACCCTGAGCAAGCTCAGGTGAGCTACAAATGCATATCTTTTATCACTTAACTATCCCTGCTGGGGGAGGTTTTTATCTTGGGTTCAATAATCCAAGTCATTGTCAAAATGGGGTAGGGCGAGCAGGGCAGTGACTGACTGACCAGAGCATTACAAACACAACATATATACAATGCCCTTTTTTTGTAAAGCAAAGCCTTTTCATTGATTGCTCGCCCTTGAAATTTGGACAATTTGGGAAAATATGCTAGCATTCTAGGTGGTACAATTTTTAAAATAAATCTAAATAAATATTACTTAAACAGTTCAGCTTTTTCTGTCATTTCAAAAAAACAAGGATAGGCTAAAATGTGTACAAATGTAAAACTGATATCAATTAAAAATCCTGTTTTTATTCACAAAACATGAATATATCACAAGTTTTACTCGGTCTGTAAAGCTATTTCGCCACACCAAAATTGAAAATGCAGTACTTTTTCTTACAAATTGCCGACTTCTACATGTAGGTTGGGAATATTTTTTTGGGATTGGGAAAAAAAATTTGGGTGGGAAATGGGGGAAAGGGGGGGGGGGGGCGTATGGGGGGAAAGGCCTGTTACTGCAATAAGGTGGCAATATGTCCATATGTTTTAGATTTCATAATTTCTAGACATTAATTTAATTGCACATGTAGCTAAAATTATCAATAATTTGTGTATTATTTGTTTCTAGACAAAAAATATCAAGGAAAATTGCTGTATTGATTATCTTTTCTATTAGGGGCATCACCTATATCTGTTTAAATGGGTTAGGTCGGCTTTTTGAAATCAATTGTGAGAGACACTCACTGTTTAAGCAACAAATTCATGAATTGTCAAGATGTTTTGACAGATATACTGGTGCCTCATATTTCCGTGGTACCCATATTTCCAAGGTATTAGGTATTTAACAGTCTTAAGTGCCCCATTGACTTCATGAACCTGCCAGTAGTTTTACTTTTACTATTTTATTGTATTTCTATCGAAATGTTACATATAAGACTGGAAAAAATTATCTTTTTATTCACATTAAGAGCAAAGTAATTTATTTCACCATTTTAGTTTTAGATTTCATACCTTTTAAGACAAATGTCTTTGTACAACCATTAAGATATTTGATAAAGGCCAAATAGAAAATCCCCACTTTCAGAAAAGCTTAGGTAAAGGTGTACTAAAAAAAATATTACTATTGGTTTTTCTTTTGAAACTATTAAAATCTAATTGCCTTTGAAATATGAGAACATGACTTTACAGTTTACTCACTAGACAGCAGATGGGTGTAAATTACAATGTTGTATACATAATTGCCTACATGCACACATTAAATGGAATAAAATATGATGCAACGGACACGTCTATCCTACAATATTCAATGTTGTTTTTTTTTCCAGAATTTTATCCTTTTAACTTTTGTTGTCTGTGTTAAACAGTTACATGTAAGTACCACGGAAATATGAGGCACCAGTACTAGTATACTATTTCGCACAAAATTAAATCTTACTTTACTAACAATATAATGGGGACCCGGATGATTTCACTGGAGCTGCTTTAACTTTAGACTGATTTGACTTTTACTTATCTCCCAATAATGTTGAATTCCTTTCAGAATGTAGATGTATTGCAAATGTTTAATGTTATGAATAGAACTTTGTTAAGTCCATTCTGACAAACTGACAGACATAGATCTATATACTTTTGTTAAACATAAATTTAAAGGGAAACAGAAAACTATGCTCAATATTTTTAGCTGTTGGTTTTCATACCTACAGACCGAATGCATAGCATTTAGAACGAGTGTATCAAAATTCAAGTTTGTATTCCTGATAATAATGACGCTGGAATATTAACTATAAGCAATCTGCTATATTAACTTATTAAGTTAAAGATAAGCATATATTTGATATTCAGTTATTCTATTAGCACATACAATTATAATACACAGTTTGCAGCAAATATGACAGCTGGTCAGTGTTTAGACCGTTCCGCTTCAGTGGGCAACTGTAAAACCGCAAAATCAAACCAGTTTTTCACGACTTGTTGCAGTAGCATCGGCCGTAAAATTGAAAAAGAACCTTAGTAATTGTACTCACCGCTTTAATATCAACATCATTTAAAATATTAAAGTACAAAATCTAACACAGCTGGTCAAATGTTGCTTTTTGCAGAAAAATCATATTCTCTCTTAGAACTTTTCTACTTCCGTCTTCCAGTGTACTCACTGCGCATGCGTACGCATCCGCCCACGCACGTTTCGGCTAAAAATACTCACATTCAGTGGCGTATCAAACCAGGTACGTATATATACGTACCTGATCAAACCCACGATTAAAGGTAAACCGATTAATAACGTATTTGAATATGTTGAATGAATTGAGTTCGAAAACTTCTATAATACTGGTTAAGAGATTGTGTTTACAATTGACACTTTAAATAAAACTTTTCATTAAACTATGTTTTTTTCATATTCTTGAGTAACTTAAATTTGTATCAGATTCTATATATAGAACAACAACGCAAACATATGTTTTCATGAGTTAAAGAAAAAGTTTTACTTATTAATTACATCTTTATCTAACTTTAACTAATTTTAAAATCAATGGTAAGAAACAACAATTAATAGTTTTGAAATAAATATAAACAAAAACAAAGAAAATCATAAAGGTTTTTTGACATGATGGGACTGAAAATACTTTTTTCCAGATAAATGTACCATTTGATGTAGGTTTAGACCACTAATCTTTGTGCAAAATTTCAGATCAATCGCGCACTTCGTATTCCAGAATAATTATTCAAATTGTAAAAAAAAATGACCCAAATTGAAAAGCGTTTTTAAAAACGCTTTTCACTCAAATCGGGCTAAAAATGGCATAAAAATACGATTTTCAATTTATTTCAACTATCTTTGCATATATTTCTGTTTAAAGTGCCCCGCCTCATTTATGTAAGAAATTCAAATGTTATGTTTTTAGGCTCTTAAACCTCAGTGGAGTCCTTTTAAATTTTTTAGTTCAATGCTATGTATACAGATGATTGATGATAATAAGGCCTTAGGGAGTTCTACCAGTTTGGAAAATATAAAATATAAAAATACCTATACATTTGCAAATATATCTTAATAAAAAAAACTCCAATATAACCTGACCAGACAAAAAAATACAAACAGAATTAAGTAAAGTAAGTGTTTATTGATTAGAAAATTAGTTTTAATTAGAATAGAATCGAATTTTTCGTATAACCATGCTTGCCATTAGAGTAAAATATCTGTGAACATTACGCTTTGAATTCTTGTTATGAATATAATTTTTAAAATTGGCTCAACCAACCCCATGGCCGGGTTGGCTGGGCCACTAATTGAGGTTGAATTAATTAGCCACTTGTTTTGAACCTTAATTTAATTAAATAAAAATGATACTGTAATCAGCCTCGGATATTGCATGATTGTACTATCTTTCAAAGATGATTGGTAATGTTTCAAACTCTGTTAAAAATTGTGCCACTTTAAAGTAAAGAGTAATTAAGTTCATATTCACGTATACAGTCCAACTTGCGTAAGACCTGGGACCAACAGACAGCTATATGGGATTTTGTACTACTGTTTGTCTTACACATGTGTCTGTCTCAACTCAAGCTAATGAAAAGCGATTTTTATTAAAATGTGACGTACTATTATAACAAATTAATGTTTTATCAACATAAACATTTACTAAAGTCTATAGATACATATGTACATGAATACAATGATTAAAATATGTTAATAAGATCATAATTTTGAAATATTTTAAAACAGGTAGACTTAGAATGTCTCGAAATGTCTTCAATTCTCAAAATTGAAAAGCTTTTGGTAAAAATACTAGCAACAAATCATAGAAGTTGAGTTGTTTAAGAATTTTTAAGTTGTATAAATGATAGTGATCGGAAGTAAACAAAAAAAGGTTCTCGCGTGCTTGCCAAAAAAAAAGGTAAAAGTTGTATAGAATAGATTTGCAGTTTCTGACATAGTAATACCATTTCTACACTACGAACGTAAGTTAAACTATACGCCGCCTTTTCTGTTTGAATAAGCCATCACACTGACGATGTTATACTGGGCCTCTTCTCCAGTTCATTAACACAATTCTGTCCTTTTCTTTTATTTGAATATTAATGTTTTTGATATATTTTCGGGTCTATTGTTCTCAATCGATCACATAAGCAGGGTTGCATTCGTCAAATACCTTGTCCCATAATTTAACGACCGGGCACCTGCCAGCTCAAACGAGTGCATTTATCAGGCTATTCCAAGAATTCATACATGCTCTATGTTACGAATCCAAGTGATTTTTGCTGTCGATATGTACATTTTAAATTGTTGTAAGAATCAGATCAAAGCATGACTAAATTTCCACTATCATTTTAAGAATTATTGGGATAAAATGAACAATTACAATGTATATTAAAAAAAGTAAAAGCAAGGTAAAATCTAGCTTAAGGGCTTCAGATTACCCGTTTAGACATGATGCCGCATCAGATGAAAAACACAAATGTTAAAAAGCGGCTTATAAAGATTTGAAAGCCAGATCGAACTAGGTAAAATCAACAGGCCACTCCGGAAACATCACATCTATTTATATATAGACATAGGCATTTGCCCTGATGATCATAAGAGAAACCGGTTGGCAAATAATTAAATAAGTTAACTCATGGACTGTGTTTTTTGTTTTCTACACTACTTTAGTTAAACTATACGCCACCTTTTCTGTTGGAATAAGCCATCACACTGACAATGTTATACTGCGCCTCTTCTTCAGTTCATTAACAAAATTCTGTCCTTTTCTTTTATTTGAATTTTTTAATGTTTCTGATATATATATATATATATATATATATATATATATATATATAAAAAAAAAACACAGTCCATGAGTTAACTTATTTAATAATTTGCCAACCGGTTTCTCTTATGATCATCAGGGCAAATGTGACGTCGTCGCATAGTATATGCAACGAGGGGTGGTTCATCCAACCCTTCAAACTTCTTTTTACATCATGTAACTCTGTATATTGCTCATATCATGTGTCAAAATTTTTCTTAGCTTAAATGAGTGACCTAAATGAACTCTGAACTCTTAACTATGATTCTGATAAGCATACGATATTTCAAAGCAGCCGTACAAACCGGACCACTGTGGGTTTTGCTTCTTCAGATTATGCTGGCAACCATTAAATGAGGAAGCTTCACTGGTGGGGATTTCAGTGTCAATATTTTTTAACGGATGTGTTCGAAAGAGATATCCTCTAATTTTCTGGTACTTAGATAATTGTACTTCAAGGAGCCAAACGTTTCGCTGGATTATTAGATTTCAACTTTTGAAATCGGCACTTGTAACCACTTGTAAGTTGATGTCGACCAAAAAAGACATTTTAGAGATATCGAAGTGAGAAATCTATTTATACATGTAAGTCCCACTCATAAAACTTTAAAAGAAAATAAATGATTGATCGTTACTGAACTACTTTGCCGGATTCTGCGTTTTTCAACGCGAGAGGAAAGAAGTGGACGTGGAGATAATGAATTAGTATTACAAGTCTCAAGTGGATACCTTCAATAGCTTTGAAGATTGATGATGCATGCAAAACGTTAACCAATATTATTTTATTATTCAATGATCTTAAATAAATAATTGTGAGAAGTTACAAGCACATACATTAAACGCCTTCGTGACTAGGAACTCTTTTCTTCGAATAGTTGGAAAATGTTAATTTTGTTAATGTTGAGGCCCACATTGAAACGTTAAAAGCCAAATGTGTAAGCCTCATTAAATAAAGTTACTTATTTACATTCAAACGTAAATAAAGGCGATTTCACGAGAAACTTGTGAATGTTTCAGTTGATCTGATCAGATGCCTGAAATAATGCAATAGGTACATCTGGGTAAATACCAGCAGTTAATACAGGTAAACCACCATATCATCCTTGTTTTGATTTTACGTCACACCAACACAGTATAGGTCATATGCTTTACTGTTGGAGGAAGACCTCGGCTGTCATTCCGTACATTATTTCAGACACGAACGGGCACCTGGGTAGAACCACCGTCGTCCCGTAAGCTGGATAGCTTCCTCACATGAAATAATCCAAAGTCCCTGTCGGGGATTCGAACCCACAGAGGTGAGGGGCATATCATCCTTGAAATGTAATTAAACAATATAAGTCATTCAAAATATAAATTTATTTAATATTGGATAAATAAATAGCACTATATTCAATAATTTATAAAAGTAAGTAAGTTCTCTTGTGTATTCAATAAATAAACATTTGTACACATGGACATTAATTTGTTGGTCCAAATTGAAATATTTGTTAAAAAGATAGCAATCCATCAAAACATCCGCTGATTATGCTGATTAAAATAAAAATAATGAAATATAGATATGTAATACATATAGTCTGAAAGTAAAATATACTGGAGTAAATTATATGAGAAAAAATAAAGTTAAATAAAATAACAGATTTTAAATCAAATTTTAGAAATAAAGGTGTCATTATTATGAACTTTCATGATAATTAATGATGAACATCAAGGTGTGTATTTAAAGTTTGCCATATCTGGCTTATGATTAAATTTCAGTGTAAAGGAGCTCCACTGAGGTCTGAAACCTAGTCACAACAAATTTAAAATTCTTACATAGATCATATGGAGCTCTTGAATCAGAAAATTATGCAAAAGGTAAAAAGAAATATACTCAGAAATAAACTGAAAATTAATTTTTAGTGTGATTCTTAACTTTATTGAGTTAAAAGAGTTTAAACATTTTCAGTTTAGGTCATTTGGTAAATTTGACCAATACAAAATGGTACACAAATCTCAAAATTATTTCCAGTTCCTTTGTTGTCAAAAAACCTCAGTGGAGTTGCTAGTTCTTAGGATATATTAGCAAGGTTTTAAGATCCTTGTCATTTGTGATGTAGGTTATAATGAAAAACAATTTTGCAGTGCATTTTTATATAACAAGCAGAACTATAGGTGATTCATTGGTTCATACCCCTACCTGCCACCTTAATTTTTTTGAAAAACAAGTGCTCTGAGGCACCTTATAAATGCCCTTTTCAAGTAACAAAGGGCAATAAGTCAAAACCCCAGGTTTAGTATAAAGTATGGACCTGCAATGTTATACAGAAGGACACATGATTGATCAGGTAACAATATCAATTATTAGAATAAGAAAAAGTCATGTGTCTTTATGTTTAAACAAAAATATTATCTATTCATGAAAACATAAGCCAGATGGCCAAAAAGATTAGCAAGGTAAAATTATTTTTTACAATGTTTTGCATGAAAAAAAACAAAACAAAAAAAAACAACAATCAATCACATAGAAATGATATAAGCTTCCTGAAAATTTAACAAGTAAAAAATTAATTTTATAATAAATAAAGTCATAAGTTCTGTAGAGGAACTGCATCAACAATGTTTAATTATCTGCAACAATATTTCTTGCTATCAAGGATTTCATGATTTCATTGCTCCCTCCATAGATTGGCTGTACACGTGCATCAACAAACGCACGTGCAATTGGATATTCCCACATATAACCCCAACCTCCATGCATCTGTAAACATTCTGTAACAATTTTGTTTTGTAAATCTGAGCACCTGAAAGTAGAAACTTATAATATTAATAATAGTGGCTATTAATTTCGTCTTAAAAACATATAATTAGAATTGCTTTAAACTTCTCTTGTTGTACACCAAACCTATCTTAAAAATCTTCTCCTAACCTTTACTGCCATGCAGAGTATAGGTATTTTACAATGCATCACTTTCTGATTCTCTAGAAAAAATAAATAAATCATAGCCCCTTAAGTATTATTTGATCCTGCCCTGGCCTGGGTCATCTAGTTTAAACTGGGTCATCTAGTTTGAATAAACTTATGCATGTAACGGAAACAAATTTAAGTCTCACTTGAGTAAAACAAGAGCGATCAGTAATCACATGTGTCGCCTCATGATGGCCAATTTCATGTTGGGACAAATTTTGTGACAGACGGACAGACAGACAGACAGTGCACAACTAGACTTTGTACTGATCATTCCTGTAAAGTTTGGATAAAATTGCACCAGTTGTTTATGAGGAGTAGTCCGGACAAGCTTTTGCGTATCTGGCAACACACAGAAAAAGAAACCTTTTTATCAAAGGGCCATAACTCGGCCAAAAATCATTCAACCGGAAAACCCATGCAATATGCGCAAGGACTTGAGCTACAGATCAATCCTGTAAAGTTTCACTGAAATTGCATTAGTGGTATAAGAGAAGTAGTCTGGACAAACTTTAAAAATAAAAATTATTAAAGGGCCATAACTCAAACAAAATCATTGAACCGGAAAATGCTGACAATATGCACAACTAGACTTGGTACTGATCATTCCTGTAAAGTTTGGATGAAATTGCACCAGTAGTTTATGAGGAGCCTAGTCCGGACAAGCTTTTGTGTATCTGGCAACACACAGAAAAAGAAACCTTTTTATCAAAGGGCCATAACTCGGCCAAAAATCATTCAACCGGAAAACCCGTGCAATATGCGCAAGGACTTGAGCTACAGATCAATCCTGTAAAGTTTCATTGAAATTGCATTAGTGGTATAAGAGAAGTAGTCCTGACAAACTTTAAAATTAAAAATTATTAAAGGGCCATAACTCTGACAAAAATCATTGAACCGGAAAATCCTGACAATATGCACAACTAGACTTGGTACTGATCATTCCTGTAAAGTTTGGATGAAATTGCACCAGTAGTTTATGAGGAGTAGTCCGGACAAGTTTTGTGACGGACGGACAGACAGACGGACAGACAGACGACGGAGAAGTGATCCCTATATGTCGCCACTACTACGTAGAGGCGACACAACTATAAAGCCCAGAGCTTAGATATTTGACACAAAGCATTGTTTCGTGAACTACAAGGGGTCTAATTATTCCTGTATGATAAAAGCAAAATTTACCAGTATTTGGCCATTGAAGCAGATTCTGAATCTAGACCTTTTTCATTGTGTACCTCAAGACATCTGTCTGTAAATGCGCGTGATACAGCAACAGATGTCTTAATCTCAGCAAGCTTGTGTTGAATTGTCTAAAATAAGGAACATTTACACAGTTTTTTTTAAAAAAAAAAAATGTAATACATGACAATGAAAATAAAGGACTAATTTCAATGCAATAACTATTTTTATCATAAATCTGAAACAAGTGTAGAAATGCCTTTCCCCATAAACATAATTTGACTTCAAAGAATATGTCTCAGATTAAAACAAATAACTAGGAAGGAATAACACATACAATTTTAAGGTATTTAACACAAACATAGGATCACTTGACTCACTGGTCAATTTTTAAGGAAGAGCCATAACTCAGCCAAAAATTATTAACCGGAAAACTGGGTACAAATGCACAAGTAAATGAGTTACTGATCAATATTGTCAAATTTCAGTCAAATTTGCATCAGAAGAAAAAGAGAAATAGTCTGGACAAAAATTAAAAAAATAAAAGTTAAAGGGCCACAACTCTGACAAAAATCATTGATCTGGGAAATGCTGACAATATGAACAATTAGACTTGGTACTGATCATCCCTGTAAAGTTTGGATGAAATTGCACAATAAGTTTATAGGGAACAAGTTTTATGATGGATGGACAGATGGACATACTAACATTTAGATAATTCAGTGGCTACTATATTGTCTTTTGTCAAAGAAAACATAGCCACATAAGAGCTTATGGAATGAATGACATCAAAGAAAAAGTTCTGTTACCTATTATTCCTGTAGCCACCCAAATGTATGCTAAGACAGACAGATGGACAACAGAGAAGTGATCCGCTGTTATGTAGCAGGAGACACATAAATTAACTGAATTACCACTTACTGGTATGATATTACGAGACTTACTTGTATGATATAACGAGACTTACTTGTATGATATAACTTCAGTTAAGGCATGGGACTAACTGGTATGATACAACTTCAGTATAGACAAGGGACTTACTGGTATGATATAACTTCAGTTAAGGCATGGGACTTACTGGTATGATAAAACTTCAGTTAAGGCATGGGACTTACTGGTATGATATAACTTCAGTTAAGGCATGGGACTTACTGGTATGATATAACTTCAGTTAAGGCAAGGCACTTACTTGGTATGATATAACTTCAGTTAAGGCATGGGACTTACTGGTATGATATAACTTCAGTTAAGACAAGGCACTTACTTGGTATGATATAACTTCAGTTAAGGCATGGGACTTACTGGTATGATATAACTTCAGTATAGACAAGGGACTAACTGGTATGATATAACTTCAGTATAGACAAGAGACTAACTGGTATGATACAACTTCAGTTAAGGCAAGGCACTTACTTGGTATGATATAACTTCAGTTAAGGCATGGCACTTACTGGTATGATATAACTTCAGTTAAGGTATGGGACTTACTGGTATGGTATAACTTCAGTATAGACAAGGGACTAACTGGTATGATACAACTTCAGTATAGACAAGAGACTAACTGGTATGATATAACTTCAGTTAAGGCATGGGACTTACTGGTATGATATAACTTCAGTTAAGGCATGGGACTTTCTGGTATGATATAACTTCAGTTAAGGCATGGGACTTACTGGTATGATATAACTTAAGGCATGGGACTTACTGGTATGATATAACTTCAGTTAAGGCATGGGACTTACTGGTATGATATAACTTCAGTTAAGGCAAGGCACTTACTTGTATAACTTCAGTTAAGGCATGGGACTTACTGGTATGATATAACTTCAGTTAAGGCATGGGACTTACTGGTATGATATAACTTCAGTTAAGGCATGGGACTTACTGGTATGATATAACTTCAGTTAAGGAATGGGACTTACTGGTATGATATAACTTCAGTTAAGGTATGGGACTTACTGGTATGGTATAAAACCAGTTAAGGGAAGAGACTTACTGGTATTGTATAACTTCAGTTAAGGTATGGGACTTACTGGTACAAGTGAATATCATAATCAATTTGGTCTTCTTGAAGGTCTTGTCCCAAGGAGTGTTGTATACAATTATGAAGGTAATACATTCATTAATAATAAAGTTATAGCCAAATATTGAGAAAAAACAAATCCTGAAATTACAATAACATGACCTTGAAGGTCAATATCATTTATGAGTCCTGGTAAAGTTCAGTCTGGTCTACTTGAAGGTCTTGTCCATTTTGAAACAAAACAAGAGCTGTCACAGGAGACAGCCAAGCCCGACTAATAAAATACTGGATGCAGTAAGGAGGACAAAACTATGAAAGAAAAATAAATTATGTATAATTATGTTTTCAGTTATAGTAAAAAAATAACATTTGTTAACATAAATTCCAAGATCAAGGGAATAATTCTAGAAATAGTCACACTAGAGTTATGAACCTTGTCACACAACATGTGTGTTTTGATAAGAAATATATATTTGAAGTTTGAAGTAGATACCTTAAAAGGTAAAGAAGTTATAATATTTCTTACAGAAAATCCTAAGTTCAAAGAGAGATAAATCTGTGAAAATTGCTTCAAGAGTTATGAACATTGTCACACAAAATGTAATTGATGATAAGGAATAAGTATTTGAAGTTTGAGGTAGATACCTTTTAAACTAAAAAAGTTACAGTAAAAAATAACATTTTTCTAGTAAAAAAAATCTAAGTTTATGGGGAGATAATTCTTGCAATATTGGTGCTAGAGTTATGAACCTTAAGGAAAATTCTAAGTTCAAAGGGAGATAAATCTGAAAATATTGGTGCTAGAGTTATGAACCTTGTCACATAAGATGTGGATGATGATAAGGTACATATATTTGAAGTATGAGGGTGATCCCTTAAGAAATAAAGAAGTAACAGTAAAAAATAATATTTTTTAAGGAAAATTCTAAGTTCAAGGGGAGATAAATCTAAAAATATTGGTGCTAGAGTTATGAACCTTGTCACATAAGATGGGGATGATGATAAGGTACATATATTTGAAGAAAGAGGGTGATCCCTTATGAAATAAAGAAGTAACAATAAAAAATTGTATTTTTTAAGGAAAATTCTAAGTTCAAGGGGAGATAAATCTGAAAATATTGGTGCTAGAGTTATGAACCTTGTTACATAAGATGTGGTTGATGATAAGGAACATATATTTGAAGTTTAAAGTTGATACTCTAAGAAATGACAAAGTTATAGTGAAAAATATTTTACTGCACCAAAACTTTAATCTGAAATCTGGACGCGGACGCCGGGGCGAGTAGGACAGCTCTCCATATACTTCGTATAGTCGAGCTAAAAACAATGGCATTAAAGTTTCTGAACGGCAACGGTAATCTTAGTGTATCTGAGGTAATAAATGGCAGATTAAAATTACACAAAAGATGAAAAATAAATTAACAAGCTTACAGGTAAGTTAGAGATTGTTTTTCCAAAAGCTTTTCTTTGTTTAACATAGCTTCTCGTTTCTTCAAACATCCATTCCATTGAAGCTTGTGCCATGTCAGCAATGATAAGCCTTTCTTGAGGAAGTTCCTGCATGAGGTAGTAGAAACCTTTGTTTGCCTCACCTAATATAGCACTTGATGGCAGCCGAACATCCTCAAAAAACAACTCTGCTGTGTCCTTCAATAGATTATGATAGATAACAATGTGATTAATTTTATTTTTTGGTCAACAGCTCAACTGACAATACCAATCATGTCATTAGCCCAAATGAGATAGCCAACTTGGTCAGTTAAACTTCGATTTGTTTAATTTCTCGACGTGTTGAAGTAAAATGAAAATCCTGATTTTTCCCCTCTATATTCTTTATAGAACTCTATATACAAGCGGAAATTTTGTGTGTCAAATTTTTCGAGGTGTCAAAGTCTTTTGTGGTCCATATAAAATGAAACAAGTACAATTTACCACAAATATGTACATCTATTCTATCTAATACTTCATTAGTTTTCAAGATAAAAAAAATACAATAAACAATTTAAAGTTTTCATAAAAATGTTCAAATCTGATGTTAAAAACTTTTTGCTGAGCAGTGGGCTTTTGTTCTAAGTGCCAAAGTTAGCAGAGAGCTACTGTTTTAGTAGGCTATTGTCCCAGTGAACCATTGTCTGTTCCCCATCCTTCAGATACAAGAACCGGTTGAACCGGGTAATGCTCCCCAAAAAGGTTTTGGACACAGAAAAGAATACCGCTTATAGTGTCAGTTATGTCCTGTACAAAGTTCAGTGTAAAAATGAAAAAGGGCAATAACTCCAAAATTAGGCAAAGCAGAGTTATAGTTCTTTTGCACTGCACATCTACCTAATAAGATCTATCTGTTTACAAAGTGTCTTGTTCATATCTATTATACTTGCAGAACTATGTCCTGGACTATGTTCAAAGTGTAAGAATGAACAGAGTTACTGTTCTTTTGCACTGCACTCTATTTAATGAGCTCTATCTACCTACATGTTTCTTGTTGATACCTCTTATGGTTTCAGAGCTATGTCCCAGACAAAGTTCAAAGTGAAAAAATGAACAAAGGGCAATGACTACAAAATTAGACAAGGTGAGATCTATATACAATGTACTTACAAAGTTCCGTGTTGATATCTTTTATAGTTTCAGAGTCAGGTCCTGGACAAAGTTCAAAGTGAAAAAATGAACAAAGGGCAATCACTCCTACATAAGCAGGGCAAAGTCATGGTTTCTTTGCACTGCAGTACTACTTAATAAGATCTATCTACCTACAAAGTTTCATATTAAAATCTCTTATAATTTTAGAGTTATGTCATGGACAAGGTACAAAGTTTAAAAATGTACAAAGGGCAATAACTCCAGAATTAGGCAAGACAAAGTTATGGTTCTTTTGCATTGCACCTCTACCCAATGACATCTATCTACTTACAAAGTTTCATGTTGATACCTCTTGTTGTTTCAGAGTTATGTCCCTGACAAGAATAGCGGACGGACGGACGGATGTTCGAATTAAATGGACTAAGGGGCCATTTCTTTTCTTATTTTCTTTTGTTTAATACAGGGCCATGGCCACTTATTCTATTGTTACGAAATGAACTCTATTGTTCTCTTTTGTTCTGTTTACAGTTACATGGCCCCCTACTTCTCTTAGATAGCACGGACAAAGCGTCTTTCAGGGAACATAAAAATGTCTAACTTCATACAGTGACAACCATACAATCATAATAATGATCTTTTGTATGACAAAAACAATAAATGCATGCAAGTACAAACCTGAGCTTTCATCCCTATTTTATGGAGCTTTTTCCCTTTGATAAACCCTTTCATTCCTTGTTCCACCAAGAAGAGAGTGATGCCATGAGCTGCAGATTTTGCCTGAGAATTTGTTATTGCCACAACCAGTACTAGATCTGCCATATATCCATTTGTTATAAACACCTTACTTCCATTAAGGATCCAGTCATCACCATCTTGTTTAGCATTGGTTCTGATACCCTGAAGATCACTGTTAAAGGAAGTAAAATACTGTAACAGTTTATTAAATTGAACCGGGTGATGCTCCCTGAATAGGTTTTGGACACAGAAAAGTATACCTCTTGAAGTGTCAGTTATGTTCCAGACAAAGTTCAAAGTGTAAAAATGAACAAAGGGCAATAACTCTAAAATTAGGCAAGACAGAGTAATGGTTCTTTTGCACTGCACATCTACCCAATGAGATCTATCTACCTATAAAATGTCTTGTTCATATCTATTATACTATTAGTTACAAAGATTGTTGACAGGTTATATGGCCCTATATAAATGGCTGTTCGTAAATATAACCCGAGCCACTAGTCAAGAGCAATAACTCAAAAAAATACTAAAAATATCCACATGAAAATACACAGGTGCACAAATACACATGCTGAGCAACATTCTTGTAAGGTTTAATTCATGACTCTAGGTCAAATACTTTTTTAGTTACGTGTGACACAAGTTGAAAATTGGAAATTTTTACTAAGTCAAGGGCAATAACTCTAAAAATACTAAATATATCCACACGAAAATACCCAGGTGCACAACTACACATTCTGAGCAACATTCCAGTAACGCTTCATGTCTCTAGGTCAAATATTTTTTGAGTTACGTGCGACACAAGTTGAAAATTGGAAATTTTTACTAATTCAAGGGCAATTACTCTAAAAATACTAAATATATCCACACAAAAATACCCAGTTGCATAACTACACATGCTGATCAACATTCCAAAAAGGTTTCATGACTCTGGGTCAAATATTTTTTGAGTAACGTGAGACACAAGTTGAAAATTAGAAATTTTTACTAATTCAAGGGCAATAACTCTAAAAATACTAAATATATCCACATGAAAATACCCAGGTGCAAAACTTCACATACTAATCAACAGTCCTGTAAGGTTTCATGACTCTAGGTCAATTACTTTTTGAGCTACGTGCGACACAATAAGGGAACATATGGACGGACGGATGGACCGACAAGGATAAATCTAAATACATTTGTACCCCCCTATAGTGGGGGCACAAAAAATGAACAATGGGCAATAACTTCAAAATTAGGCAAGACAGAGTTACAGTTCTTGTGCAATGCACATTTACTCAATGAGATTTATCTACCCACAAAGCTCTTGTTGTTTCAGAATTATGTCTCGGACAAGAATAGCAGACAGACGGACATCTGACTGAAAAGGGATAAAGGGCCATTTCTATTGTTATTTTCTTTTGTTTAATAGAGGGCCCTGGCCCCTTATTCTATTGTTATGGAATATATTCTATTGTTCTCTTTTGTTCTGTTTGCAGTTAGATGGCCCCCTATTCCTATTCGGTTGTACGGACGGATGGACAGACAAAGCGGCGACTATATGCTGACCCTTCGGGGAGCATAATTACATTAAAGCTATATACAGTCGAGACTGCCTTAGCGACCCCCTGATTTAAACGACTCCCTGTCTTATCCGACCTTGTTTCAGTACTCCCAACGTATTTTCCTATATAAATGGTCTGAATTAAACGACTCCCTGTCATATGTGACAAGCGACCCTAATTGTCAGGTCCCAATGCAATGTTTGGTCTGATTTAAACGACTTTCACACCTTTTAATTGTCCGTTAAATCAGATAAATAATACCTATTATAACACCCAGAGGGCCAAAATAATTAAGTCCAATTATAATCCAGTAGCAAACAAAGTCTACACACCTCTATCTCAATTACACAGTTGACATGTATAAATGCAGGTATCAAGTGACGTAGCGTCTGTTTATGGGAAGCATGACGCAATCGATGTGTGTGTAATGTACATTATGGCCTGAGTAAACTGGTTAAGACTTGTGTTAGATTTTTTTTTAATTATAGAGTGCCCACGGAAGATTTTTTAGGCAGCATATTTTTTTTATTTACCTTTCTATGACTGCATAATTAATACGGAAAAAATATTGATACTAAACCAGAAAAAGCTTTGGATATGGATATGTTGAAAGATCCTGTAACACAATTTTTCATGGTTTTATTTCATAAATATGATGCTCAAATTAAGATTTGTCAATATTGTAAGTTCAAATAAGCATTATTTATAAAGATATCACCCAATTTAACATTTAATATAAATAAAGGCCATTAAAGGGAGGTAATTAGAACTTTATTTTCTATAAATTCTAAGTTAAATTTTCCAATAAGTAATCAAAGCATGTAATTTATTGATTAAATATAATGTGCACAAATATTTTCAGTACACATTTTACATATTCTTTGATGTTTGAAAGTTGTTTTATTTGCATAATTATATCCATATATATTTTTTTTGCAAGTGTGGCAAAACATAAAGGATCTTTAAGTCACAATGGTATATAGACAGCTAGATGATACTTAAATTTAATTTTCTTTGAGACTGTATTTAGAGACTCCCTGTCATATGTGACCTTTTTCTGAAGATCCCTTGGAAAGTCACATATGACAGTCTCGACTGTATAAGATATAATAAAACTACATATATGTTTTACTAAAACTACACAATTATAACAAGACCTGTCTGCAACATTACTCTGCAAACATGCTTATCAGACTTACATGCCCTTGATAAGTTTGAAGTTAATACCTTCGACTGTTTTTGAGAAACAGGCAAATAGTCTAAGTAAAATAAGGGAAATAATAAAACAAAAATGGCTTTTGGGATTATGCCCCTCCCACCCCTCAAAATGCAGAAATACAAATTTGATAGTGAACAAGAACTCTAAGTTTAAAGACAATATCATTGATACTTTTTGAAAATGTACCTTATCGAAAAAGTTAACCATGAAATTCAAAGTCAAAAGGGGGTACCGGTATATGAGAAAATAAATTTAAAAATTACCTGCCCTTAAGAATTGCATTTAAATTTAAAAACTGAATAATGAAAAAGTATATAGATTAACTTGGACACTCTTTGATAAATTGACCTAAGAAAACAAATATAAAGTGGAATGGGGCATAAGTTTGCAAAAATGAAATGTAGAATTATCAGCCCTTCTTTTTGTGTTGAATATTTGAGTCAAGTTGGAAGAAAATCCTCCAGGGGGTATAAGATTTATAGAGCAGACACTAAATTGTCTGATATTTAACCTTTGACCTTCTAGGGTGACCTTGACATTGAGTTGACACAGTGATGGCATGGGCTTTGCACATTGCCTTGTTGAGGAGAACATTTGAGCAAAGTTTGAAGAAAATCCTTCAAGAGGTATAGGATTTATAGAGTGAACAGGATGGAAACTGACAGACCGATCAAATGACTAACAACACAACAAAGTGATTCAAGTATAACCCCTCCACATTATGCAGTGAGGGTATAAATATATTATAAACATAGATTGGGGAGGGAGGCTTTCAACCTCAAAATTCATTGGAGGCCGTAGGTAAGGTTTAAAATCTAGGGATAGATGAGGGATTTTATCCCCCCCCCCCCCAATAGTTGATATGGCATGTATGCATACATGAAAATATACCTTATGAATAATCCTGTTTTGCACATTAAGTAAGAAATTCATTCAAATCCACTAATCTTTAAACAAAATTACTTGCCTTACCTTGTACTAATGAATACTATGAATTGGGAAAATATTTAAATAAGCCTCAGTTTGCTGCCAGTCTAATCCTTTTTTGTTTGTATATTAATTTCAAAAGTATACAACTTGGTTAACAACAGTTTTATATACATGTACTGATATATTCACCATGAGTGACTAGAATACAAGCTTAATGTTTTATTCATGCAAGCTATGGACTCTTCTGATTTCAACATGTTTGATTATTTTTAACGAATGTAAGATTACCTTCCTGCGCCTGGTTCTGTCATGGCAATGGCTCCTATACATTTGCCAGCTGTCATGGCTGGTATAAATTTCTCTATTTGCTCTCTCGTTCCATAATGGCTAATGTAAGGCATCACAATATCAGAATGAAGAGCAAAGCCAGGACCGGAACAGTTAGCATACATTCTGAAAATTAAACATTTCCCATTTATTGTTTTATGAAGCATCACACTATTACTTCATCTTTAACACTGTTATAATTTATCATTCCTTTCACATTTCTGATGGATATTATACAATGCTGACAGTATCAACATAGCAAAATGCAATGTGATCATTTTAACATTTACTTTTTATGTTAGAGAACAAAACTATCTCAGCCCTATGATTCATATTCCTAGAAAATATATATTCAGCTTTAGTCTCAAATAAAAAGTAAACAATATTACTGTTCCTCCCAAGTGATAGCTGTTGATAGGACATCACCACCAATGCCACCTAACTCGGCTGGTGTGTTCACACCTAGCAAACCATGTTCACCTGCCTTCTCCCATACCTTCAAACATTACAGTTACACAAATTAAACATACCGGTACATTAAATACAACATTCATAATGGTTACTATTAACTATTTCTTCATAACATTCACACCATTTTTGAGACTCATATCACTTAAAACTGCTGTATATTTTACATTGTATAACATATAGCCTTTTTACAGGGAATAATAGCCCATTTAGACAAGAGCCCACTGAGACAATAGCCCACCCAGAAAATAGCCTATTAGGTCATTAGTCTTCAGGGACAATAGCCCACTGAGACAATAGCCCACCAAAGCAATAGCCTTTTAGGACATTACATGTAGTCTTCAGGGACAATAGCCCACTGAGACAATAGCCAACCAAAGCAATAGCCTATTAGGACATTACATGTAGTCTTCAGGGACAATAGCCCACTGAGACAATAGCCCACCAAAACAATAGCCTATTAGGACATTACATGTAGTCTTCAGGGACAATAGCCCACTGAGACAATAGCCCACTAAAGCAATAGCCTATTAGGACATTAGTCTTCAGGGACAATAGCCCACTGAGACATGAATCCACTAAAGCAATAGCCTATTAGGACATTAGACATCAGGGACATTAGCCCACTGAGACAATAGCCCACTAAAGCAATAGCCTATTAGGACATAAGTCTTCAGGGACAATAGCCTACTGGGATAATAACCCACTAAAGCAATAGCATATTAGGACATTAGTCTTCAGGGACAATAGCCCACTAAAGCAATACCTATTAGGACATTAGTCTTCAGGGACAAGGCAATAGCCCACCAAAACAATAGCCTATTAGGACATTAGTCTTCAGGGACAACAGCCCACTGAGACATGAATCCACTAAAGCAATAGCCTATTAGGACATTAGACGTCAGGGACAATAGCCCACTGAGACAATAGCCCACCAAAGCAATAGCCTATTAGGACATTAGTCTTCAGGGACAATAGCCCACTGGGAAAATAACCCACTAAAGCAATAGCATATTAGGACATTAATTTAGTCTTCAGGGACAATAGCCCACTAAAGCAATAGCCTATTAGGATATTAGTCTTTAGGGACAATAGCCCACTGAGACAATAGCCCACTAAAGCAATAGCCTATTAGGACATTAGTCTTCAGGGACAATAGCCTACTGAGACATGAATTCACTAAAGCAATAGCCTATTAGGGGACAATAGCCCACTAAGACAATAGCCCACTAAAGCAATAGCCAATTAGGAAAATAGCTCACTTGGACAATAGCCCTTGAGACAAATATTCTTTAATCTTGTTAGAAAGTTCCATAAAAGTATGTTGAATCTACCAATTAGATTTGCAATGACTTAATTTTTAACATTAATGTTAGCTTACCTCACGGCTCACTTGACCATCTTTTTCCCATCTGTCAACAGAGAATATCTTATGTAGAGATTGTTAAATTATATATAATAAATGAACATAAAATTTGGTAATTATAAAGGACATAAAGTTTTTCAAGCAATGTTCACAAACAAAATGCTTTAAAAAAATGCTTCATTTATTTACACAAATCGCACATAGCCCATTGGAAAGGTTTACATATTGACCAAACATCTTTCCGACAAAAACAAATTATAGTTATCATTAAATGTGATGTCCTCACTATAGATTAGGCTAAGGACTCAAAATATATTAGAATTAAATACAACTAGAACTATCAATAAATGAGATTAATACCACCGCAAGACTGCTTCGAAAATGAGGAAGTTACTAGTGTTAAAGAATTGAGATAGAGTTATGGTTGTGGGCAATTAAAGATAGTTATGGTTTTTGTATGTTGCATTTCCTAACAATATGGTTGACCATTGATGGAGTTTTATTGAATTACTCTGTAATAAATCCAGAAAGAGTTACGCTTCTTGAGCACTGCACTTCCTCTTATTGCGCTTGACCATTGTATGAAGTTGCATTGAATTTTAAACATTAGTTTTAAGTGATGAACCGAACAAGGAAAAGGAACAAAGGGCAATAACACTACAAATACTGAAGATGGAGTTATGGTTATTGTACACTGCACTTCCTCTCATTTTGCTTGACCATTGTATGAAGTTGTATTGAATTCCAACAACTAGTTTTCAAGTTATGCACTGGACAAAAAAGTAACAAAGGGCAATAACTGTAATGAGTCATGCTTCTTCTGCACTGCACTTCATCTCACAGCCCTTCACCATTGTATGAAGTTTCATTGAATTCCAAACATTAATTTTTAAGTACTGGACATTAAAAAGTAACAAAGGGCAAAAACTCTTAAATGAGTCAAGAAAGAGTTATGGTTTCTGTGCACTGCGCTTCCTCTCAATATACTTGACCATTGTATGAAATTGTATTGAATTCAAAATAGTACTTTTCAAGTTATGCTCTGGACAAGAAAAAAGCAATGGAAAAGTAACAAAAGGGCAGTAACTCAATAATTACTCTAGACAGAGTTATGGTTCTTGTGCTTAATGTGCTTGATGATCGTTTGAAGTTATATTGAATTCCAACTAGTAGTTTTGCTCCGGACAAGGAAATGTAACAAAGGGCAATAACTCTGTAATTAGTCAAGATGGAGTTATGGTTCTTGTGCAATGCATTTCCTCTCAATGTGCTTGATCATTGTATAAAGTTGTATTGAATTCCAACCATTAGTCTTCCAGTTATGCTCCGGACAAAAATAAGCAATGGAAAAGTAACAAAGGGCAATAACTCTGTAATTACTTTAGATTAAGTTATGGTTCTTGTGTTCTGCACTTCCTCTTATTGTGCTTGACCATTGTATGAAGTTGTTTTGAATTCCAAACAGTAGTTTTCAAGTTATGCCCCGGACAAGGAAAATAACAAAGGGCAATAACTCTATAATGAGTCATGATGGAGTTATGGTTCTTATGCACTGCACTTTCTCTCAATGTGTTTGACCATTGTATGAAGTTATATTGAATTCCAACCATTAGTCTTCAAGTTATGGTCCGGACAAAAGAAAACAATGGAAAAGTAACAAAGGGCAAGAACTCTGAAATTACTTTAGATAGAGTTATGATTCTTGTACACTGCACTTCCCCTTATTGTGCTTAACCATTGTATGAAGTTGTATTGAATTCCAACAATTAGTATTCAAGTTATGCTCCGGACAAGGAAAATGCAACGGACGTCTGGACCGACCGACCGACCACCGGGTGACTCCTATATACCCCCCCCAAACTTCGTTTTTGGGGGTATGAAAAAATAGGTAAATGCATAATAAAACAAAATCATTATTAAAAAGAAGCCTTAAAGTGTATAAAGCTAAATATCTGCTGCAAAAATTATTGTTTATTGTTTGAATTTCAAAAAAAAAAATTAATACCAAAATGCTTGCATAAAAGAAATATGGTAGGTAAATTGCCTACAAAGCGAATGACACATGCACAAAGTTATTGCTAAATGGATAAAACCCTTCTTAAGATAGCAGAATACTGGTTTTGTTTCATACAATATCCATGTGTGTTAAATAACTGAGACATTCTTTGTTACAACTCCTTCTGTTATAAGATAGAGCTTTTATACCCTTTAATATTGAGATTGAATGGGGATGCAAACAAAATTATTTCCACTGTGTAAACACAGCCTTTTAACTGCCTGACTACAACACTCACCATACATAATCAATGGCAAAATAAAGTTCAGTTTCAGGACCCCCCCACACACACACACCTACCCCTACCCTACCATTTACCTGCCAACCATAGACTTTTTTGCCCTTTTGATTTTTCAAAATTTTTTTGGTTCAATATCTATGATAACCTTCTATAAAAGCATGTTATTGTAGAAAATAAGAAATTCTTATTCCTTTATTTTTTTTTGGCAGAATACTAGAAACAAAACTATTTATTTTAGCCAGGTTATTGCCTAACTTTTAACACCTATAAATTCACATCATTGTCTAACACATATTCAGATCATTGCCTAACTGCTACATTTAAAAGTTTAATTCAATGACTACATATTTAGATCACTGCATACTACTAAAACTTACTGTGCATGATGTGGCGCAACTTCTTCCTCAAAGAATCGTCTTACACTCTGTCTAAAGATATCATGTTCTTCAGAAAAAATCTTTCTTGTGCCAATATCTGTTAACTTAGAGCTTTGCTGAACTTCTACTCTATCAGAATAGTTTCTATAAATGAGAGTAGAAAGAAAATAAACAAATCTATAACTCTATCAACTGTTACCTCATTGAAGATCACACACAACACCATAAACTATCTCAATACATCTTAATATTATATGCATAATAAGAATTTCATAAGAATATAATGTAGATGATAACTTTCAGTACATGTATGTTCTATCAATTCATGGGAAACAACGTGATTAATACAAAAATTATACTAAATGGTTAAAGCTCTTCATTATATCAAGCTAGAATTATTTCAATAAAACTACAAGAAATAAAAAACTTGAAGATAGAAACTATAGTGCACTGTTCTTATTTAATTTTCAGCTTTTAAAGAATTGCCAAATAGTACTTGATATTAGTTCACATATCTGCAATTAATTATTGAATATTAAATTTGTGTAAGTTCTAACTGAATTCATTGAAATTTTTGAATAAAATAATATTACTGTATGCTCACTGAATTCAGTATTAAACTGACACTCATTCAATATCCTCTATCTATATCTTGAGGGGCAGGAGTGGTGACATGTGTCAGTTTTCGACACTAAAAGCTCATTTTTGTGCCTTAACGGGCGGATGGACCCCAATTAAGTATAAACTACATTTATCTTATTAATGAATAGCTACAGCCGCTTCTGTATCACACCCGTTCGTACGGTGGCACAAAGGTGACATGTGTGTGTTTTTATTTATCTAGTGGCCACTAGATACTATGTCTTGGCCACGAGTTACTAAGTTTGTGGCCACGAGATAGCTAACTCGTGGCCACACGAATACTATTGTTTGGCCACGAGTTACTAAATCATAGCCACGAGATAGCTAACTCGTGGCCACGACATAGTATCTCGTGGCCACGAGATACTATGTCGTGGCCACGAGTTACTAAGTCGTGGCCACGAGAATAGCTAAGTCGTGGCCACGAGATACTATGTCATGCACGAGTTACTAAGTCATGGTCACGATTACTAAGTCGTGGCCACGAGATAGCTAAGTCGTTGGCCACGAGATACTATGTCGTGGCCACAAGTTACTAAGTCGTGCCACGAGATAGCTATGTAGTGGCCACCAGATAATTAACCAATCAGAATACACATATTATATTATGATTTTTTTAAACTAAACAACTTACTTTTACATGCAACTGCAGTCTGCGCGAAAGTCTGTCAATCCTCGGACCTCGCCAAACTAAAAATCAGGAGGGGCCGAGAAAATTTTGATACAGTCAGTCCTCATGTCCGATTAAAATCACCAGTTTGAAACAATTTTTTGGCCTAAAATATGTAAACTGTTATATTTATTAAGTTTCGATTTTTTTTTCCATTATCTTAAATAGTCTATTATTCTATTTGGAATTTTTTGATTATATTCTGGCAACACCCCCACCACAAAATACTCTCATCAAATCACCTGCAAAAGAAATCATCAAGAAATAAATGCTAGGATCCCAGTTTTTCCTTTGGCTGAAAAAAATTTTTGACTTTTCGCAAAATTATGCAACTAAAACTACTGAAGATAATACTTGTGAAATTGTCACTTTGTTATAATTTTTGAAAGAATTGCCATAGACATTAATTTTCACATAGCTCTTATTTTGAAATTAATTTGTGAGACTGAACTGTTCATGTTTTGACATAAATAATATACTGTTCTCCTTGATTCATAACTGACTAAAAATCGAAGGGAATAAGTACATGTGTCAGTTTTACTAAGGGACATTTTTTGCCATGGACGGATACGCCATAAGTATACTCTTCTTGTTAATGAATATAATTTGTACACACGTACTGGCCATTTGTTTTATTATAGGGCCAGAAATACTATGCTTGCCTGATTCAGTGTGAAACATAGCTAAGTCTGCTAGGTCATGTGTGGTCGAAAATCAGGTCACAGTGACTAATCGTCAAAATCTAGTTCGTCCAAAAGAAAAGCAAAGTGGCACGAGAAAACTAGTGGCTATTCTGAATTTGCACGAGTAGCGTAGGGGCCCCGATAAATTTCAAACAGAATACCGATATTTTTGTTTTTCTTACAACTTTTTTATCAACTAAAATAACAAGATATTTACTTGTTGTTTTTATCAATTAGAAACCCCGGCCCCAAAAATGCTATACCTTTGTGGGAACATTTCTGATATTGGGTCAGTTTGTCGCTCGCCTTTCGCTTGTTCCATACGTAAAAGCAAAGAATAAGCCATTATTTGAAGGGCATTGCCCTGGAAATGATAGCCTAATAAATACCCCTTCTCTGATGTAATAGAAGGTGCATTGTATATGAAAGATTTAACCCAAAAAACACATATTTCAGTCAGGAAAAGGTCCTACCAAAAAATTATTTACACAAAATTGTATAAATGGCACTTTTACAGGCTGGTAAAATAGGGGAATCCTTGTACTATAGCACATGTCTAGTTAATTTGGGAAATTCATATAAATGGTGTAATCTGATTGGTTATAGTAAATCGTGGCCACGACATAGTATCATGTGGCCACGAGTTAGCTATCTCGTGGCCACGACTTAGTAACTGGCGGCCACGACTTAGTAACTCGTGGCCATGACATAGTATCTCGTGGCCACGACTTAGTAACTCGTGGCCACGACATAGTATCTCGTGACCACAAGTTAGCTATCTCGTGGCCACAACTTAGTAACTTGTGACCACGACTTAAAAACTCGTTGCCACGACTTAGTAACTCGTGGCCATGACTTAGTAACTCGTGGCCACGACATAGTATCTCGTGACCACAAGTTAGCTATCTCGTGGCCACGAGTTAGCTATCTCGTGGCCACGACTTAGTAACTCGTGGCCACGACATAGTATCTCGTGGCCACGAGAAATATAAAAACACACACATGTCACCTTTATGCCACCGTACTTTCGAGTATTTTTGCAGGTGTATAATACATCTAGATCTATACTGTTAGACAATCTTTTTCTATCCGAAAACAGCGAAATTGAAACGACACCTGACTTGTCCTGTGACATGAAGCCTTATAAAAGGTAAATGCAAAGTAATCTTTTCATATTTACCTTAAAGATGAAGTAGGAACAATCTTTGACAAGCTGTTCAATTTCTTTAAACGTAAAAGATGCCTGGACAACATTATTTTGCCGGTGTTTGGACTTTGTATACACAACAGAGTAACGTCCCTTGAATTTACTCGATATACAATTCGCCGGTCCGGTCTCTACCGGGCTCTTTCAACCGGCAAATTACGGACAGGGCGGACCGTACATGTACCAGGGCTTGGACGGGGCGGACCACATTTTGTAACAGGGCGGACCGAGACGAGGTGGACCGTCATTTAATGTAATAAAAATATTAAATATTGCCTCTTCTTTTTTTCTTTTAATATCATTTTAAACATATACATAATTTAATGCAGTTATTTGATCTAGAATAAATTTGTTTCATGAAATTATAAAACAAAAACAGTATCGAGTTGGACATTATGCAGGTGATAATTGGGAAATTACATGTCATTGTTTGTTAAATAATATAAGAAGGTAAAACTTTATTTAACAATACGATACAGAAAAGGCTTGTTATTCACGTCTGACATTTGAAAAGTACACAATACAAAACAATAGCGTAAAATGATGAGGAGTAACATTACAAAAATGAACACAAAATTTACATCGTGCACAGAAAAGATGACTTACTTATTTTATAGATATACTAAAACATAATTACGAAGTCAGACAAACATGTATATATATACGTGTACAAAACTTAAAAACCTCGTGTCGTATACCAATTGAACTACATTTTAACATATATTTATATATACACATAATATTATGCACAATTATACACGGCCATTAAGGCTTGCGCAACTATCAAGAGATTTTTGGTGGAAAGTGTCCTTCTAAAATGTCATCAATTTTGACTGCATGCTCCTGGTTGACTTCTCCTCAATTTCGATTATTTTGACTTTGTCTTATTTAAGATGCTGTCTGTTTAGCGATTTGATGATATACATGTATACATTTCTTGGTCTTCCTATAGTAACGACTTAACTCATATGAATAATCATTATTCCTCTATACAGCTTAAATGTTGTGAATGGTATATATAAAAAAAGGCAATTAGGGTATTTCTGTCAAGTTTTTTTAATATCATCGCAAAGGGAAAATATATTTTACAGATGAAATTTGTTTTAATCCATTCCCACTATCTTACGCTACATATTTATTCTTATAATTGCATGATAAAATGTTAATAATAATCTGTTTAATATGAAAATACTTAAATATATGACATGTTTACGATGTAAATGATATCAAAAGATAAAAGATAAATGAAATAGCAATATTAAGCACGGTCCCCCTCGTTTCGAGTCACGAATAGCCTGTCTCAAAATATGGTCCGCCCCGTCCAAACATACTTGTCTCACGGTCCGCCCTGTCCTACGATCCCTAGACACCGGTGAATGTTTGAAGCGGATGCTATCAAATTATTTTTTGTTTGTATTTTAAAAGTAAGAATATAGTTTCGAAGCATAGTCTTCCCATACCAAAATACAAAAGTCAAATTGAAAATGTCTAAAGAAGAGCAGCTCGATGAATCAAGATAGATTATGGTCAGATGTTTAGCGTGACGGACATGCTTCACGAAAACTGGAACTCAGACGCTAGGTTATCCCTTTTCTACAAGATTAATTATAGTCTGGTTGCTATCCCCATAGAAGAATATGTGGCACTCTCTCCCGAACATCACGCCATGGTCATCCCCTGTGTTCATCAGTATAATAAAATTATCGGAAGCGACGTCATAACAGAACACGCGTTAAACGCGCGAAAAACGTTATGGCGTTTAGCGGCAAAACTATGATAACATGTAGAAACAAATTTTTGTTTTTGTTTTTGTTTTAAATAAAAATGCTGGCATTTCTGATGCATATAATTTATGATGGGCCTTTTAGCCTATTTTTATGTACTTTATCTTATTATCTTGTAATATTGAATTAAGAACATGTGAGATGCTTGTCACAAGAAGAAACTGAATGTGACACATTTTGTGATATCATAAAAGTAGAAATCTAGCAAAATATAAACAAAGTTAATATTTTAACTTCAATACAAAATAGAATCTACTAAATCATTATTACTGCACTGATTACTAGTACACAAAGCAAGCGAAAGATGGCACAGCTTTATGGTCAATAAGTAATGTGCAGGAAACTGTCACACAAAAAAATGTTTTTGAAAAATAAATATATCAACTTATCCAGGCTTAATGGGCCATTAAATTCTTCTTGTTCTTTTAATGTATTTTCGTCCATTCTATCCTTTTTTAGAAAAATCAATCGTTAAAAAATGTATCATTTACAGTAAAACTTAATCACAATTTAATTTTGAAGGTTTCTTGAATAATTTCAATATTTTAATCTCACTAATTATTTAATTTGTATATTTTTTCATTTTCTAAATGATTTGTTGCAACCAGGGTTGCAACTCGTAACACAATAATATCCCGTGCCTTACCGTAATATTATCATATTAGCACAACGTGCTTATTGGACTATTGTGATCCCCTCTGCTCGACATTCGTCGGCGTGCGTCGTTCGTCGTCAACAAAAACTTTATACAACATCTCCTTTTAAACCAATGAGGCAATTACTGGATATTCACCAAATAATTTAAGGCAATATAAAGTAGTAAATGTCTTTGTCATAAGATACATGTATTTGTTTGTTATAAAATGCAATATATTTTATGTGCTTTGTACATTTGTAGTCTCTTGTAATTCTGTATAGAATGGCTATATATACGTGTTCTTATGATATATTTTGTGTTCTATTATATTGTGCCATGTATATAGATGAGCCCAAGTCATCTAAAATCACAGCGCCGACATGAAAGCAAATCATATGGATACAAGCGAACACTTAAACGCAAGCAATGATAGTTCGACAAATAACGAATGAAAAACAGACATACAATAATTAAATGAGCCGCGTCACGACAAAACCAACATAATGGGTTTGCGACCAGCATGGATCCAGACCAGCCTGATCAGGATCCATGTTGTTCGCTATCAGTTTCTCTACTTGTAATAGGGTTTGTAAGCGAACAGCATGGATCCTGATCAGACTGCGCGGATGCGCAAGCTGGTCTGGATCCATGCTGGTCGCAAACCAATTATGTTGGTTTTGTCATGACACGGCTCAAATGTGAATTGCGGTACCTTATATTTGTAGTATAACGAAATGATAACGAAGAAGACTACATGTACATCATTTTTTCGCTTATAAATGAGCGTCTGTTCATGTTTTTTTTCACTTTACATTTACATGCGGCGATGGGATCGAATTTGCCAATTAAAACGATATTTTTTTTATTTAAATATGACCAACACAGATCTAATACAAATTTTATGGACAATATTTTTGTTGAAGAACTCCTGTGTCTCAAATATGGTCAAATAACAAACAGTTAACATGCTATCAAGAAAGGTAATTTATTTAGAATCATTTCAATCTTGAAATTGAGTTACTTCCCCTTAATCGTTATGGTACATCACTTGAGCTCTGGTCTTAACTACGGAATGCCGTTAGGGCCATCGCTTATGAATGTGTTGATCTAAAACGCGATAGTCGATAGTACGATGGTGAAAACGCGAAATCACGAAACTACGATGGTGAAAACGCGAAAGCACGATGATGAAAACGCGATAGTACGATGATGAAATCGCGACAGTACGATAGTACGATGGTGAAAACGCGATAAACTATCGTGTTTTCACCATCGTACTGTCGCGTTTTCACCATCGTAGTTTCGTGATTTCGCGTTTTCATCATCGTACTGTCGAGTATCGCGTTTCAGATCAAACCATTCATAGGCGATGGCCCTAACGGCATTCCGGAATGCCGTTAGGGCCATCGCCTATGAATGTGTTAATCTGAAACGCGATAGTCGATAGTACGATGGTGAAAACACGAAATCACGAAACTACGATGGTGAAAACGCGATAGTACGATGATGAAAACGCGATAGTACGATGATGAAATCACGACAGCACGATGGTGAAAACGCGATAGTACGATGATGAAAACACGACAGTACGATGATGAAAATGCGATAGTACGATGGTGAAAACGCGATAGTACGATGGTGAAAACGCGATAGTACGATGATGAAAACACGACAGTACGATGATGAAAACGCGAAATCACGAAACTACGATGGTGAAAACGCGACAGTACGATGGTGAAAACACGATAGTTTGTCGCGCTTTCATCATCGTAGTATCGTACTGTCGCGTTTTCATCATCGTACTTTCGCGTTTTCATCATCGTGCTTTCGCATTTTCACCATCGTAGTTTCGTGATTTCGCGTTTTCACCATCGTACTATCGACTATCGCGTTTCAGATCAACACATTCATAGGCAATGGCCCTAACGGCATTCCGTACTTAACGACATCATTCTGTTTAAGCGTTCACAAATAAAATAAATATAAAAGCTAGATACAGGCAACAAAGCAAAGCCATTGCATCGAAAAATCCATTGCCATTTCTTTACTGTAGTGTTATACATTATAAAATACCACAACTTTGACTGATATGTCATTTTACCATAAAGCTTTGATTCATAAATCTGTAGCATATGGCGGCTGATGTGGTACGCTTTTGTGCGTCTAGATGGCGCTAGCGACAACACGACAAAGCGCCAAACCTCGCGTTGTCAGACTTTCGTCTTGTCGTCCTGTCTCTAGCGCTACACGCAAAACGGCGCGGCGAGTTGTCGTACGGCGTGTTGTCGCGATGTCGCCCTGTCGCTTGGCTTATAAGCCAATCCTTCAATTTAAACCGAGCGACAATGTGACATCGCGACAACATGCCGCACGACAACACGCCGTTTGGCGTGCCGCGCTAGAGACAGGACGACAGCGCGCCGTTTGGCGCTTTGTCGTGTTGTCGCTAGCGCCATCGCGACGCACAAAAGCGTACCAAATCAGCCGCCATAGTAGCACGATGCTGCATTACAATATGTAAACTATCGGCCAAAAATATTTCAATGTGTGTTTATATACATGTAAGCGTGGGCCTACGTGTACGAATAACTATAATTATTGAAGGGTCACGTGGTTATGCTTGATGTCAAATATCTACACTAAGGGCATTGATGTTTCTGTTGAACCGACTTTCAAATAAACCATTTTTCCTCACGTTTACTTTTTCAGGGCCCATTAACCAAGCTGGATCCATTTACAACTTTCGTGGAGAGCTACCTAAGGATCATTCTTATGAAATTTGCGAATAATAACTTATAGCGAATATCATTTTTTCACTAAAGCTCACATCTGAATAAATAAATAAATAAATAAATAAATAAATAAATAAATAAATAAATAAATAAATAAATAAATGGATAAGTTATACAGAATAATGTGGCTCAAATGTACACAATATCACATAATTAAACAGAAACTATGATCCCTGGCCGAATGAGTGTGCTCTGTTACATTGTAAGTGTCCCAGAATTACTTAACCATTTGTATTAAAACATTCCAATCACAAGTTAAAGGCAATATATAGCACATTTCTAACATTTATGTCACAGGGTGAGAAAAATGTGCAGTCTGACGGGGACTCGAACCCGGGACCCTCGGAATACCGGACCGCTGCCCTACCGACTGAGCTATCCAGCCGCTTACACATCTTCTCCCCTATAAAGTGAACAGTTCTGAACCGTGACATTTAGCTTATAAAATGATGTTCATATATATTTATTATTTTTTTTTATAAAAAATCTAGAATTTTACATGGAAAGGTACGTCTGTCTCGCTGCACTTGTTTTACTCCATATAATGCCGCCATGTAACATTTGAGGAAGAAAACGCATTGTAAACTTGGTCTGTTGCATATAGTTCTCAAGTCCTCCTTTGTTTATGGTGGCACAGAGGTGACATTTGTGCGTTTTTTAATCTATCTCGTGCGCACGAGATACTATATCATGTCCACGAGTTACTGAGATAAATAAGTCGTGCGCACGAGATACTATGTCGTGGCCACGAGATAAATAAGTTGGGTGCACGAGATAATTAACCAAGCAGATAGTATACATGAAGATTATATATGCTATACTTCTTGAGTAATGTTGTGCAATATTTTGTAATGGTTATATAAGCTGTTGAAAATGGAATCGAACTTACACAACATATGAATGAAACATACTTTATTCATGATTATTTACTTTCTATTTTTCAAATTTAAAAAAATGAAATTATGTCCATCCAAGGGTGTATAGTGACTCCGAGTATGACGAATGTCAAAAACAGTTTATATTTTGTGCCATAATTCCATTCAGTTTTATTATTTTCTTGGCACTCACGTGCACGCCCGGCAAACTGTCGCTCCACTTCAAAATTGTGGTGTACGGTAAAACGAGCGAACGGCATTTCCGAGATAGAGCGGAAGGCCGATTTAAACGCCTAATTGTAAGTATTGTTTATGTTTTTGTCTCGTTATTTATTTAAGTTGTATTTTTTCGAAAAACGAAAATGTAGTTCCGTGTAGGATTGATTTAGGCTTCCAATGATCTAAGCTGTTACAAAAAGAAAATTATATTAAGCCCGGGAGAACTTTTCTCCCTGACGAAGCGAACGATGATTTGTAGAAAATTGAACTTCCCAACCATAGAAAAGCCATACCTTTCGGATTTCTTAAAAAAGTGTATTAGTAAATTATCAACCCGTAATAAGAACTTGTCCTTCGTGCAAAATAAATTACTCCTGAAGGATTTCTTAAATTTGGAAATCGATATTTTTCGAAAGTAGTGGAGCGAAAGGGCGAGAGATGGAGCAAAAGGTTCGATGTTGAGCGCAAGGCGATATTAATTTGACGTATTAGGAGGAGCGTAGTCAATGATTTTTATAAATAAAAGCTATAGACAATAAGATAGACATGGTCAAGTGTTAAGAACGAGATATATATACCTTTAAAGAGAACTAATAAAGTGTGATATCCTTTCAACGACTGTAGCGTAATAAATGTAATCGCGAAGGTGTCACCTATGGCTGCCGTGTAGATTCCATTATTTATGTTCGAAATTTGGATTATTTGGAGAGGCCCGACCATTTAATCATACACATTAATGCATGGCATAATACAGGATGCCACTTATTCGAGGTCAATCATGATTTTTGACACGGTTATTTACATTTAAAAACGTGTGTCCGTGCAAATGCGACAAAGTCGAATATTTTTAGTTCTACCGCGAACAAATGTTTCCGAGCAGGTACGTGTAACTCGATTGTTTACGCCAAAATGTTATGTTTTTCGAAAAGTTAGATATTCAAGGTGCAGAACAGAAACAAAATTATGCAATGCATGGAACACATTAAATTAAATGGTTTAGTTTATTATTTTCCTCTCAAAGTGAGGCAGAACTCAGTCGGTGTACAGACTAAAATTATCAATAATATAATAGACCTAGTTATAGTAGAAATTTCTATTTACACTTTCAGACGAAAATAATAAACTAAACAACAATGCTAAATAAGGGAGGAAGTATCTTGAAACATAACTGGAACACGTGTTATATCCTTATAACGACTGACACCTTGTCAACCATTTTCATAGCGATTCCCCACCTTACAAATTCATGAAAACGTGGCTTATTTGTGTTTTTGCTCAGAACAGGTACGTTAGAGCTATTAATTACAGAAAGTCATTGTGAACTGAACTCGGTAGTAGTGATCCATTTAATTTAATGTGTTCCATGCATTGCATAATTTTGTTTCTGTTCTGCACCTTGAATATCTAACTTTCGAAAAACATAACATTTTGGCATGAACAATCGAGTTACACGTACCTGCTAGGAAACATGTGTTCGCGGTAGAAATAAAAATATTCGATTTTGTCGCATTTGCACGGACACACGTTTTTAAATGTACATAACCGTGTCAAAAATCATGATTGACCTCGAATAAGTGGCATCCTGTATTATGCCATGCATACATGTGTATGATTCAATGGTCGGGCCTCGTCCAAAATTCGAACATAAATAAAGAAATCTACACAGAAGCCATAGGTGACACCTTCGCGATTACATTTATTACGCTATAGTCCGCTATAGTCGTTGAAAGGATATCACACTTTATTAGTTGTCTTCAAAAGGTATATAAATATATCAGTCTGAACACTCGATTACGTCTATTTTAACTTCTATAGCTTTTATATGTAAAAAAATCATAGCCTACGCTCCTCCTAATACGTCAAATTAATATCGCCTTGCGCTCAACATCGAACCTTTTGCTCCATCTCTTGCCCTTTCGCTCCACTACTTTCGAAAAATATCGATTTCCAAATTTAAGAAATCCTTCAGGAGTAATTTATTTTGCACGAAGGACAAGTTCTTATTACGGGTCGATAATTTACTAATACACTTTTTCAAGAAATCCGAAAGGTATGGCATTTCTATGGTTGGGAAGTTCAATATTCTACAAATCATCGTTCGCTTCGTCAGGGAGAAAAGTTCTCCCGGGCTTAATATAATTTTCTTTTTGTAACAGCTTAGATAATTGGAAGCCTAAGTCAATCCTACACGGAACCACATTTTCCGTTTTACGAAAAAATACAACTTAAATGAATAACGAGACAAAAACATAAACAATACCTACAATTAGGCGTTTAAATCGGCCTTCCGCTCTACCTCGGAAATGCCGTTCGCTCGTTTTACCGTACACCACAATTTTGAAGTGGAGCGACAGTTTGCCGGGCGTGACGTGGCACATGGAAAATTATGTAAATAGCAATCGAGATGTAACTGTAACGTTTAATTTATTAAAAGTGTGGGGCAGTTTTTTTTACATTTTATTATCCTGAACATTGACCAAGATCACCTTTTGGTCAATCAACAAATCATCCATTATAACTGTCAATCTCTTGAAATATATATTCAAGTCAGGAAAAAGCTGAGACCGATATACTGCACGAAATAATCGTGCACTCATGTTACGCTTTACTAAATAGCTTGACGGTGACACCGTTATCTTACCATTCCTAGAAACTGCCTCATTCTGAATCGATATTTTTTAAATTCCTGTTTTTCATTGGTTGAGGCACCTGGTTGTGCTCGTTTTAAGATTTGGAGGGTTTTGAAGTGCGTTGAAAAAGATTAATTTATTTCTTCCAGTTTTTTCATCAAATTGTTAATGGATTAAATATTTGTAATAAGGTATGTTTTTGATCTACTGTTGATAGCAATTCTTTTATAGTTTATTCGTAATTATTTAATTAACATTTGGCGACTAAAGCCTATTACAAAATGGCGGTAAAATGACTTTAAACAATCCAAATAAAAATCTAAATAATATCAGTCTTTATCTTTAATATCTTGACAATGTATTTATAAACTCTTTATTTGACAGTCCCAGCTTTTGTTGTTGTTGTTGTAGTGGACATTGCCGTGTAGAGGTAGGTTATTTTGACATGTAGAGTCAGTGTACCCGGTTCCGCACAGGACCCGAGCAGGGTTCGACACTAACTGTTTTTACAAGGGATCCCATAGGAATCCCTGAGATTTAATCCCTGATATTTTGATAATTTTTTACTAAAGCTAAAATATCAAGAAAAAAGTTTTGTTTGCATTACAAGTAGGGTACCTTTAAATGATTTCATTTTTAAAAGTAAAAAGTTGCTCCAAATCCATGACAGGATTTGTAATTCTCATTTTTTTACACTAAAATGTCCGATTCACTTTTCCTCCCTGTGTGTATTGACTTTTTTAAGTTTTGACATCTGTCAAATCAAAGGCACTCACCGCATACATATAGCAGTCATGTAGTTCAGCAAATTTTTTTTTCAGCAAAGAACTGTCAGATGAAATATACGTCATTTGGTGTATGTTTCACCTAAGGATTTTTCTTTTTTTTGTCGGTAAATTATGCGTGACCTTGAATGACCTTAGAACACTTCAGACTTTAGTTTACACACTATTTTTTAGCATTTAAGGCTGTAGAGTTTCAAAAAGGATTTTAAACTGAAAAGTATTGATTATTTTTATTATGTTTATTAGTTATACTTTTGCTGTACTGCAGTGAGAAAAAAAATACATCAGTAATCTTTTTTTTCCACTATTTTTTACGAAAATTTACAATGATCGCAAATGCCAAATTTTGGCACAAAAAAACCCAAAAAACAACAACCACTTGTTTACTTTGTAGCTACCGCTGGCAACGCCGATCAGCACATATTTGAAGTACACACCGCTTGTGTTATAATTATATGATAATTAAATTTCTTTTTTGAATTTTCACAACTTAATATTATGAAGTCAATGCATGATATAAAATTATTCAAGAATGTTGCTTTAGCCAAAATATTTTTCATTATATATTGCAAATGAGTTGATACTGGGATGTACTATACGTATCGTATGTTCCAGGTTGATAGCAGTCACTGCACAAAGGAAAACTAGCGTACATGATTCAATTTCAAGAGCGTAGATTTTACTGGCGGGATTTTTCTTTTCTTTCTTGAACCTTGCAGTTGTGCCAGTCTTTATTGACACTTTTTGAAATATTTGTGATTCAATGATATTAATTCAGACAATTTCAAAAGTTTACACAGCAATTTTTCAGGGATCCCAACGGAATCCCCAGCTAGGAATCACAGAGATTCCTCCCGACTTTTTGGGATCCTCGGAATCCCGGGATCCCGTTAGTGTTGAACACTGCGGTCCCGCACACTTTCCAATTTTTCATTTTTTTTTGAAAATTCAAATGAATTTTATTCAGTTTTCATTTGTGTTTCACTTAACTGGCATGTTTTCAACAGGATATGACATCATTTGAGATCTTGCACCCCAGCCTCTCCTGGAGAGTGCAGACGAAAATGTAAATAAATGTATGTGGCCGTGTAGGTCACACATAAAAACAACTTATTCAGCAAGTAAACCATGCTAATTTCTATTTTAGTGTTAAGATTATTATAAAATAGATATGTATGTTTTTGTTATGGCAAATTTGCTGTTAGTTATGACATATATGCACATGAATTAACTTCTCCCTACCAAATGTCAAGTCAGTTCACCTTGATTCTTTTGTTTAAAATAATACCAAATTCTTAATCATCTAGATAGATGAAAAATCTTTCAATAATAATTTTTTATGTCTGTGTTTACTACCTACAAGTGGTAAAAAAGTATGTTTCCATTCCTGTTACATGTGTGCTACTATGCTTGGAAATAAATGTTTGTATACTGTAGTAAGAATGTGCATTAAATTTATTTGAAGTCCTGAAAATTTGCAAAAAAACATATCTTATCTGGACTTAGAGATATTAATAATTTATAAAACATGTTAGGATGTATAATAACCTTCCAGTATAAAAATGGCCTTGTGTGCGGAACCGAGTCCACTATTTATTCTATTTGCCCCATTCCTGATGCTTAAAATCAAGTGCGCCTAGAAGTATGACCTACTTAAGATAGAAACGTTTTGGTCATAAGTTTTTATGGGCAAAGGATGTAATTTTTAAATTAATATTAATTTAAAGAAAATTTTTTAACTATAAAATAATTTTCTTATTTTTCATTAAAAAAGTGTATGACACCGGGTACACTGACTCAGACAATTTCAAAATCCCACACATCAAAACACCACACCTAAAAGTTTAGAGTGGACAAAACCCCACACCTCAAAATATTTATGATAGAGTGGACAAAACCCCACACGTCAAAACACCACACCTCAAAATTTAAAAATGGACAAAACACCACATCTGGCTACATTAAAGCTACATTAAGTAAATAATTATGTAAAATTATTTTGCCGTCGGGCTAAAAACCAAGCATTCTACAGTTTCATTAACCTTTTGAACTATATAATGTTGTAAATCTCATCAAATATTATTCATAAACTAGGATTTTAAATGGAAAACTCTACAGTAACACTAAAGTTCGTATATGAATTTTAATATGCAAATGAAGATTATAATCAGCTTGTGTATGCGCTACGTCACGGTGTTATAGTTGCTATCCGGAACACAGCATTGAATATGAGATTTTCTTGTGCAAACATGCTTTAACCGTTTTAGCTTCACGGTGCACTAGGCCTGGGGTTCAGAAAAAAAGTAATCATCTCATAAGAAAGGTTAAATTTGAAAATTACCGTTAAATTAGGACTGCTACTTACAGTCATATTTGTTGATTTGATATTGATGTACAGATGATCCGAAGGCGGAGTTTCTCATGCAAACTGAAATTGTACTTCCAATTTCGCCACAATGAGGTTGCACCTTTTTATGCTTATAAAACTCATTGGAGTCGATATAAAACCCAATTTGTTAATGAAATGTTGCTATTTCTGTTTTTATGAAATTTACTAAATGTAGCGTTAAGTTATGGCCCTTGAATAATTAATATTTTTTTACAGTTTGTCCGGATTACTAATGACTTTACAGGATTGATTGGCAAGTTCTTGCTCATATTACACAGGCTTTCTATTTCAATGATTTTTGGCTGATATAAAACATGTTTTTTACCCTGTAAATGATTTTTGTGACTCCTGCTACACAGTTGCTGCAACATGCAATTGGCTATCATGAGGCAACACATGTGATCACTGATCGCCCTTGTTCATTATAGTTTGGATAGCAGGGACTCAAACTTGCAACCCCTTTATTTGTAGTTACATAGTGTTACCAGTGAATTACTGTTTCCATTCTATCAAACATTTCTTTAAATCTTATGGCAGCTGCTAAATTTCTGAAATATTTGGGGATATCAAGATGAAAATTAAAGTTTGATAAAGCAATTAAAATATTGATTCTGGTCAGACCTGTGCAGACTGTCTTAGCTCTATTGTCATGTTTTTGCAATAATCCCTTAATCCATTTTTACCTGTCAATAGATGACTGGTAAAGATGGTCAATTGATTTATAATTGTTAAGGGATCGCATCTAAAGTATTGCCCCTATCACAACAGACTTCTCCTAATGTGACAAAATGCAGGGTCACATGATCTTATTTTTTCACACACTCACAAGATAACGGTTAATGCCAAGTACATTTAATATTAAGTACAACTGACCAAAAACATTTTGAATTTAGTTCTTTACAAATGCTTTACATGTAAGTAGCCTATTTTGTTCATGGAGAAACATTATAAGAATGTTCATCAAAACAACTTTATTGTAAATTTTAGGTATTGTTCCTGTAATGTTTTATTTCCAAGTGGTTTATTTAAAGTTAAATTTTTAAACACAAATTATATCTGCACAACATTTATAGCAAAGTTTCTGCTATTTTCAGATGGATGGTGGCTACAGAAGACAAATATAAGAGAGAGAAGCCAACGACATACAACAAGACAACTCTGGAGAGAGAAGCCAACGACATACAACAAGACAACTCTGGAGAGAGAAGCCAACGGCATACAACAAGACAACTCTGGAGAGAGAAGCCAACGACATACAACAAGACAACTCTGGAGAGAGAAGCCAACGACATACAACAAGACAACTCTGGAGAGAGAAGCCAACGACATACAACAAGACAACTCTGAGCAACAACCAAACTCTTTGTTTCCACAGGTTATTGCTCCACAGAGGCTGTTGATACCACAAAATTTGATCAAAGTAAGTCACAGTGTTAACAGTATTAAGTTTTGTTTGGCAATATTGACCTGTCGAGACTCATTAATTTTCGGAAGCTTTTTTGTCAGTTTCCGTAATTTATTATGATTTACAAATTGATTTTTATTGATAGAAAAGTTCACGATAATTTATTTTATATCAATGTCCCGATGGCCTAGTAGTAAGTATAATAACAGAGCAATGGCGAAGTCTCAAGTTTAACCCTCAACAAACTATTTCAACAAACTATTTTTTCAGATTTCTTTAATGATTTTTTTTTTTATTATAATGCAACATTAGTGGATGAATCATTTCTTTAATTTTTTGTGTCTTTTCTTTAAGAAATCATAACTTTGATATTTAGATGTTGATGTAAATTTTTAGCTCGACTATTCGCAGAATAATCAAGATAATGCTGTCACCCATTTGTTGGTGTTGGCGTCCCTGTGGTTAAGTTTTGGGTGTAAGCTGGTATCTCCATAAATCGTGAAGGAAATGGATTGAAACTTCAAACTTGTTCTTTTTGATTATCTTACATGATTGGCACAAGTCCCATAACTCTTATTTGCTTTTTGCATAATTATGCCCCTTTTTTCAATTTAGAAATTCTTGGTTAAGTTTTTGCGTGTAAGCTGGTATCTCCATAACTACTGAAGGGAATGGATTGAAATTTCACACACTTGTTTTCTGAAATTATCTAACATGATTGACACAAGTCCCATAACTCTGATTTGCTTTTTTTATATTTATGCCCCTTTTTCGACTTAGAAATTCTTGGTTAAGTTGCGTGTAAGCTGGTATCTCCATAATAATGGAGGGTTTGTGCCTTTTCTTGTGACAATTTTATGCATTCATAATAATCAAGCAGTGATTGACTCGATAAAACATCTTAATAACACGTCTTGTACCTTTTCGGACACATTTATGTATTCATATAGGTAAGCATTATTATACTCGATGAAACACCCTTGTGACAACTTTTTCAAATAGTCGAGCGTCGCTGTCCTCCGACAGCTCTTGTTATAATTTCAATTTATACAGTCCTATAATTGGTGATTTGCATGGACAAAAACTTGGTAGTAGTCAAGTTTTGCAAAAACAAAAAATTAAAAAAGAAAAACAAACATAAAAATAATTTTTCATTAAGATTTGAACTTACAACCTTCAATTTTAAAGTGAGAGTCTATTAACACCTTATCACCGAGGCTATTTAGGCAAGTGTTGTTTCGATAACTTTATGTTATACATAAGTGATACCATTATGCTATTCTTTAAAATTTGTTTGATTTACTTTGGAATCTGACAATTACCGATAAAAGGTCATTAAATATTTAAATTTCTCTGGTCAATATTGGCAAACAAAGTAAATACAATGAAAAATAATACTTTATTAGTATTGTTCACTGCATTTCAAAGTTTTATACAGCTATGTAATACAGTTAGTATCAAAATTTTTATCATCATCACATGAAGAAAATTTTGATTTTGAATAAATTACTATACTATGGCCACTCATCTGTGCATTGTATTTTATTTGAAATGCTGAAATATTACCCTGAAACCCAGTCACTAGACACTACCCAGTCACTAGACACTACTGCATTATGGCAAGTTTTTTGAAAATTGGGGAAAAAAAAGAAAGAAAAACTGAAATAAGTTTTTACTGTCAGTCAGGTTTAGTATTTTGTATAATGGAGTCATTTTTATATTTTGTTACCTTTATCATGAATTTAATATTAAGTGCTTTCATTGCAACAAATCACTTCTGTATTTTATGATAGCAACCAGTAACTTGTTTTGACTTGTAAACATTAATTCTTTGATGCAGATTTGATGCTGCCAACAGTTTCTATTTTATTAGCTATAAAGATTTTTTACAGGTCATATGCCACTTATAAAAAATGTTTGTATATGTTAACAGTTCAGATTAAATTGAAAAAAAAAAGACAATTTATAAATGACCATATAACATGTTAAAGAGTCTTCATAACATTATATATAAATTTGTAATACTGCAAACTTTCTTTATTAGAGAAAAAATGAAATTAATTAAATTAATAAATTCACTGCAGCCATGTATATAGATTATTTATTACATGCTTTTCGGTGGTTTATAGAAATATATCAGTGAAATATAAAACTGATAATTTCACTATTTCAAGCAGTGAAATTATCAATTGATAATTTCACTGTTTTGAATTTAAGCCCCTTACGTTATTTAGTGAAAAACCAGCGTTAACAGTACTTGAAACCAGCTTAATGACATGATGTCGTAAATGACGTCATGTTGTATTATTATTTGGCGTGCTTTTAATCTAGTATTAGGTTAAAATGTCTTTTTAAACGTGTCTTTGCATTATAATAAAAAGGAACTTTGTTTAGTTTAGTGTAAGAGCGAAATATATTTCACCTTGTGAATACCAAAAGTTCATATTTCACTTGTGGCTGCACCACTCGTGAAATATACCTTTGGTAATATACTCTGATCTCGCACTGAACTAAACAAATATCCTCTATATAAACATTATAATTATCTGATGAAAAAGATGTTTCAAACATGCAGTATTATTAACTTTTTTATATGGCTTATGTCAGTATTCATAGCCACAATGTAAAACTTTCTGAATGCACAAGAAGATTATCATGAGTTGTACATTATCATAATCTGTTTCCATTTATTTGATCTGTTTTTGCAGAATTTAGACATTCAGAGCAAACTTGTGATTTTGTAGTATAATTTAGCTATAAAATTAATAGCTTTGTAATTTATATTAATTTCAGACACAGTGTTAGTTAGACAGCAAGATTGAACTATTCCAGTACAGCACTTCAGCAAAAAAGGTTTGTGGTTTTCATTTCCTACTTAAAGGCCCATTATGCCTCAGAAATGCTTTCAAATCTTATATCTCAAAAACTGTTCATATTTCAGTTACAAAAGCATTCTCATAGCAAATATACATGAATTATCTTTCACATCTTTAGTTCTGTTGGGAGTTGGTATAATTATAGTGAATTATAGTGAATTAGTATTTTGTATGGAAGTCAAAATACTACTTTGTTGACATTTTGCTACATTTACGACACATAACTGAATGTTATGAGCGCCACTTTTTTTAGTTGTAAAACATCTAACATGCACTTAATCTATTTCTAAACACATATTTGACATTAAATTTTCTAAAGAATTAAAAAATTCATGTCTGAGGTATAATGTGCCTTTAAATCATAAATATTTTTAATATTTGGATATTCATTCCTTTGAGCTTGACTTTTATAATAGGGAAAGTTTTAATAATCCTACTCCCCGGGGCATTGGCTTCAGGCACACATCGTTAAATTTTTTACCATCCACTTATTTCTTATACCCTTTGAGGTATTGCTTTAAAACTTTGTATTCTTCCAAACAAGAAGACATACATTATCAAGGGTAATGACAAAATTATGACCCTTTTTCATCTAAGAATTTTGGCTAAGTTTTTTGCACCACCCTACTTATTTCCTATGTTTTTGTAAATTTTGCTTTGATACTTTAAAATCTTGTTAGTGACCTGAGTGTCCTCAGCTTCAAGGCAAGAACTTATAATAGTTGAGTATGCTGTCTTATGGACAGCTCTTTTCCTTATAATACTTGCATGGAACTTGTATCTTTATTTTTCTCTATTAGGATAATTTATTAGGAGATATTTTTCTCTCAGGAGGATAATAGAAGGATGGGTATTGTTTGTACAATTGTTCTATTTTTATGTTAAATACTCAACTTAAAAAAAAAAATTTTATCAGTTTTTTTTCTTTTGTGTAGTAATGAATTAAATTATAAGCTTGGGATTTCAAGATTCAAGGTGAACTGTAAGTTTTGCGGATTATTTTTTTTTTTCAATATTGTTTAGACATTTAAACAGCTGTAGCAGATTTATTTGTTTACCGGTATATTTATTTGTTATACAAGTAGCTTAATACATCACTTATACAGCTTCTGATGACTTCTTTTTAATAGTGATAGAAGGTCTATGTCTGTCAATGAATTCTTCATGTAAATAAAACTTTAATAGCTAACAGTATAAAATATTGTCAGAAGCTACTAATGACAGGCTGGCCTGGCTCTATACTAGTAGCATAGACAAGCCTGTATTGTCATTCCAAACCAGAAAACTGAAATATTTTCCGCCTATAGTTGTAATTATTGATAATTTGAGACCAAACTTAAAAAAAATTTATGCTCCCCAAAGGGAGAGCATATAGTCGCCACCTTGTCCTTCTGTCCGTATGTCCATCCATTGTCTTGTCCGTAGCATAACTTGAAAACCCTTGGAGATAATTTGTTTAAACTTCACAGTGGTAGAGGGCATGAGGTGGAGTGCAGTGTCAAAAAACCATAACTCAATTTTGCACCGTTTTTGAATTATCTCCCCTTTTAGAAAAATCTTGTCCATGACATAACTCTAAAACTATAAGAGATATCAACATAAAACTTTGTAGGTATATAGATCTTAAATGGTAGATGTGCCTTGCACAAGGACCATAACTCTTTTTGCCTAATTTTGGAGTTATTGCCCTTTGTTCATTTTAACACTGAACTATGTCCGGAACATAACTCTTTGATTATTAGAGATATCAACATGAAGCTTTGTAGGTAGATAGACATCATTGGGTAGAAATACATTGCAAAAGAACCATAACTCTGTTAAGCTCCATTTTTGAATTATCTCCCCTTTTAGAAAAATCTTGTCTGGGACATAACTCTAAAACTATAAGAGATATCAACATGAAACTTTGTAGGAATATAGATCTTAATGGGTAGATGTGCAGTGCACAACAAATGAACTTATACTGTGGCTCATTTTGGAGTTATTGCTCTTTCTTCATTTTTACATTTTATCAGAAGTCTATTGCAAAGAACAGTAACTCTGCCTTGCGTAATTCTTGAACTATCTCACTTTGAACTTTGTCCAGGGACACAACTCTAAAACTACAAGAGGTGTACTTTCCTGTGTCAAAAACCTATTCGGAGAGCATCACCCGGTTCAAACCGGGCTCTTGTTTCATCAATTTTATTGTTTACAAGAGTGTTAATACACCTTTTATCCTGCATTAACATCTGCAGAAGCACAAGGAAGCATTTAAAGCCCAAGAAGGTTAGAATTGAAAAAGTCTGAGGGCTTCTGCAAATTTTAATGCTCTAAAAAGGTGCATTATCACTATTCTTGCATAAAAGGATGCTATTGATTGGAATATATTTTATATTTCATTTTGTCATTTGTTTTGTAATGCTTTAAATGGGTGAGTCTGAAAAAGATTAACAGTTTTGTAAAATTGTTTAAGACATTTTTGGGAGTTTTCATTAAGACATATACATTTGTGTAGTTAGTCAACTGGGGCATAGAATTTCTTTAAATTTGGCATGTTGATAGAAACATTTTGAGTGAACAAAAGTTAATTGTTACCAATCTCACTTTTGAGTAATAAGCTTACAATTATGTATCTGCCCTTGAAATGAGTAAATAATTCTGATTCCAAACAGATAAGTTACACATAATTTTGTACATTAAATTTTTTTTTATCTCCCTGACAAACAAAAATTAAGGGGGCTGGTGGTTTGTCGGTCTGTTGCAGATTTCTTGTCTAGGACATTACTCAAAATGTACAAGAGATATCAACTTCAAATTTTGTAGGTAGATTGATCTCATTGAGTTATAGTGCAGTTCAAAAGAACCATTTTAAACTCAGCCATATCTAATTTTTGAGTAATTGCTCTTTGTTTATTTTAGACTAGAACTTTGTCCGGGACATAACTCTTAAATGACAAGGGGTATTAGCAAGAAACTTTGTAGGAAGATAGATCTCATTTAGTTAAAGTGCAGTGCAAAAGAATCATAATGCTATCTTCCCTTATTTTGGAGTTATTTCATTTTTACACTTTAAACTATCTCTGGGACATAACTTGAGAACTATAAAAGGTATAAACTTGAAACTTTGTAGGTAGATAGATATTACGGAGTAGAAGTGCAGTGCAAAAGAACCATAACTCTGAATTGCCTAATTTTAGAGTAATTTCCCTTTGTTTATTTAACTCTTTGAACATTGTTCAGGACATAACTCTTAAACTATAAGGGATATCAACATGAAACTTTGTAGGTAGATAGATCTCAATGAGTAAAAGTGCAATGCAAAAGAAACATAACTCTGCCTTGTCTGATTTTGGAGTAATTGCTCTTTGTTTATTTTAAACTTTGAACTTTATCCTAGACATAACTTTTAAATGACAAGGGGTATTAATAAGAAACTTTGCAGGAAGATAGATAGTACTGAGTAAAAGTGCAGTGCAAAAGAACGGTTACCCTCCTAACCCTAATTTTGGAGTTATTGCCCTTTGTTCATTTTTACGCTTTGAACTTTGTCCAGAACATAACTTGAGAACTATGAATGATATCAACATGAAACTATGTAGGTAGATTACGAAAGACCGGTGGGGACATTTCAACTTCAAGAATTCCCAATTTTAGCTTCATGGATTCTCGATTTCAACTTCATGAATTCACTATTTCAACTTCACGAAATCACGATTTCAACTTCATGAAGTTGAAATCGTGAATTGTGAAGTTGAAATCATGAATTCAAGAAGTTGAATTCGTGAAGTTGAATTCGTGAATTCGTGAAGTTGAAATCGTAAATTCATGAAGTTGAAATCGTGAAGTCATGAAGTTGAAATTGTGAATTCGTGAAGTTGAAATTGTGAATTCGTGAAGTTGAAGTCGTGAATTCATGAAGCTGAATCCTGAATATGTGAATTCTGTATTTTGAAAACGAGAATGCACGAAGTTTAAATTGTGAATTCATGAAAATGAAATCGTGAATTCATGAAGTTGAAATGGCCCTACCGGTCTTTCGTAGTAGATAGATCTCAATGAGTAAAAGTGCAGAAATCTCAGGGAGAAAAAGGTTTTGCCCTTAAAAGAAGTCCTGAAAACCTAAAATCCAAATTTCAAATTATCTTATTGATGTAGGACAAATTATTCAAAAACATTTGAAAAAAATCTATAAACTACTGCATTCTCCTTGTGTGCAAAATTATAAACTAAAAATCATGTTTTCTGACAAGTGTGTGTTTGGGGTATTCGGGACTTGTGATAATTTCTAGTTTCTCCTAGAATATGTTTTTCTTTTAATTGTTGATGACAATTCATGATAACATTCCATAATTTATATCATTTCTGTTACAATTTTTATTTCAAATAAAGGGACTAAAAAGGCACAGGTTTAAAGAAAAAGGGGATACAATCAATTCAGCCTCATTCTTGAAATTTTGCACTTTGACTGATATACAGAAGTTATTAAGCAACATGAAAATTAGAAAAAGGTTAGGTAAGAAAAAAAATGCCAATTCAAGGGGCACATAACTCAAAAACAAAAATGGTGATCACATATATTTTTTTAATGTTACAATATGTCAAGTTTAAAAAATTCTATTGAATAGTTCCAATTTTGTCTATTAACGTCTTTTTAGGGACTCCATTGAGGTTTTATAACAAAAATGGATATAATGTTTTGAGATTTAATGTTCCATTTGATATCATTTCAGATCATTACTCTGTTTTTCCAGAAAATTATTCTTATTATGAAAATTGACTTAAAAATAAATTGTTCCAGTGCTTTTTTACTCAAATCAGGCTTAGGATAGGACTTAAATAATTTTTTTCTATTCTTTTTTATTTTACTCCATATGTTTTTATACCCCCGCACAACAAAGTTGTATACTAGAATCAGCTTGTCCGTCCGGCTGTCTGGCCGGCCGGCGGTTTTTTTCTTATCTGTCCAATAACTTGAGATTCCTTTGACACACAGTCTTCATATTTGGCATGGAGATTAGTCATGATTAGTAGATGACCCCTTTTGATTTTGAGGTCACCAGGTCAAAGGTCAAGGTCACAGGGGCCTTGATTGAAAAATATTGTCCGCCCAATAACTTAAGAATCCTTTGACCCGCAGTCTTCATATTTGGCATGGAGATTAGTCATGATAAGTAGATGACCCCTTTTGACTTTGAGGTCACCAGGTCAAAGGTCATGGTCACAGGCCTTGACTGAAGAAAGCTTTTCCGCCCAATAACTTAAGAATCCTTCGACTCACAGTCTTCATATTTGGCATGGAGGTTAGTCATGATTAGTATATGACCCCTATATATTTTGAGGTCACCAATTCAAAGGTCAAGGTCACAGCAGACTTCACTTATCAAAGCTTGTCCGCCCAATTACCTTAAAATCCTCTGACTCACAGTCTTCATATTTGGCATGGAGGTTAGTCAAGATTATTAAATGACCCCTATTGATTTTGTGGTCACTGGGTCAAAGGTCTTGGGGGGCTTTTTATTTGAATAAGCTTGCCTGCTCAAATGGTCTCATAAATTCATCATAAAACACCTCCAGGCAAGGCTGCATGAATGGGGTGGGGGTGGGGGGTTATTGAAGTCATTCAATGGCTGTTTCAGTTTTGAGGTCAGTAGGTCATAGGTAAAGGTCACTTTGATCTTTTCCACTTAAAACATGTAGAATACAAAACTTAGCAATGCACTGTCTTACTTCCCTCAGATTTGGCTGGAAAGTTGTCCTTGAGCTCTAAAGGACTACTGTTGATTCTGACAAATTGGTATGCGGGGGTATTCACGCCATGACATTGGCAGTTGCAGTTAATATTGTACACCAGTTTATATATTTATAAATTTCATCTTTCAAGTTTTCAGGAGTTTAACCTCAGTGGAGTTTTTTATACCCCCGCACAACAAAGTTGTAAGGGGGGTATACTGGAATCAGCTTGTCCGTCCGGCCGTCCGTCGGTTTTTTCTTGTCCGCCCAATAACTTAAGATTCCTTTGACCCTTAGTCTTCATATTTGGCATGGAGGTTAGTCATGATTAGTAGATGACCCCTATTGATTTTGAGGTCACTAGGTCAAAGGTCAAGGTCACAGGGGCCTTGACTTCAAAAAGCTTGTCCGCCCAATAACTTAAGATTCCATTGACCCACAGTCTTCATATTTGGCATGGAGGTAAGTCATGATTAGTAGATGACCCCTATTGATTTTGAGGTCACCAGGTCAAAGGTCAAGGTCACAGGGGCCTTGACTTCAAAAAGCTTGTCCGCCCAATAACTTAAGATTCCTTTGACCCACAGTCTTCATATTTGGCATGGAGGTAAGTCATGATTAGTAGATGACCCTTATTGATTTTGAGGTCAAAGGTCAAAGGTCAAGGTCACAGGGGCCTTGACTTCAAAAAGCTTGTCCGCCCAATAACTTAAGATTCCTTTGACCCACAGTCTTCATATTTGGAATGGAGGTTAGTCATGATTAGTAGATGACCCCTATTGATTTTGAGGTCACCAGGTCAAAGGTTAAGGTCACAGGGACTTTGACTTCAAAAAGTTTGTCTGCCCAATAACTTTAGATTCCTTTGACCCACAGTCTTCATATTTGGCATGGATGTTGATCATGATTAGTAGATGACCCCTTTTGATTTTGAGGTCACTGGATCAAAGGTCAAGGTCATAGGGACTTTGACTTCAAAAAGTTTGTCCACCCATTAACTTAAGATTCCTTTGATCCACAGTCTTCATATTTGGCATGGATGTTGATCATGACTATAAGGTGACCCCTATTGATTTTGAGGTCACTGGGTCAAAGGTCAAGGTCACAGGGACCTTGACAAAAAAAAAAGCTTTTCTTCTCAATTGCTAAAGAATGTCCTGTCCGCAATGTATTGATTTTGACATTTTCACATTTGAAGCATGTAGAATACATAACTTAGCAATGCACTGGCTTAGTAACCTCAGATTTGGCAGGGAGGTTGTCCTTGAGCTCTAAATGGCCACTGTTGATTCTGACAAAGTGGTATGCGGGGGTATTCACGCCATGATAGTGGCAGTTCTAGTTTAAATTACCAAACCAATGTTTTAAAAAGCGTGCAATAACAGTGCATGATTTTATCTGTTATTGCATGTTTTTTTTTACATTTAATGTACATATCAGTGGCTAGCTTTTATGCAAGAATTTATATTTTTGAGTTTATACTAATTTTTTATTGTTTATATACATGTATAATATTGAGTATCATATTTATGTATATGTATAAGGAATGTGCTTTGTTCTGTAAGCTCAACAGGGATTTTTATGGGGTTAAGGGTTTGGGTTTGGGTGTGTTGAATTTGAATATTGGGCTGCAGGTTTTTTGTGACATGTTTTTGATTAAAGATGGTATTCCCAAGGCCATTCATTTTTTCTCCACCAATGGTTGAAGTGACTCATGTTTTTTCGTTTTTCGATCCCTGTGACAGTTATTTATGGAGAATAGGCTTACATATTTTATTAACTATAATCCTTACAGATTGTTCAACATGACATTATTGTTGTGTTGGTAGTATTTTTTTTATCTCTTACAATTTTGACGTCCTATCTACGATATGCAGACTCTTTAACCTGTGATTTCCTTTCAGAATTCGATTTGTTAAGTTCTGCCCATTGTTTTCTTGTTAAGGGCATACACCTTGAAGACCATTTATAAAGCTGCTTTTCATGGAATGGCACAAAAATGTCGCATTGAAGGTTCCATGATAACTGTCGTATAAACACATTTCTAAATTCAAAATTTCACCGTTTTTATGTTTAAATGTTGAATTTTGCCTAGAACGGTTCTAGTGGGTGTGGACGGTTGTTTGCACTTGACAGTGCTGTCCATTAATAGGCTCAGCAAACCAAGCCTGTAATTTTTTCGATTTTTTTTGTTTTGGTATTTGGGGATTCTTATTTTCTCTATTTCACATATTAAAGTGTATAAAGATATGTATCTGATGCAAAAATTATTGTTTGAATTTTAAAAAAGTATACTTTAAAAATGCTTGAATGAAATAAATATGGTATTTTATTGCCTAAAAAGCGAATGGTGCATGCACAAAATCATTGCTATTAAATGGATGAAAACCCAATTTGAAATAGCAAAATAATTTTTTGTTCCGGAACATTTTATTCTGTTTATGTACAATATTCAGGTTTATTAAATTACAGAGACATTCTATGTTACAACCTTTTCGGGAATCAACCATATAATAATGGAACCAATATAATTTTACTCTTGATAAATTTTATTAAAATGTTTTATAAGATATAGATTTATACCGTTTAAGGACTTCTGTTTCGTATCTGACTGCTAACATGTGATGGTAATACCAACTACCACAGCATTTTATGTACCAAATAATTTATTGATGCTGTTAGGCTTTTTTTAGCTCACCTGTCACAAAGTGACATGTTGAGCTTTTGTGATCACTTTTCTTCTGGCAACGGTCCGTCCATCTTTCGTCCGTCTGTCTGTAAACTTATACTTTAAACGACATCTCCTCATAAACTGCTAAGCCAATTTCATCCAAACTTCACAGGAATGTAACGTCCTTTGGTAGTCAACTTCAAAAATTCTTCAAAAAATTTAATTCCATATAGAACTCTGGTTGCCCTGGCAACCGAATAAAACCTAGCTAGAGCTAAGATATTTAGCATGAAACATCTTCTAATGGGTGACTACCAAGTTTGTTCAAATAAGGGCCCTGGGGTTAAAACTTGGCCCCACCCGAGGGGGATCATTGATTTTCCTTATACGTGTGTAGTAAAAACTTTAAAGATATTGTTTTAAGAGCTAGAGTTTAAATACTAAGTATGAAATATCTTCTAGTGAGTTTGTGTCTAGTGAGCTAGAGCTTAGATATTTATCATGAAACATCTTCTAATGGCTGTCTACCAAGTTTGTTCAAATAAAAGCCCCTGGGTTAAAATTGGCCCTGCCAGGGCCCTATATACAGGTGAGCAATTTCAGGACCATCATGGCCCATTGTTTATCTCAACTTTGTATGAATGTGCTGGAGAAACATGTAAATGTATGTGACAGAAATTATTATAAAAGAGAAGTTGGAAGTGGAATTGGTGTGACATGCTTCATATACATTATAATTTTCACTTGGTATATCTTTTGAATAAAATTTGCATTAAATCAATGTTTTCAATTTGTGTCATGCATAGCTCTAAAAGCATTTAGCCAAGGCTCATGAAACTTTTAGGAACGTTGGCCAGCATATGTAGTTATGCACCTTGATGTTTGCTTGTGGATTTAAATAGAATTTGTAGTTATTTGAGTTATTGCTTTTGACTTAGTAAAAATTTGCAGAATTTTCAAGTTATGTTGCGCGTAGCTCAAAATGCATTTAACTTATTCATGAAACTTTATAGAAATAGAAATTTAGGTTAGCAAATATAGTTTTGCATCTTGGGGATTTACTTATGGATTTCTTGTGAATTTGTTTTAGTAATTGCACCTGACTTAGTACAAATTTGTTATTTTCAACTTGTGTTGCGTGCAGCAAAAAAGGATTTAACCTGGAGTCATCTTGGGTTTTGTTTGTGGAGTTATAGATTATTTGAGTTATTGCACTTGATGTAGTAAATGTTTGCAGTTTTCAACTTGTGTTGCATTTAGCCAAAAATATTTAATTTGCAGAAATGTTTGTCAGCATGTAAAGTTGTCCATCAGGAATGTTGATTAAGACTGGTATGTGAAGCTGTGCACTTTTGGTATTTCATGTGGATTTTTTCAGTTTTGCAAGAAATATTGCCCTTGACTTAGTATAAATTTGCTATTTTTTACTTCTATTGATTGAAGTCCTAAAGTAATTGACCTAAGTTATGACACTTTACACAAATCTTGGTTACCAATTTGTAGTTGTGCACATAGGGTTTAAGTTTTGATTTATTCAGTATTTGTAGAGTTATTGCCCTTGACTTGGTTAGAGAGAAAGAAGCATGCATTGAACAAGAAATATTCACCATTAGGAGACATACGTAGTTTCATGACAGTAAGTTAAAGGTCAAGGTATTACCTAGTGGTAAAGAGGGGCATATCATTCTGTGCAATATGCACAGGGTTCTCACTAGGACTTTAAAACATGGAGTCCATGGACTCCAAACCCTGAAAAGTTGGAGTCCAAAAGCGCGTCGCAATTAATGTTTACAGATTAGTCATTCAATGTTCACAATAGCATTGCTGATATTTTGAATGTTCAAGAGACTTCCAAAGTAAATAGTTATTCAAAAGAAACTCTGAACTACATAGTATAATTATTGTTTTGTTGTAATATTTATTATGAAATTATTTCATTATAATGCATCAACCCATGGAAATCTTTTTTTTTTCACTTTTATACCAAATCAAATTTTTCTCTGGTTAAATAAGTCCACTCTTAAGACAAAAAGTTTGTATTTGTTAAAAAAAAACGTAAATGTATATAGGCAGCGTTTAGCGGAATGTATAGGAAAATCGTGTACAGATTCCCTCAGTGTGTAAGAGATTCATCCGATCAACGATTATTTTAGCAAATATCTTCAAAAGGGAGCAAATTAAAGATCGGCATTTAAAGATTAAATGTTGATTAAATAATAAAGAAACAATTCATTCGCATGTTTGGCTTGGAAACCGAGAATTTTTGCGAAATTTTAGGGTTTCTGGCGAACGTGAAATCGCCGATGTTCGGGATCAATTTTCGGATAGAGAAAAGCGTATGTGTACCTGGCATTTCGGCACAATATCTTAAATTCTTATTACTCTTATAGAAAGTTTTTGCAAGAATGAAACTAAAGCAAAATTGTGCCTAGAAAATGCCGAAAATATTGGACAATCATTATTGCCGAAAATATTCGACAATCATTCAAAATTACACTCAATTGTAATTTGAGAAAACAGTCTTTAAACTTGCGGCGTAAATAGTCGATAATTTTATCCCTTTGTCGGTAAAATTTGCTAATTTCCAATCAACTGTTGATCAAAGATATAAAATTATCACCTCGTGATATATCTGGTAATTACATGTACTGTACAGCGCGTGTATACATTAGTCTGATCACTAAATTGCTGATTGGCTAATTGCTTCATAGGACCGCCTACCTATAGACTGACACGCGCTGACGCATTTGTGTATTTGTGGTTGTAAACAATCGGTAATGTTTATGCGTCCCCGGGCAAAATTAAGCGTACGTGGAATCCTTGCTCTGAAATATTTGCGTCCAGCTGCAATAAACATGTGTACCGGGACGCCGAAATAAGCGTCCCCGAGAACCCTGTTGCATTTACGTTCCTTTTTTTTTGATAGGTGATTTATATCACCAGATCATATCTAATTGTTGTTTTGAAATTGTGCAGTCTACTTTACTTTTCAATACCAAAGCAACCTGCCAGAAACCTAATGTCATTAATGTGAGCATAAGCAATAAGCCAACTCTCACAAAATTTCTATGCATCAACACTCTGCACTTGATCAAGGGAATTTATAGCTTCTGGGAGTTTGATTATCTAGCACATTTTTATCGCATTGTAATGATATAGTGAGTTATGTCACTTATAGGTCTCCATAGTTTTATCCTCGTTAGTCAAAGTATTTTAAAATGCCTTATTGCAGTTGAATAGCAAATTGAATAGTTCAGTAGCTAATTTTAGCTAATATAATGGTTTGTGTCATCCAATTGCATATAAAATGACCGAGATATTTCAGTTTGAAATTCATGCAGTATACACTGACCAATTTACTGACCGTATTGTACAGTGGACAACATATCTGAAATTAAAGCAAGCCTGATGTGCCTGGCTGCAATAAAGATATAAAATAAATTGAGTGGTGTTTTGGATCTTCAGTCAATACAAAGTGCAACATTTTTAGCTCATCATTGAATGTCGTCCATCCACATTTGTTCATTAACACTCTAGCAGCCACAATTTTGACTCAATCATCATCAAACTTTGTCAGGATGCTTGTCTAGGTAATAGCTCGGATGAGTTTGAACATAGGTCATCTCAGACGAAAAACTAGGTCACAGGAGCTAAAAATGAATAAGAATTATGAACACTCAGTGGCTACTGTTTTGATCCAAATATCCTGAAAATTGGTCTGAAAGTTTATTTTGATGGTTTCTAGGTCAGGTTTGAATATTGGTTACCTTGGGTCAAAAAATATGTCACGCTGCCCTAATATGGAAAAACCTTGTTAACACTCTAGTGGTCACAATTTTGACTCAATTGTCTTCAGACTTTGTCAGAGTGCTTGTCTAGGTAATTGCTCAGTTGATTTCGAACATGGGTCATCTCGGATGAAAAACTAGGTCACAGGAGCTAAAAATAGAAAAATATTTTTAAGACTAGTGTCTACTGTTTTGATCCAAATATCCTGAAAATTGGTCTGAAATTTATTTTTGATAATTTCTAGGTCAAGTTTGAATATGGGTTACCTTGGGTCAATAACTAGGTCATAAGCCCTAATATGGAAAATCCTTGTTAACACTAGTGGTCACATTTTTGACTCAATTGTCTTGACTTGGTCAGGGTGCTTGTCTAGGTAATTGCTTGGATGAGTTCAAACATGGGTCATCTTGAATGAAAAACTAGGTCACAGGAGCTAAAAATAGAAAAATCTTGTTAACACTCTAATGGCTACTGTTTTGATCCAAATATCCTATCCTGGAAATTGGTCTGACAGATTTCTAGGTCAAGTTTGAATATGGCCCAAATATTGCCCACATATGGAAAAACCTTGTTTACACCCTAGTGTTCAGAATTTTGACTCAATCATCATGAAACTTGGTCAGTATGCTTGTCTAGGTAATTGCTTGGATGAATTTGAACATGGGTCATCTGGAATGGAAAACTAGGTCACACCGCCCAAATGTGAAAAAACCATGTTAACATTCCAGTGGTCACATTTTTGACTCAATCATCAAATTTTGTCAGGATGTGTTTCTAGGTAATTGCTCGGATGAGTTTGAAAATGGGTTATCTCGGATGAAAAACTAGGTCACAGGAGCGAAAAAATAGAAAAATTTGGTTAACACTCTAGTGGCTACTGTTTTGATCTAAATATCCTGGAAATTGGTTTGAAAGTTTGTTTTGATGATTTCTAAGTCAAGTTTGAATATGAGTCACCTGGAGTCAAAAACTAGGTCAAACTGCCCTAATATAGAAAAACCTTGTTAACGCTCTAGTGGTCACATTTTTGACTCTGTTGCCATCAGGCTTGGTCAGGATGCTTGTCTAGGTAATTGCTCAGATGGTCACCTTGGATCAAAAAAACTAGGTCAAACTGCTCAAATATTGGGACTTGATCAGGATGCTTGTCCAGGTAATTGCTTGATGAGTTCAATGGGTCATGTGAGTGATCTAGGGCCATCTTGGCTCTCTTGTTATAAAATGAAGCAGTTACAAAATTTGAACCTGGTGACAGAACTTCTTAATGACCAGATTGTAATTAAGAACTGAAATGATATTGTTTTTTTTTCACATTTACATCTCAGTAATCCCAATACTTGTACTTTCCCCATAAATTGTTGAACTAAATTGATAATGTGTCGGCTGGATATTAATATTTTTATTTACCATTTTTATCAATTTTATATTAATGCAAACATTATATGCCAGTCTTATTAGGAAACCTGAGGAAGTGAAGAACTGATGTGTATTTTGAGTGTTTGATCATAAAAATTTTATAGTACTCCTTGATTGATCTTTTCTAAAGCTAGATAGAAAATATCTCATCCAAATAACTTCCACAAGTAACTTCCATAGTAACTATTGGCTTTCCTTAGCAACCACTGACTTCCACTTGAGCCATTGGCTCTCTTTAACAACAAGTGACTTCTATAGCAACCATTGTCCTGCAGCCACTTGTTCTGCAGGATACGAAAACTGCAATATTCTCTGAAAGAGAGAGAGAGGCTGAGAAAGAGGTAGGAGTAATAGAAATATAAAAAGAAATGAAAACATAGTAAAATACTAAATAAATAGAAATTGAACAAACAATGAATAATGAAAAATGTTGAATGATCAACTCAATCAGATGATTTAGATCAAGACTTATGTCTGTAATCGAGGTCAGTGTCAGAAGAACAATTTACTTCCTCTTAAACGCAACCATTGGCTTTGTTTGACAACAAGTGACAAACTCCACACTCATTTTCATGTAATTTTGCTGTTTTTAGTGCTTCTGAGGGATCATTTTTTTGTGCCCCCACTTTAGTGGCGGGCATTAAGATTTACCCTTGTTACCCAGATACTTCTATAGCAATCACTATCATGAAGCATTTGTCATAAAGAATAGGTGAGTGCTAAATTATGTATTAACTTTAAAAAAGAAAGAAAAATATTAAAATGCCAAAAAAGAATAACAGAGATAAAAGCAATATTGAAGAAGAGTGGAGGTTGGGGAGTAAGGAAAAGAATAAAAATAAAGAGTTGAAACATAAATTAGGAAACAAAAGTTAAAGATCTTTTTCAGATGGTGTGTCATTGGCTAGGCCTAATAGTCCGTAACCTGTTGCTCAGTTTTTAGCTCTACTATTCCCAGAATACTCCAGCTAATGCAGTCACCCATTTGTTGGCATCAGCGTCCCTGTGGTTAAGTTTTTAGGTATAAGCTGGTATCTCCATAACTACTGAAGTTAATGGATTGAAACTTCGAACACATGTTCTCTGTGATTATCTAACATGCTTGGCTTAAGGCCTATAACTCTTATTTTAATTTGGCTTGGAAATTTCACATGCTTGACAATGCTATGCATTAATCAAGCAGTGTTTTACTTAAAAACATCTAAATAACAAGCTTATGTACCTTTTTGGGACAGTGATATGTATTCATATAGGTAAGCATTATTAAACTTGATGACAACCATCACTTTTCTCCAACAGCTCTTGTTGACTTTTGAGTTCTATAGTATAGCAACCTTAGTCTTCTCTAAACAACCATTTACTTCCTTAGTAACCAGTGAATTTCATTGCAACCAGTGAATTTGGTTTACAGGCGCTTGTCCTTTAGAATAATTCTCTAAACAAACCAAAAAAAAACTATAAAAAACATATAAATGATAATGAATAGAAAAAATTATAAAAAGTCAATTTGATCATGAAAACATTTGAGGTATGTCTTCAAATACCGTCAGTTAAAAATATAAAATATTGTAAATTCTATGATAAACAAAGATCAAGTTTAATAACCCTTGGGAAAGACCAGACAGTTGTCAGATTCCAATAAAATAATGTGCTTCATTGAATAACAAATGTCTACTATGTTCATTAGTGACCTATATAATGCCAAATGTATACTAATACTTGTCCTAGAATTGGTAATTATTTAGCAAAATATAAAGGAGGAAAAAGACCATGCTAGACATGAGATCACTGGGGGTAAACTGACACAAAACTTGGACACCTGAAAGAAATAAATTGGAGTAAATTAAAGGCCTGTCTTTTCAAATACAGACATAATATAATACCCAAAATCTCTTAAATAAACAAAAGGATTTTGAAAACTTATATTACATCAATGAAGAAGAGAGAAAAAAAATGTTCTGCATGAACATATCATGCAAAATTTTATAAACATACTTTCACTTTGTGTGACACCCCTCCCCACTTCCAGAAATAGTTTTAAAAGTTATCAATAAAAATATAAACTGCATTTCAAGTCAGATAGTGAAATTATTTAGTCCCATTTTCTCCAGTAAATTGTCTCCAAATAAGTATGTTGATTAGACCTTTCTCCTGTTGTTGTTCTTGCAGATCCTTTGTTTGCTGTCTGTGTCTGCTTTCCCCACTCACCATAAAAATCCTGGATATAAAAATAAATTGCTAAAAGTCAGTTAAGTGATTTTTTTGTACCATTGTCTCCAGTAAATTATCTCCAAAATATGTGTGCTGATTCTACATTCAGCTTGTCCAATCAGCATCTGACGGATTTTCCTTTTCCCACCTAATAACCCC